>NC_066631.1:23726257-24029288 GCF_025201925.1 Gopherus flavomarginatus | reverse complement strand
GAGATAACTAGGTTAGTTCAGTCAGGGAGGATGAGGCTCTCTTCTAGCAGCTGAGGTGTGAAAACCAAGTGAAGAGAAACTGGTTTTGTAGTTGGCAAGCCATTCACTGTCTTTGTTTAATCCTGAGCTGATGGTGTCAAATTTGTAGATGAACTGAAGCTCAGCAGTTTCTCTTTGAAGTCTGGTCCTGAAGTTTTTTTGCTGCAGGATGGCCACCTTAAGATCTGCTATTGTGTGGCCAGGGAGGTTGAAGTGTTCTGCTCTCTGAAACTACTTACATTCATTATCCCCACTATGAGTAAAAGATTTACAGTAGTTTATGATTTGGTCTCATTTCTTTCTTCTTGATATGCTTATTGATCACCCTGTCATAGAGCAGCCAGGAGAACTTTGTTCATTCTGTGTGGTTTGGCCTGAGAGAGCAGTATTTTTAATATTAGGTTTTCTTGGGAAATTAAATAGATATCCTTGAATTTTGGGGACCATAAAAATAGATGAGTGATAGACTAGACCTTGTCTAGAAATTAGAAACCCATAAGGTGTTGCAGTTAAAGAATGCTGAAAGAAACCTATAGCCATACCACCTCAAGATGAGCTCATAAACTAAGCAGGCCCAGGCTCGATACTTGGATGGAAACCTCTGAAATCATAGGCCAGGGGTAGGCAATCTATGGCATGGGTGCCGAAGGCGGCATGCAAGCTGGTTTTCAGTGGCACTCGCATTGCCCATGTCCTGGCCACTGGTCTGGGGGGCTCTATATTTTAATTTAATTTTAAATGTAACTTCTTAAACATTTTAAAAACCTTATTTACTTTACATACAACAATTGTTTAGTTATATATTATAGACTTATAGAAAGAGATCTTCTAAAAATGTTAAAATGTATTACTGGCACATGAAACTTTAAATTAGAATGAATAAATGAAGACTTGGCGCACCACTTCTGAAAGTTTGCCGACCCCTGTCATAGGTGCTGCAGGCCTTAGGGTTGGGGTTAGTGATTCATTCTCCCTTGTTAGTATTGAACCAATGCTCCAGTATGGCCCCAGGGGATGCTGTGTTGATGGAGGTATCCCCTTGGCTGAGAGGTAAAACCAATGTCCTGATTATTTAGTCATTTAAAGATCCCATGTTACTTTTCACAAGAGTAGAGTAATTCAATCCAGTGTCCTGGCTATATTCCAAGTTCAGTAATTACAATGTGCCTACTCAAGTCCTGCCTGCCATTTCAATCCTGTGTACTGTTCTTCACTTCTTTTTCCCTAAAGTGTTGTGTTTCCATATGCTATTATTGATGATGATGATGATAATACTTGACATTTTTATATAGCACTTCTCATACATAAGATCTCAAAGGGTTTTACAAAATCACGGTATCATTCTCTGGTTTTACAAATTATTATTTTTATGACTTGTATTCGGTCAAACCCAGAATACATTACACTGTGTAAACTCAGGAAGGCAAAATCCCTGTTTCCTACGTGGGGAAAGTGAGGTGCAGAGAGGATAAGTGACAGTTCCAAGGTCACTATCACAGTTAGGAACCGGACATGGATTTGCTAGCTCCCAGACTGGTGCATTGGCCACAGAAGCATACTGAAAACCTTTTAAAGCAGCTGCTACATTTCACCCTGGAAATGGCCACCCTTCAGAGGTAGGTGAAATGAACTAGATTGTTCACCCCTTTGTACAATTTCTCAGGGACACAACCAGAATTTTCCTAAAGAGGAGGGCAAGGGCTGCTGATTTTTGCAGGTTGTCTTCCTTGGGCTGAGCATGTGATGGGGAGGGGGCCTATTGCACAGAGGGAGGGTTTTTTTTCCTTCTTGGAGCCATCATCTCCTCAAGCCCCCATCAGCCCTCGGTTCCTCCCACCTTTCCCAGCCTGGGGTGCCCCCACCTGTATTTCTCCAGCAGCTCTGCGTTGTGGACTCAGCTGCCTTTGCAGATGTGGAGGAACCTCAGCACCTGGCTTCTGCAAGATTCCCATACATGATGCCTATGCCACAGAGCTTCCCAGCCAGGGAAGGGACTGGGGACCATCAGGGTGTGTGTGTGTGTGCGTGCTTCTCGGCAAATCCCTGTGGGATGCCAGTGGGAGAGGGGTAGGGAGAGTGGCACCAGCAATCACTGTAGAAAGTGGCTTGAGGTCCAACTGGATGAAAGGCACTGCAAAAATGTCTGTATCTTCTAAATCTGGGACAGAAACTGCCTCTGTATGTGTTGTGCAAGATGCAGCCCTCTTTAATTCAGAAACTGTCAATGTTGGCAGTAATTTCACAGGAATTTATTGCATTTTTGTGTGGATTTACAGTGGTGTATGCCATAGGTAGTCGGCTTAGACATGCCTTAAAGTATTGGGTATTTAAAAAAAAAAGTAATTATGTGCAGAATGTAGTTTCTGTAATAGGCTTATAGAGAGTTTGTCAAATTTTCATCTTCAGCATTAATAGGCTGCCCAACGACATGATTGTACAGTAAACAATTCTGAAAGGTTTACCAGCCCAGGGACACAGCTGATTAAAAATACAAAGTGCATGACTGGAAGGGGTGAGACATTTCATCAACCTGTTGTCTAGGAGGAAAGATTTGTTTGGTCTTTTAAACTTAGTCCCTTTATAACTTTGCATTAGATACAGGACCCGGGGCCATAGGGTGCTATTGATTTTTAAGCTGAACTCCCTCATTGATGTGTTTGCATGTAAAATAGGAGTCGAGGTTTCCTTACAAAAGCACCAAAATATTTTAAATGGCAGCTATTGGGATTGTGTGGGGTTTGTTACTAGTTCTTTGCAGGGTCTGATTCTGCTTTCATGTGAACATGCACAGATATTGTGTAACCTCACGAGTCCACAACAAATCTCTCTGTTGGGGTGTTCTGTGTGCAATCCCTTGAGAGTCTGTTAATGCTTTGATGCTCATGTTATACGACACATCTTTCATGGCTGAAAAACCTTATATGTTCTCATTAAAGGGAATCTCATTGACCGTAATTGAAATCCTGGCAGCACTTCAGTTTCATTAAAGGATAACTAAAAGCCATGCATTTTTCTTCCTATGAATCAACTGCAGCCATTTTGTGCACTAGACATTGTACATACTCTTAATAAAACTAACTTTTGGCTTGCAGCTCTCCTGCGTGTGATGTTGATTCTTAGTTTTATATTTTGGGAGACCTCATTTTTGAGTGTGACACAGGTTCCCCGGCACAGTGCAAGGACCAGGTGTGCGGGGGAGTGGCATTAAAGATGTATTTAATAAAATAGGAAGGCCTTTAACAACACATGGCAAGGTTGCGGGGGTTGGGGAGTAGGGATTCCTAGATGCTGTTCCCTCGTCTTCAATTGAGATGCTGCAGTTTGCTTAATGTCTTTGTGTCAGAATTTGTGCACCTGTAAAAAAGGTGTTTTAATACTTGCATACTTTGCAGGGTGGTTGGGGAGCATTTTAAGGCTTATAAAACATTGAGATCCTCAAAGTGTTCCGCAAATGCAAAGGATTGGTATCCTCATTACTTCACGGGGCAAAATGTGCATCCACTGCCGAAGGGGGCGTGATACCTGCACAGAACATAACACCATCCAAGGGGCTGCAGGTGGAGTAGAACACAGAGAGGAGCAACTTTTGTGACAGCTTCTAAAAGGAGCAGGTTACATTCTCTTCACTGCTTGCCACAGTGCATGGAAATGGCTGATGCGCTGTCCTCACTCCCATGACGATGTTTTCTGGCACTGCTCCTTAGCTCTAATCACCTAACAATAATTCTTAGAGCGGAGCAAAGATTCGAATTTTGGCCAATCAGGAAGAAAAATTGAAACATTGAAATTGTTCTACAGACAGAAATCCTGAAAAATTTTGATTTGGAAATGGCAAAATGGTGAGTTTAGCATTAGTGCTCGTTGAACTGCAATTCTTTATGTTGCCACATTGCTTTGTGGGAGCTATGGTTTGGAAACCTGGTGGCTTCCTTCTCCTCCAGTAAGCTAGACTACATCTCATATAAGCATGACCAGAGGCGTCTGTGTCACATCATGGAACACAAAATCCAACCAGGGAGCCTGGCCTATAAGGGGGTGGGGGTGGGGGCTTTACCTACAACTCCCATAAGGCAGTGTGGCACAATAGGGAACTTGCACTTTAATGTTGAACTGACCTGGAAAGAATGTTTCATTTTGATTTTCCTCATAGAAATCGTGAATATTTTTCTGAAACTGCGTTTTCTGTTGAAAAATGATTTTGACAGAAAATTCCCCACCGGCTCTAATGATGATCCAGTTTATGAGAGTAGTGCAGGGAATAGACTCTGTGCACTCCTTAGCAAGAGCCACACTAGAAGGACCGTTGTTTGGCCCCAAGAGTACAGAAATGTTTGCACTGTGAATTGTGTGTAAATAACACTAGCAAAGTAGAGCTGGGCAAATATTTTATAACAAATAACACATTAGAAAAATGTTGCCCCTTTCTCAGTTCATGAATTATTTGGGAACAGCTCCTGATTTTCTCAGATTTCTTAGAATTTTTTGGCTGAATAAACTCTGAGAGCAATTCTTGGCTTCTAGTTTGTTTGCTCCAACAAACTGGAAAACTGTGGACTAGTGGGTTATGGATAACTGGGCTTCTAAGTTAGAGAACAGAGCTAGTGGCCCCAGAGGGTTCATGGCTGGATAGTTTACTGTGCACATTCAGTGCTTGAACTATTTTGATTGGGCACATGGGTTCCCTTTCCCTAAGTGGATGGGTCCAACCAGTTAGAATCAGAGTTCCGCCAGGAGCACTCAAGACTGAAAATTTTCAAATTCACTTTCTCTCTGCAGCATTTGCACCAAATTAGCTGTTTCCACGAACATCCTGCCAGTGATTTTGCTTGAAAGAACACTTGCAGAAATTGAACACAAAAGGAGCGTGAACCCAGCTGAAGTGAAGTTGCTTACCAATTTTAAAGACTATTCTTTTAAATTGTAAGATCTTTGGGGAAGAGACTGTCACTTATTGTATTCTTGTACTGTACCTAGAACAATGGCTCCCTAACCTCATTGACCTCCAGATACTACTGCAATATACATCTGAAATACTAATATTTGTAGAAAACAGTGACTGTGTTCACTCTGCTCTATACAGCAGCAGATATGTAAGACAGCACAGGTACATTTTATCCTCTCAGATCTGTGGTCAGTCATGCTCTGTAACGGTGTGAAAATTGGATTTGTCAACTAGTAATCCCTCAGTGATCAATAATTAGTTGTAATTATGCGCTGTTTAAGTGCTCTGGAGAAGGAAGTTTGTGGCTGGAATGGGAAATTAAGAATGGCAGATGTATCAGCCCATTTGACATAGGAGAAACTAATTTAAAGAATTGAAGTTGCACAAGGAAAATAGAGCTAAATTGCTTTTCAAAACCACATTATGTCACACAGCTGTAGTCCTGAAGATCAGATGCTGCATTTTAGTCAAGAAGTAGGTTAATATAAAAGTTAATTGGGTTTGCTGACCATGAGCGCCATAATTTGAGTGATAGAGGAGTTTGCTTTATTTATTAGTCCCTTGGTATATGTTTCCTATAATGAGAATTGTGTAAGACAAGCCTTTCTCCCCCACCCAAGGGTTAGTGTGGAATGTCCTTTCACTATTTTAGCTATTTCACAACCAAACCCCAACATTTATATGTATATGAATAACCTAGCTCACCGTAGAGTCCATGAGAAATGAAGTCTCTATTTAAACATGTAATCTTTGATCTAAGCAAATATATTAACTATGTATGGAAGAGTCACCCTGTAATAACCTTAGTCCCAGATTTGGACCTTAGCGTCCAAAATATGGGGGTTAGCATGAAAACCTCCAAGCTTAGTTACCAGCTTGGACCTGGTACCTGCTGCCACCATCCAAAAAATTAGAGTGTTTTGGGGCACTCTGGTCCCCCTGAAAAACCTTTCCTGGGGACCCCAAGACCCAAATCCCTTGAGTCTCACAACAAAGGGAAATAATCCTTTTTCCCTTCCCCCCCTCCAGGTGCTCCTGGAGAGATACACAGACACAAGTTCTGTGAATCCAAACAGAGTGAATCTCCCTCTCTGTTCCCAATCCTGGAAACAAAAAGTACTTTCCTATTCCCCCAGAGGGAATGCAAAGTCAGGCTAGCAATCCAACACACAAACCTCCCCTTGATTTCTTCCTCCCACCAATTACCTGGTGAGTACAGACTCAATTTCCCTGAAGTAAAGAAAAACTCCAACAGGTCTTAAAAGAAAGCTTTATATAAAAAGAAAGAAAAATAAGTACAAATGTTTTCTCTGTATTGAGATAATACAACACAGGGTCAATTGCTTAAAAGAATATTGAATAAACAGCCTTATTCCAAAAGAATACAAATCAAAGCACTCCAGCACTTATATTCATGCAAATACCAAAGAAAAGAAACCATAGAACTTACTATCTGATCTCTTTGTCCTTACACTTAGAAACAGAAGACTAGAAAGTAGAACTACTTCTCCAAAGCTCAGAGAAAGCAGGCAGGCAGAAAACAAAGACAAAAGACCTCAGACACAAAATTCCCTCCACCCAACGTTGAAAAAATCCGGTTTCCTGATTGGTCCTCTGGTCAGGTGCTTCAGGTGAAAGAGACATTAACCCTTAGCTATCTGTTTATGACACGCCCCCCCAAATTGCAGACAGTGGGGAAGCTGACTGGCGGCGATTTCCTTGTAGAACTTGAAAATAAACAGATTAATACAACACATACACCTTTACATATAGTGTCGGTCAGTGGGGCAGCGATTTGGCTGTAGTGTGGTACAAATCGCCTGTAGTATCCGGCCAAGCCTAAGAAGGATTGGACCTGTTTCTTTGACCTTGGGACAGGCCACTTTTGGATAGCATCCACCTTGGCCTGTAGGGGGTTTATGGTTCCTCGACCCACCTGGTGCCCCAGGTAAGTCACTCTGTTTTGGCCTATTTGACACTTTTTGGCCTTAACAGTTAGTCCGGCCTGCCTGATGCACTTAAAGACCTTTTCCAGGTGTAGTAGGTGTTCGGGCCAGGAGTCTGAAAAAATGGCCACATCATCGAGGTAGGCAACTGCAAATTCTCCCAGTCCAGCTAGTAGACCATCTACCAGCCTCTGGAAGGTGGCGGGTGCATTTCGAAGGCCGAAAGGAAGGACATTGAATTCATACACCCCCGCATGGGTGACGAATGCTGACCTCTCCTTGGCAGGTTCATCTAGCGGTACTTGCCAGTACCCCTTGGTTAAGTCTATTGTAGAGATGAACTGGGCACGTCCCAACTTTTCCAATAGCTCATCGGTACGTGGCATTGGATAGTTGTCCGGACGAGTTACAGCATTGAGCTTACGGTAGTCCACGCAAAAGCGTATTTCCCCATCTGGTTTGGGTACCAGAACCACTGGAGATGCCCATGCACTGGTAGATGAGCGGATTATACCCATCTGTAGCATGTTCTGGATCTCCCGTTCTATAGCAGCTTGGGCATGAGGAGACACTCGGTAGGGTGGGGTTCTGATTGGGTGAGCATTACCTGTATCAATGGAGTGGTATGCCCGTTCAGTCCGTCCTGGGGTGGCTGAGAACAATGGGGCGAAGCTAGTGCACAGCTCCTTGATTTGTTGCCGCTGCAGACGTTCCAGGGTGGTTGAGAGGTTCACCTCTTCCACGCCACCGTCTTTTTTCCCGTCGTAGTAGACACCGTCAGGCCACTCAGCATCCTCTCCCTGGACTGTAAACTGACAAACCTGTAAGTCTCTGGAATAGAAAGGCTTGAGAGAATTAACATGGTACACTTTAGGCTTTAGTGAGGAATTGGGAAATGCTATGAGGTAGTTTACAGCTCCCAGACGCTCTTGGACCGTGAAGGGCCCTTCCCATGATGCTTCCATCTTATGGGCCTGTTGCGCCTTCAAGACCATAACCTGGTCTCCTACCTTGAAGGACCGATCTCTGGCATGTCTGTCATACCAGGCCTTTTGCTCTTCTTGAGCATCCTTTAGGTTTTCTCTAGCAAGGGCTAAAGAGTGTCGGAGGGTGCTTTGTAGGTTGCTTACAAAGTCCAGAATGTTAGTTCCTGGAGAAGGCGTAAACCCCTCCCATTGCTGCTTCACCAACTGTAATGGCCCCTTAACCTCGTGACCATACACAAGTTCAAATGGTGAAAACCCTAAACTGGGATGTGGTACAGCCCTGTAGGCAAACAGCAACTGCTGCAACACTAGGTCCCAATTATTGGAGAATTCGTTGATGAATTTTCGTATCATGGCCCCCAAAGTTCCATTGAACCTTTCCACCAGGCCATTGGTTTGATGGTGGTACGGGGTGGCAACCAAGTGATTCACCCCATGAGTTTCCCACAGTTTTTCCATGGTCCCTGCCAGGAAATTAGACCCTGAATCTGTAAGGATGTCGGAGGGCCAACCTACCCTGGCAAAGATGTCTGTTAGGGCCAGGCACACAGTGTTAGCTCTGGTGTTGCCTAGAGCTACTGCTTCCGGCCATCGGGTAGCAAAGTCCACTAAAGTCAGTACGTACTGCTTTCCTCTGGGCGTCTTTTTTGGGAAAGGGCCCAGAATATCCACAGCTACTCGCTGAAATGGGACCTCAATTATGGGGAGTGGCTGGAGAGGGGCCTTGACCTGGTCTTGAGGCTTACCCACGCTTTGGCATACCTCACAAGACCGGACATACTTGGCAACGTCCTTGCCCATCCCCTCCCAGTGGAAGGACTTCCCCAACCGGTCCTTGGTTCTGTTCACCCCAGCATGGCCACTGGGATGATCATGGGCTAAGCTTAAGAGCTTCCCCCGGTACTTAGTTGGAACCACCAACTGTTTTTTGCGGCTGCCATTCTTCCCGGTGTCCACCAGAAAGAATTTCCTTGTATAAAAGTCCTTGGTCTATAACAAACCGGGATCGATTAGAAGAGCTGAGAGGCGGTGGGGTGCTCCGTGCCGCCGCCCAAGCTTTCTGAAGGCTGTCATCTGCTTCCTGCTCAGTTTGGAACTGTTTCCTTGAGTCTGGGGTCACCAGTTCTTCCTCAGACTGTGGACTTGGGCTTGGTCCCTCTGGAAGCGATGTAGGTGATGGGGTTGTTTCCGTTGCTGGTGAACCGCTCTCCGCTGGTGCACCTGAGGGTATTTCAGGCTCTGGCTGAGCCTTTTGGGTATGGCTGTCTGTTGCTTCTGCCAGTTTTGGCTCGCCGGCGCCCTCTGGCGTTGAGTTTGAAGATGTAGTTGCACTTGCTGGTGCTGGTTGCTGTTCCAGTTCCGGGCCTGGGACTGGAGGTGCTGTGGCTGTTTCAGTGGTTGGCATGGAATCCGGGTCCACTACCTCTGTCTGGGTCTCTGGTAACACAGACGGGGCGTCTGTGGACGGTTCAGGAACAGGAATGGGTCTGGAAGCTTGCCTGGTTTGGCTACATGTAACCATTCCCACTCTCTTGGCCCGCCTCACCTGGTTGGCCAAGTCTTCCCCCAGTAGCATGGGGATAGGATAATTGTCATAGACTGCAAAAGTCCACATTCCTGACCAGCCTTTGTACTGGACAGGCAGTTGAGCTGTAGGCAAGTCTACAGCTTGTGACATGAAGGGGTAAATTGTAACTTTGGCCTTTGGGTTGATGAATTTGGGGTCAACGAAGGATTGGTGGATAGCTGACACTTGTGCCCCCGTGTCTCTCCACGCAGTAACCTTCTTTCCGCCCACTCTCAAATTTTCCCTTCGCTCCAAGGGTATTTGAGAGGCATCCGGGCCTGGGGATCTTTGGTGTGATGGTGGTGTAATGAATTGCACTCGCATGGTGTTCTTGGGACACTTGGCCTTGATATGTCCCAGTTCATTACACTTAAAGCATCTTCCATCTGATGGGTCACTGGGCCGAAGTGAGTTACTGGAGACTGGTGAGGTTGAAGGGTAGGGTATCTGTGGCTTTACTTGGGTGGTATGTGGGGTCTTTGGCTGTCCTCGGTGGTAGGGTTTATGGTCTGTGTACCCCCTGGGGTAATCGTTCCCCTTGACAGTAGCTTTTTTGCTTTCTGCCAGTTCCATCCATTTGGCTCCAATCTCCCCCGCCTCAGCGATATTCTTGGGGTGTCCATCTTGTATGTACCGTGTGATGTCTTCAGGAACACCATCCAAGAACTGCTCCATTTGTATGAGGAGGTTCAGTTCTTCCAAGGTTTGAATGTTGTTTCCTGTTAGCCAGGCCTCATAGTTTTTTGCAATGTAGTAGGCGTGTTTGGGAAATGACTCCTCTGGTTTCCACTTTTGGTTTCTGAAACGCCGACGGGCATGATCTGGGGTTATCCCCATCCTGTATCTGGCCTTGGTTAGAAAAAGTTTATAGTCATTCATTTGGTGCTTAGGCATTTCAGCTGCCACCTCTGCTAAAGGTCCACTGAGCTGTGACCTCAATTCTACCATGTACTGGTCTTCGGGAATGCTGTACCCAAGACAGGCTCTTTCAAAATTTTCCAAGAAGGCCTCGGTGTCATCACCTGCCTTGTAGGTGGGAAATTTCCTGTGCTGTGGAGCAATATTTGGCGCCGGGTTGTTAGGGTTGGCTGGCACATGCAGCCCAGCTTTTGCCAACTCCAGTTCATGTTTTCTCTGTTTTTCCTTCTCTTCATTTTCTTTTTGTTGTTTTTCCATTTCTTTTTGGTGCTTTTCCATTTCTCGGCGGTGGGCCGCCTCTCTTTCTCTTTCTCTTATTTCCATCTCTGTTTGTTTTATTTCCAGTTGTCGCCTGTGTTCAGCTTCTCTGACTTGCTCTTGGGCCTCAATTTTTGCCTTAGAAGTCATGATTCCTGTTTTCTTGTGTTGGGGTGCCCTCCGGTGTTTATCTTCTGAACTGCAGGTTCTCTGTTGCCTCCTGAAGTCTGCCTAGCAACAGTGTTTTTTGTCCTTTTCTCTCTCTAGCTAATGTTCAATGAAGGGAAACCAGAAAAACCACTTTATTTGCATGCATATAAGTGCCGGTACTTGCCTGCTAATGGGAGGGCTATTGCATGACAAAAGACCCTTAACATGCAAGCCACAAACTGCGAGAGAGAGCAGAAAAAAAATTCTCTCTGGTTCCCTTTTAAAACCAACTGTTTCTCTCTGCTAAAAAGCCCTTAGCAGAGAAAAGAAAAATATAATATTCCTACTGGCTTCTGGATTCTAATCCCACCGCTGCCACCATGTAATAACCTTAGTCCCAGATTTGGACCTTAGCGTCCAAAATATGGGGGTTAGCATGAAAACCTCCAAGCTTAGTTACCAGCTTGGACCTGGTACCTGCTGCCACCACCCAAAAAATTAGAGTGTTTTGGGGCACTCTGGTCCCCCTGAAAAACCTTTCCTGGGGACCCCAAGACCCAAATCCCTTGAGTCTCACAACAAAGGGAAATAATCCTTTTTCCCTTCCCCCCCTCCAGGTGCTCCTGGAGAGATACACAGACACAAGTTCTGTGAATCCAAACAGAGTGAATCTCCCTCTCTGTTCCCAATCCTGGAAACAAAAAGTACTTTCCTATTCCCCCAGAGGGAATGCAAAGTCAGGCTAGCAATCCAACACACAAACCTCCCCTTGATTTCTTCCTCCCACCAATTACCTGGTGAGTACAGACTCAATTTCCCTGAAGTAAAGAAAAACTCCAACAGGTCTTAAAAGAAAGCTTTATATAAAAAGAAAGAAAAATAAGTACAAATGTTTTCTCTGTATTGAGATAATACAACACAGGGTCAATTGCTTAAAAGAATATTGAATAAACAGCCTTATTCCAAAAGAATACAAATCAAAGCACTCCAGCACTTATATTCATGCAAATACCAAAGAAAAGAAACCATAGAACTTACTATCTGATCTCTTTGTCCTTACACTTAGAAACAGAAGACTAGAAAGTAGAACTACTTCTCCAAAGCTCAGAGAAAGCAGGCAGGCAGAAAACAAAGACAAAAGACCTCAGACACAAAATTCCCTCCACCCAACGTTGAAAAAATCCGGTTTCCTGATTGGTCCTCTGGTCAGGTGCTTCAGGTGAAAGAGACATTAACCCTTAGCTATCTGTTTATGACACACCCAAAGAAAAGCTGGGCACATATTGTACTGTAACAGAGACATGCATATGCTTGGTTTGGATTTAGATCCTCTCTCTTTATTTTCTGTTAATGATCCTTAAAAAGTGAACAATATAGGCTAGATTTTCAGAGGGCCTGAGATTTATTTCAATGAGAACTGTGGGTACTCAGCACCTCTGAAAATCTAGCTCCTTGGATTTGAACAAAAGGACACCTTCTTCATCTACCATAGGTAGTTCTTCTCAACCAACGAGCTAAAGAGGATATCTGACATCCAATCGAGATAAGTTATTTCTGCTCTCCAGCCATGTCTGATTGTTGTTCTCTTTGCAGTCATTAAAATGACATGAACCATTTAACCTCAGGAAGTGGGAGTGAGAGTAGACCTATTACACAATTATATGTGAGAATGAGCTGATATAATTTATGGTATCTGAGGGACCAGTGCTTTTTAAGGTTCTTATATCCTTGTGGTACATGGCTAAGCTTAGCAGATTGTTGTTCACATCTCCATGATGTATCCATAGTAACCTGGCTGGTGTCCAGTGGAAGTGCCTGACTTTTATTTTGAATGAGCCTGTGACACACAGAATTAGAGATGTGTTTTCTGTTAGAAATCCATAGTATGTCCTGTGGTTTTGCCACAGAACAGGAAACTGCAAGATTGGGGCTCTACTCCTGGTTTCACCACAGATTTCGTGTATGACCTTCAGTGAATTGTCTAACTTCTCCGTGCCTCAGTTTTACCATCAATAAAATGGGGGAGGGAGAATAACACATTTCTTACTTATGACTATTACTGTTCCCTTCTCTGTAATATTCGAGCCTGACATATGTTCCTACCATCAACTTCCATTGACTTCAATAGGAGTTGAGGATACACAGCACCTTCCAGAAAGGAGCCCTGCATTTGCAGTGGGCGTTGATTATTTTTCTGTGTTCTTGTGATACATTTAAATAATTTTGGATTTAACCACTTTGAATATTTAAAGTGAAACTGACCAGTTTATATCTTGGCAAATCTCTCCCCCAGATCATATACTTGGTAGAAAAGACACTTTGGATCAAATTCTGCTCTGTTACACTGCTGAAAATATAGAGTAACTCAGTTGCTGTATTTGCAGATTTTGGCACAATATATGCTAAATAAAGTAGAATTGTTATATAACCACACTTGCTATTACAACTGAGAAGAAAGATAAATTATAGCTTTATTGGTATCCCTAGATATTGGTCCCTATAATTTCTGGCATCTAAACCTGCCCTGCCAAACTGAAATCTACCCTGGCCCAACCTTTTCTAAGGGCTTGATTTTGATCTCACTTATATCAGTATAATTAAGAAGCAACTTAGCTGAAATCCGTGGAGTTATATGGATATAAGGGAGATCAGAATCTAGCCCTGTATCTCTAGTTGTGCCAGAAGAATTGAGAGTAGTGATCAGTATAAAATAACATTTTGAATACATGTTTCGGGCCTAGTATAGCTGATGTAACGAACTCCAAGAGCTTCATTTGCTTACAGTAGTACTGATAATCTGTCATTGTAGAGAGATAAGTAAATAATGATGCAGGATAAGTGATAGCAGAGGCCAGTGCAAAGAGAGCCAACAGGAGACAAAATGTAACTGAAAGACTCGAGTGACTACAAGTTCTTCCTCTCTTGTCATGGAGACTTTTTAATGTTTTGGAAAACAGGCAGTTACAAAAATTGAATTCTATGAATCCCTAGAACAATTACACTGGTCTACAATTTTTGAGGTCGTCTGCTTCAGAGAGAAAATGTGATATTTATTATGTGTTTTGATGTGCTGAATTCAAATATGACAGTTAAAGCAACTGATTGGCTACTGTTTCTAAGATATTAAAGTTTTTACATTTTATGTCTGTATATTGTGTAGATAGTAGAGTTTTAAACATTAATTTGAAACCTAGGTCTTTTCATGTGTTTATGGTTGCTTTACGGGATAATATTTCACCTGTCCTGTTTATGTAACACTTTAAAAATCAGCAAAAGGGTTCTATAAATAAAATTTATTATGAAACAAAAGACAAAAAACTATTATGTACATAGTTTAGTCCTATTCAGTGTCTACTCAGCGCTTCTTGGCTTGTCTCTTGTATTCATTAAATGGAGCATCTCTTGTCACTGTCCAGCCATAGTCTGCAAGCATTGATGGGCTCCATTTGCCCTGATAGCCTGCCAGGAGATTCCACTGCTGTAGTCTGGAGCCCAACAGCACTGCCTTACTCTTGGGTAGTTCCAAATCCTTGACAAGGTCATTCAGTTCACCTTGTGTTATGAGGTGTGATTCAGAAGAGGAGGATGGGAGAAAATGTGGGTCCTGTGACATTGATGGTTCAGGACCAGAAGTTTCATCCTCTTCCTCTTCCTCGTCTGACTCAAGTGAGAATGATTCTGGTGCATCAGGAACCGGCAGTCCTTCTCCGTGGGGTACTGGGTGTATAGCTGATGGAATGTTTGGATAATGCACAGTCCACTTTTTCTTCTTTGACACACCTTTCCCAAGTGGAGGCACCATGCAGAAGTAACAATTGCTGGTATGATCTGTTGGCTCTCTCCAAATCATTGGCACTGCAAAAGGCATAGATTTCCTTTTTCTGTTCAACCACTGGTGAAGATTTGTTGCACAAGTGTTGCAGCATATGTGTGGGGCCCACCTCTTGTCCTGATCTCCAATTTTGCAGCCAAAATAAAGGTGATAGGCTTTCTTAACCATAGTGGTTATACTGCGCTTTTGTGATGCAAAAGTCACTTCACCACAAACATAGCAGAAGTTATCTGCACTGTTCACACAAGTACGAGGCATCTCTGCTCACTTTGGCTAAACAGAAATGTGTCCCTTTGCAAAATAAAACACTGACAAATAAGAGAGCACGACACCGTATGATTTCTAGAGCTGATATAGGGCAATTTGTTCAGCAGAGTGATGTAAGCTTCAATAGGATTGCATCATCCATGACTTCTAGGAATAACATGATGCAATTCATATCATGTATGACGCAATACCAGCTTCAGATTGCATCATTCATTGTCTTGCCTCAAAAGCAAGTACTGTCCAAACCCAGTCATAGATTTATTCATAGATCCAGTCAAAGATGTATTTTAGTCATTTCTGGTTTAAATTGAGATCCCTTCCCTTTATAACTCACTTATCCTCCGCCATTCCCAAGTCAAGGGTCATATATACTGACCCAATAGCATATCTTGAAAACTAGAGCCAATCAACAATTTTAAGCATCATTTTCGTTCTCAGTGACCCAGAATTAGTAAAGTTGGACTACATTTATTTCAGAAGCATTTTGGCTGTAGAGCAGTGTTATGAGCATTTTAATTTGCTTAGCAAGGGCTCCAAGGAGAAGGCATCTGCATCTATTTGTCTCTGTATCATGAAGAAATAAACATTAAAAAGCAGATCTGTTTGTTGGTGACATTTTCCTCTGTGCTCTCTAAGGAACTAAGATGCGTACAGCAGAGTGGCACGGAAGCATTTTGTTAAAACAATTCTCCATGTTATAGCCAACATGGGAACTTTGCTATGCCATCCTTTCAACAAATGATGAAGAGAACGGCTCTTTAGAGTTTACATAGCATATGGGTAGCAACTGGACACTTCTTTATCCCTATTGGTTTGAGTTGTCTGATTTCCATACTTGGCAAGCCACTGGGATTGGCACAGAAGAGTTAATTACAGTGGAATGATGGTGCTCTAAAAGGAGGACTGTACAGTAGACAGACATGCTGACTCTGTGGATCAGACCTTATGAGCAGATTTGGCCAGAAAAGCTAAGGGAGTAACCAGTTGGGAAGAGGAACTGTACTCCATGTGTGAATCTGTCCAACAGCTGAGCATCTGTACTCCTAAGCTGCCAAGTCTGGAGCAGCAGAAATCTTAAGGAATGGGGCAAAGAAGAAGCATATTGCACATCCCCAGTAGCACTGAAGAGATACACAGGAGGAACTGGAGTACTTGTGGCACCTTAGAGACTAACAAATTTATTTGAGCCTAAGCTTTCTTGGGCTACAGCCGACTTCATTGGACGCATAGAATGGAACATATAGTGAGGATGGATATATACACACACACACACATACAGAGAACATGAAAAGGTGGGAGTTGCCCTACCAACTCTAAGAAGCTAATTAATTAAGATGAACTGTTGTCAGCAGGAGATAAGAAAAAAAACTTTCATCTTAATTAGCCTCTTAGAGTTGGTTGGGCAACTCCCACCTTTTCATGTTCTTTGTATGTATATATATCTCCTCACTATATGTTCCATTCTATGCGTCCTATGAAGTGGGCTGTAGCCCAAGAAAGCTTAGGCTCAAATAAATTTGTTAGTCTCTAAGGTGCCACAAGTACTCCTGTTCTTTTTGCGGATACAGGCTAACACGGCTGCTACTCTGAAACAGGAGGAACTGTCAAGAAATCGAATCCTATTTCTAAGCCATGCCCTAAAGTCCTTAGGAATTTTCCTAAAAGAGGGCTCCCCAGCTCCTATTTTGTTTTAGATCTGACTTACTGTTTTGGAAAGAAGTCTAGATTCTATCTAGAAATGGATCTTTCTGACTTTATGGAAGCCATTTAGGAGTATAATGGAGCAGATAAAGGAAGCTCTATGCATGTAATAATTCTAAAGCAAGTATTTTACAAAGACTACATGGATTCAGCTTTGCTTCACATTCCTGGTTCTCAGAGAAGAGGAAGCAAGGGGATAAAATGGCTTGAGAGAATGGATGTGAAACCAAAGGAACCAAATGTTGTAGGACCAATATTATTACCTGATGACTGGAGATTAGGAAATACATAGTGTATGCTGTATTCTTTTTTTGTTATAAAGGCTTGTGGTAGTATATTGTAAATTATGAAACAATGATAATACGTGTGTCCATATATGCATTTTGCTTAGAAATATGCAACCTAGTTACTTATTTAAATAAGCTCACCTCATGCAACTTCCTTTATTTGCTGAAAATATTAGAGGAATAGGGTATGTTTGTGTCAACATCTAATAGACCTAATGGAACCTCAGAAGTCAGAGGTAGAGTTGATTCAGCAGAGTCAAAGGTAATCTGCAGTCTATTTTGTAAGCACCATGATTTATATCATGCATTTTTCTACTTTACGGTCTTTGCTCTTATTTTTAGTGAAGGATGTAAGTAAGAAAAACACAAGAAGAGGACAGAGAGAGAGAATTAATTTGGTAACTCAAACCCTGCTACCAAGCTTAGCAGGATGTGAGAAAGCAGCGCTAAGCAATATAAAAATTGCTACTTCTGCCTTACAAAGAAAGCGAGAGATACAGCGGTGGTGAATGGTGCTTTGCACTGCTGTAGCACTTTGCAAGCAAGGCTTATGGACATTCATAAATAAAGCTGCAATAACCCCAATGTGGGAGGTTAGTATGTAAGAGAGACTCTCATGCACTACCTAGCTTGGTGGTTAGTGCACTGGCCTGGAATGTGGGAGACCTGCTCCCCTGCTTGATTCAGAGCAGAGTTTTTCATCCCAATTCACTTTGAATCAGGCAGAGCTGGTACTTGAAGTTGGGTCTCCCACATCCCAGGCCATTGCTCTAACCACCAGGCTACCTATGCACAAATCAATAAGCTTTAGTTTTCAGTCCACGTATGGACTTTTTGACACAATTTAATTTTTGAGGAAATAGTTTTGAAAAAATTTTTTGTTCTAGGGAAAACAAATTTTGAAATGTTGAAGGTTGCAGCAAAACAGAATTATTATCCTCTGGTCAGTGCTAGTATTATCTCCATTTTATAGCTAAGGAAACTCAGGCACACTTACATCAAGCCTGCGTGCTGTTACTGCACTCCACCACATATCCCCTGCCTCCTAGTTCTGTGTTTTAACTGTCTGTGCTTCTTCTACAGAGGTATAGTACAGTGCACTGACACAGAAATGTCTCAAACTTTCAAATGGGTTAAACATCTGAAATGCACATTCCACCTTTCGTGCTACAAACAGATATGCAGAGTATTGTTCTTAGAGTGTATAGCATGTGTGCAGCAAATGAACACTTACATAACCCTATTGGTTTATGCTGTATGATTTCCATTGTTGGCTTGCCATGAGGGTTTGGAACAGACGAGTTAGGTAATAGAAATAGAAAGATGACATCCTCAAAAGAGCGCCATCCGCTGCATGTTACCGGATGTCCACATGGTTCAGATCCAATAAGCAAATATGGCCTGGAAAATGAGGGTCTGTTGCAATTTTTACAGTAGCAGCTGGACAGCTGAAGAATTGGCAACATCCGCAGAGGTGAACTCTGTTGATGTGCTTCTACCATCCATCGCCAGTGACTTCAACTAGTGGAGGTTGCCTCTTAGATGACTGGCAGAAACCTAGGGTTGAATTTAATCTCTGATTATGCTTTGGGCTTATAGCTCACATGTCCTCAGTAGACCTCAGTGCGCTCTACAGCAGACGTCAGTACCATTCATTCCTGTCAGCGGAGTTACTGTGAAGGTGAATTGGTCCCATAAAGTGCATTGCCCAGAAGGACTCCTTCTGTTTCTTCCTAAGGTCTCTTTCAAATGTTCTTTTCCCTCCTTTCAACAATTAACATGAAGAACAACCAAACACAGACATTTTGCACTTTTTAATACCTTACAAGGTTTGGATGACAGAGTTTCTCGTGTCATCTTTCCATTGGCTTTTAAATGGCATCCTGGCACACATTTGAAATTACTGTAGCAACAATCAGGGCTAAATCCTGAGGTCCTTACTCAGATGTCACTCAGGGCCAAATTCCATGCAGACATGCAAAACCTGCATTAAGTATTGATTGAGTCAGGATTGTGGAATTTGACTTCACCGGAAATTGCCTAAATCAGGACAGAGTAAAAACTGAATGAGCACTTCAGGATTTGGCTTGTTATGAAATGCTATATTTTAATGACTTTCAGGTAGTTTATTAGATGAAAATAAACTTAGCCAGTTGAAGGGCTGCAGCAAAACAAGGGTTAATGGTGTTATTCTTTGCAGCGGTATTGGGAACCAATGTATATTCAATTTAAAAAAAAGAAACTACACTGAAGTGCACTTTTAAGCTGATTGATCCCACTGTTCTTTTCATTTCCTATTGTGAATATTCTGTGGAACTGACTGTTTGAAGGTTTCGCTCAGTTTAAGAGGAGCCCCACAGTTGTATAATAAGGACACAGAAAGTAAGGCACAGTACATGTTTAAAGAGGAGTGTTTATAGAAACCTGGGAAATTGTGCTTTGACCCAAGCTTTAAGAAAAGCTGCATGTGTTTTGCTCGCTGCAGCTCTCTGAAAGTTCACATGTAGAGAAGCACTTCTCACCACGAACAAACTGCCAAATGCATTTGAAATGAAAGTTTCTGATTAAAATGGGCAGGTTGGAGCCCCCAGCTGCTGGCAGCCATCTTGTGCAACAATTATAGCTGTTGTGATTTCTGCATAGCAGCTGTTGCTTTGACGATCAGGAGAACTTTGAATACGTAACCCCAGTGGTTAATGGTTTAAATATTCAAGAGTATTGTTTTTCTTCTGATTAACGCAGGATGAAAACTGGTCTAGAATCAGATTGCCCATGTCAGATACAGATATACAACCAATCGCTTTCAACTTCACTTCATGAGCTTAGATTGATCTGCACAGAGGGCATTTGAGAGGTCTCTAGCCCTATTTGTAAGCCATATCCTGAAATTCCTGCTAAGGGAAAGATCCTGTCACTGCTCCTCTCCTCCCTTCCACGTCCCATGGAAAAATCCAGAGGAGGACTGTGGGTGCAGAAAAAAATCATCAGTTCCCTTCCATTGAGGGGTTGTTGGGATTTGCATGGGGTTCTACCATCCAGAATGGATCTATTTTGGCCCAATTCTCAGGTCTACCCCAATGGTTCTGTGTGACCTTGGGCAAGTCAATCTAACCCCTCTGTGTCTTAGTTCCTCATCTGTGGAAATAATAGCACTTCTCTACCCTCTTGGGCTGTTGAGGAACAAGACATTAGATTATGAGTGTGGTAATGGGGTCATATAAATATCTGACAGGCAATGGTCATTGCCCTGGCTTCAATGTCCTCTGTTCTCATTCTAGGAACCCCTGCTCAAAGGAGAAGAGATTCTTTATGGCAGGAGGTGCCCTGCCCCAAAGCTAATGCAGCCAGTGATATCTTCAGATTTAGACTATAAAATTTGCTAGGATTTTGGAATAGAAACTCGGATAACAGAAGGTGTAAATTTGGTTTAGTTCTCCTCTAATATGAACCTATTTAGTGACAGGTCTACACTATGCAGAGGGATCGATCTAAATTACATGAATAACAGCTAAAGTTGACATACTTAGATCTACTTATCGTGGTATCTTCACTGTGGTGTGTCAATGGGAGATGCTCTCCTGTAGATTCCCCTTGCGCTTCTTGAGATGGAGTACCGGAGTCGACACTAGAGCAATTGGAGGTCAATTTATCGCGTCTATACTAGACATGATAAATCGACCCTCGCTGGATCAATCACTACCTGTTGATCCAGCTGGTGGTAGACAAGCCCTCTGTAAAGCTTGTCCATTTACTTATTCCAGATAGAGATTTTAATGTGTAACTGTTCCGCTAATGGTGAGGAGCTGAAGAATTTCCACAGCTCATTTGCTGGATGGAGTAATGAAACAGAGTCTCCATACCAATGTATTTATATTTTTCAGGCTATTCTCACCATTTCAGTAGCTGGAAGGACATTGAAGCTAATGCACTGATAAGCCAGAATAAAACCACTAACGTTTCTGACTGATTTGTTTTTTGTTTGAGTCTCAATGAGAGCTTTTTCCTTCAGTCAGTCACCATTGCCATAATCATTAACAACATGGTTTGCAAATGGAGGATGTTCTAATCATTAGATGATTTCTCTGCAATATTTGTGTGTATTCCCTGAGAGTATTTTATTCTTGAACAACAGAATACAACGAGAGAGAAAAATGGTGTTCAGCAAATCTCACATTGTTTAGGCAAGTAGCCTCTTGCCTTAAGTCATCCTGAAGGAAGTAGGTTTTTCACAAAAGGGAAAATCTGCTGAGTATATTTTTGTTTTTGTTCTAAGACTAACATCCAGCGGGCTCACCTGCTAACCTGTCTGATTGATGTAAGAACGATGACCTTTTGCGAAGCTGTAGTGCAGAATAGTTTCTGCAAACGTATTGCACCTTGCTAAATGGTAAGGATTTGCAATCTGCATAGATACAGAGGCTGTTAGGGTGTCTGCCCAGCTCAGGAACGGTATCCCTCGTCGCTCCCACTGTACTAGAAGGCATGTCGGTGCTCCGCATACTATAACAGATGCATCAGAATTATCTAAAGAAAGAGAGATGTGTCATTGCTGTGCACAGATATTTCCCATTGGTGTCACTGTGTGTTGTTGTGCACAGTGGGATCAGTGGCAGGACATTTTGATGAAGGAGCAGTTGAAGTACTCCTCATGCTGAACCCTCTTTGAGCCTTGTCTTACCTAAGAGATGACAAATCTGTTACCCTCTCCAAGAGTTGAGGGCTTCTGGCTGCTAGAGCATCAGTAATACACAGCCACTTCTCAAATGAAGGTTTCCATTTCTTTCTCACATCACTTTTTATAGCAGGTTTGGTATTATCACTCAAACTTCAGCTCAACACCATCCTGGTATGAAAGGCTTTCATGTGATATTCCTGTTTCCGAGCTCAGTAGCATCGACACATTTTGGAGCCAGAAAGAGCACCTCTCTGTGCAGTCTTCAGTGAGGACAGTCAACAGGATTTTTAACTACATTCTTCCTTTTAAGTGCCATACCTGATAACAGAGAGAGAAGATGGATGAGGTCATAGCTTTTATTAGACCAAATTCTGTTGGTGAAAGAGGACAAGCTTCTGAGCTTACACAGAGCTCTTCTTCAAGTCTGTCTCTCTCACCAACAGAATTTGGTCCAATAGAAGATATTATCTCCCTCACCTTGTTTCTTTAATATCCTGGGACCAACATAGTTGCAACAACGCTGCATAATGGCAGGGGCTCTATTGGTGTGGCCATGTGTTGTTATGATAGACAGTGTGGTCTAGTGGGATAGTGGGACGCTGGTGGCCTTCATTCTATTTCCAGCTTTGCCACTAGCCTGCTGGGTGACCTTGTCCCAGTCACTTTACCTCCTTGGGTCTCAATTTTCCTATTTGTAAACTTACTACAACATAACTTTGAATGAAATATTTTTTTAAAAATCCCATTCACTTCAATTGTCTTTTAAAATCTGATCTATTTTTCATTAGCTTTCAAGTTCTGCTTTCTGGATGAAGGCACATGAATGTGAGCCATCATTCACCTTTTCATTCTGTAAGCGAGCTCGGTGAACTACAAGCAGTGAATAGTATCTTTGCTGAGTTTAGTCCCCCTTTCTGTTTGCAAATCACCTGCAAACAGACTGATTTTTTTGCAAATTTGGTTGCTATTTGAAATAATTCAACAGAGATTTTGTGAATTTCTTTCTGTGGGTGCTTGTAAGCTAGTCATTCTGACTATTGTGAATCAGGTATTTGCCATTCGTAATTCAGCTGCATGCAGTGCTTTTGGTCACCTACGTTGTATGACATTTTTTTCTACTCCAGGATTGGATAACTACACTCTCAAAGGGTTTTCAAGCTGGCAGTGCAAACTGTCTCAGTGCAATGGCAATATATTTACTTGAATAACTGTGATGCTTTTCTCTCTCTGGATACATTATAGTAAACTAAAATTTACTGTGATGAGTGATCATGGACACTGACTTAAAGGGGGTAGGAGATCTTTTGACTCAAATTCATGCTCTTTAATCAAATTAACTTCTGTTACTTTTTTTGGCTAGTATCTGCCCTGCCCTCTTCTGAAGTCACAATTTCTCCCATCTATTTATTTAGTTAGTTTTCTCAAACATGCCTAATACAGCATCTAGGGGGCACGTACAATATTTAACACAGGAAGTTTTAAAAACAAAATGACAAAACAAGACTCCTTTTGTCTAAAATAAAATTCACATCAACTCTTCCTGCTCCCAGAGAGCGGAGTTGATCGCACCCTACTCCAAAGTTCAGCTATCTTCTTTGTCACACCAGGAAGGGAAGTGAATTCGACAGACAAAGGTCACCCACTGAGAATCCTCTTTCCAGAAATGTAAATTTATCACCCATCAGTGTGAGCATCCCCTGCAGTTTTATGCCATCATGGTGGTGATCTATTGCTGGTATCTTTCCTTTAATTCCCGCTGATCATCACAAAGTCTTAGGGCTTATCTACACGTACAGCACTGCAGTGGCGCAGCTGCACCAATGCCCCGGTGCCACTGCAGTGTGTCTGCTCTCCCATCAGCATAATAAAACCACCTCTATGAGAGGTGGTAGCATAATATGTTAGCTGGAGATGCTCTCCAGCCAGCACAGTGCTGTCTTAGTGTTATGGTGTAGCTTATGTCACCCAGGTGAGTGGTTTATTCACACACAAGTGCTGTTGACAAAAGCTGTTATGTAGACATAGCCTTAAGGCCTTTTCTCTTTTTCTCCAAACATGCTGACTAACTCTGTATCTGGCTACATCAGACTAATTTTGCCTGGATTGTCATGCTCAATGCAAGAGCAAGATTGTGGAGGAGCCTGACTTTTCAACTAGTGGCAGGAAATCACATTAAACTCAGTGTAATTACATTGTTCTAGAGGTGTGATTGTGTTTCAGCTACCAATCACCCATTAAATTACTTCCAATCAGTCTCAAGCTGCAGAACAAAATCCTCCTGATGTAGATGTAGAAGTAGTACATTTTGCATTTAGAAGTACGTGTAGATGATGAAGTCGTACATTTTGCATTTATATTTTGTCTTCACCTGGTGCTGAATATTACAATCTCCAGTTTCACCCTGTTCCCAAAGCATATTTCTCACCTGTTACACTCAGGTGTGTAACGTACATTGACTTCTCTCTTTATCCTGGTCTGCTCTTTGGTACATCAAGTGCGACCCATTAGCAGTTAAATTTGATACATAAGATATCTTGGATGCATGAAGGCACTTTAAAGAAAGAACATTTGACACTTGAAGACTGGTAAAAAGTTCCCACTAGTAAGGCAAAGTTCAACCTGCATCTTTATTACACATCTCAGATTGTATTTTCCTTGCTTTTACAGAAATATGCGTGTATGTCAGTATCTCTGATCAGAAAGGCTTTAGACAATGGTTTAAAAGTCCGATTTTCAGACAGGCACCATTTTTTCAGGCAAAGTTCTGTATCTGCCTGCAATTAATTACAGGTAGATAAGTCAGCAATAAAGACTCAGTTCAGGAAAGCATTTGAGCATGTGCTTAAGTCCAATTAAAGTCAATGGGATTGAATCAATGCTGAAAGTTAAGCATGTGGTTAAGTTCTTTCCTGAATAGGAATGTATGTAAGCACATACTTAAGTGCTCTGTTGAACAGTAGCAGGAAATCTAAATGCTAGGTTTGAAAAATGGCCTGTCTTTTAGTACCCACAAACTGCAGGTGAAAATAACCTAGTGATACAATTTTGCACCAGTGATTATTTACACAGGAAGTTGCTCTTGGATGCTTGAGTACTTGACTTATGGTGCAGTCAGATAAAGTGTCAGTAATTGCTGGGTGAAATAATTGCAACCAAGTTATGCCGGAGGGGAGTGGGGGAGAAATTTAAGCAGGCTGGCCTGAAAATTAAACTCTAAACGTGAACATTTGTGCTGCAATTTGTGGGCGCACAATTGCAGTGACAGTAATTTTTATGGATGCCTGCAAAAATGTAGGGCAGGTTTGAAAATTGGGCCATAAATGCGTAGTTTCTAATGTGTAGCTGTTTGTAACCCCTTCTGCGTCTCCTGAATCTTTCATGATTGGGTAGAATTGCCCAGTCATATTTGAGCAGAGGAGGTATCTGTAAAACCAACGTTCAATACTTGTTCCCAGTCTCAACAGCAATTGATTTCCGAAACGGAACTGAAAAGTGCAGGTGCTTCCCAGAAAATGGAGACTTCAATCCCTGAACAAATTTTTGGTTAGATAAAATCAAGCTCTCCAATCCAGACCAGCTCTTTATTTTTCCAAGCACAGGATAATTTTAAACCTTCCACTTCCTCAAAGAATGGGGATTCTAGGTATACGGTAATCTGGTGTATCTCAGCTTCATGGTCAAAGGGACACTGGCTGTAAAAAGCCCCAGGTCATTTTCCCTCCTGGTTGCCCTACTTTAGGATTAGGAGTGGGTGGACACATGGCTGCTCCCTTGAAGACAGAACGGGGAAGATTTGAGGGGAGGACCATGGCTAATCTTGCTGTCCCCTTAAAGAAATGGGGAAAGGGAGCCAGATCACCTTTCCTTGAAAATATTGGGGAGAGGAAGACTCCAGGACTGGTCTCCCTTAGAAAAGGGCTGAGGGTAAATGCTGAGGGAGCTGGGATCTGCTAGGGAAGGCAGGTTCTGGTTCTGTGGCACCAAGGAGTCTCTAAAGAAGCGGGAAAGCTCATGTATTGTATCCACAAGGGCTGGGATGATGAGGTAAGTTGGGGAGCTGTCCTATCCCCTGCTAAGAAGAAAGTCTGCTGTTGTGGTTGCTGTCCTCAGAGCCCGGAGAGAGGGAGAATCTGAAGAGAAAATCTTGGTTCCCTTCCAGCTCTGGGGCAGAGGGACCATTGTCGGATTTGTTCTCGCCTCTCCTCTTCCTGTAGCCTGGAGAGGAAGTACGGCTGTTTTTCTACCCACTTATAGTCAGTTATAATTACTTTAGCCTTTAGTTAGCTTAATTGACTCATAAGTGCAGATAGGGATTTTGGTAGAAAATCACTCTTGTGCCTTTCTTTCCAGTTATGCCATTTATTTTATTTACTGACTCCAGATTTACTAGCAGATGTTAAGAATCCCTAACGCACAGAGATTATTGTGTCCCCAGATGCCAAGTTGTGAGCCCAGCACTTGGCACCTCTGAGTCTAGAGCACTGCATGACGCCCCTTGTTGAAATGACTTAACAGCTGAGTTCCTTTATTGGAGATTTGGAATACCCCCTAAGCACCACAGAATCCCTTGTTGAATTAGCTTGTCTTTTCTGTGGTTATATGCCCTGTGTATCAGAACAATTTCAGTATTCAAGTCCTCTAAACAAGGCTCATTAATTGCAAATTCATGACTAACAGGGTTAGGAACGAGTTAGAGTGAAAAAAGCAGCCTGTAGAACAGGAATGGAAAGTGCTTAATGCTCAGTGGGATTCCGTATCTTCCTGTGAACAGTTCCCACTGCAAATCCCTGAATATACTACAAAGGGTCATAGTCTCTCTATAGCAGGCTGACTCACCCCCACCCTTCCAAAGTGAAAACCTGTGTGTTCCAATTTTTATAACATTAAGTACAGTGTACCCCTTTTTGAAACTCTTTCAGTTTAAAGGACTTGGCAGCCTTAATTAAATCTGTATTTTTTTTCTCTCCCTTTTTTGTTTGTGACGTTTCACAAATCTGATTTTTAATCCCTCTTCTGAAGAGGTGTAGCGGATGAAACATAAAGACAAGTCAAGAAAATGGAAGTCTTTTATACCATAGCAGAAGAAATGGAAAAGCCAAATGAAACCATGATGGGTGCCATGGTGCGTTCTTATTCCTAAAGTAATTGTGTGGCATTATTTATTACTTGTTTTACTGTTGTTCCCAGAGGCCCTAATCAGGATTAGAGCCCCATTGTGCTAGATACTATATCAGCAATACTTTTGATAAAGCATTTGAAAAATCCCTGATTGTTAATAAATAAATGTCCTCTGCTCTCAATTTATAGGAGCAATTTATATTCACAAATTTACCATAATTCCTTACCTAACAGCTCTCAAGATTCTGTCATCCACACAGTGGGAACAATAGTACTTTAGACAAAACTATAGTGACATAGTGTTAGTATGGAGATCATACAGTGGGGAAGTAAAGGAAGGAGGAGTTGTAGGATAATTTAGTATTAATGACAGGAAGGAGAACTGAAGATGGAAAGCAACAGATAATAGACAGAACTTAATTCACGGGGGCTGGAAGCAGAGTGACAGAAGGACCCCTGCAAACGTGGTTAAGATTGCCTTGAATACCTATAGCTACTTTTCTTTGAGGGTCTCAAGATGCTCTGCAAACCTAAGTGGGCCAGTTCTACAGCCCTTACTCACACTAACTAGCATTTACTCACATGAGTAGGTGCTCGGCATCTCTAGATCATACCATTATTGTCCCCGAAGTTTTGCATTGTCTGTTTGACTTCAGTGGGATCTGTTCTCCGTTGCTCCTGTTCTGTCCCTCCTCCAGCTGGTATAGGAGTTTGGGGCAGGTGTGTAGGAGAGGCTGGCTGGATGTTAATTCTTGGTCCAAACAAATGGCTTCACTTGTTCAGGGCTCAGCATTTCTCAAGATTTGGCCCTGTATCATCATCAACCCATATCGATCTATCTTTGCTTTATGCTGGCAGTACCCATCGGAGTCCAACAAGAGTAATGAGGGCAAACGACCTAACTACTTTTAAGATGGAATCTGATAAATTTCCAAATGGATTGTATGATAGGTTCCTACAAAACCAAGGTTTCTTCCAATCCTGTGTTCCTATGGACCAGCATCCAAGGCTTCAGTTCACATTAGAAATCTGGGCCTGGATTTGGGCTACAGAAAGTGCTGTACTTTGTCCTTGAGCCCGAAGGACAATACGCTTGCTAGCTACTTTTTACTGTCTTTCGTTGCTTTGCGTGCTACCTGTCTGTGTCTGCTGCACTTGTCTTCACCCTGGCAGCGCAACAGAAAACATAAGAACTTAATTTTAACAGAGCTGTATGGATAAAAGCAGCCTTGCGAACTTTTAATTGCCCAGGGCGAGTAATTTATCTTGACAGGTAAGGAAAATTTTTGTATTAATGTCTTTCATTTTCATTGACCCTCATGGTAACTGGAAAGTGATTTTGGGCTGTGACTGGTAAATTTTCCTGACAGCTTTTAGATTAAACACACTGAGCTGATGCAGCCTTGTGAGCAGGCTGTTCAGGTGGCTGGATCATTTTCACTTTCTTCCCACATAATACTCCTGGGGGAAATCTACACCACTGTGCACTTGCAGAATTCATGTCCAGTGCAGATTTCTTTGCTTCCTTGCAGAAAAACAACCCTCTGATGGGGAAGCAAACAAAAGCCACAAGAGTGGTCATGCGCCCCCTCCCCAGCAGTGTGGGTGCATTGTTTCAGGCACCCAGAGCAGCTGGCAGACAGGTAAATCACTGTGGGGGGTAGGGCTGGGGATGCCCCGGCTGGTGACTTCTACCTTGCACCAGGCCCAGCTGCTAGTCTCAGCAGGGCTGGGGGAGGATGGGATTTCCTTTTCCTCTGCAAGGAGCAGTCAGAGCCAGGTCAGACCCACCCCTCAAAACCTCCCCGGTCCCTTTGCTCCTCAGCTGTGGGGCGGAGGGATCATTGTACAGGGAGCTGCTCCCACTGCCTGCCATATGTGCATCTGGAGCCTCCCAGACCAAGATCCCCCTCCTGAGCCTCAACCCCTGCACCCAAGCCCCCTCCAACTCCCTCGTACCCAATCTCCCATCCTGTCAAGCCCCACCCCCTGCGTCTGGACCCCCACTCCAGTACCCAGATCCTCCTTGCTGAGCCCCAAACACCTTCACTTGGACCCCTCTGCAGAATCACATTACCACTGCACCCGGAACCCCACAATGAGCCTTTGTGCACCCAGATCCCCCTCTCACTCAGACCCCCCACCAAGCTTCCCGCACACAGATTTCCCCACATGAAGCCCCTCACACTTGGATCCTGCCGGACTGGACCTTCCTGCCTCACACTTGGTGCTCCTGGTGTGGAGGGGCAGGGCCCTGAGGTGTTTCTGGGGCAGGCCTGGCCCTTGCAATGTGTCAGGGTCCAGTGCAGCCTCACCGCCGAGTCCGTGTCGTGGGGCTGGGGGGAGGGCTTGCAGGGTGATCTCCCACCTCTGTGTAGCCAGTCGCCTGTGCTCTCCATTGCCATGTGTGAGCCTCCACATTTATTTATTGACAAATAAATTTTGCACAATTTTAAAATATTGTGCGCAGAATTTTAATTTTTTTGGCACAGAATTACCTCAGGAGTAATATAAGAAGGTGGATGAATTAGGCAGGCAGCAGCTTTCAGAATGTTGCTTTGCTGAATAAGTGGCGCAAGAGCAGGAAGGTTTGGTTTTCTGGTCTCAGCATCGGAAGCAGAAGATGAGAAGGCTGTAGGGAAGAAACGGCCTCAAAACCATCTTGGTTTAGAAACCTTGCACGTAAATTGAGGGAGATCCCCAATCCCAGTACCTGACCATCTACAATGATCATCTGTGGAACATTCTCTGAACTGGGAGTGAGGACCAAGCCCACATCTTCTGCAGAATCTTCTCAGCAAAGCTGACAAAGGAACAAAGATTGGAATGTGGGCTCAGCGAATCCTTATGAAACTGTCAAGACCACAAGGGATTAAAGGACAAGTGTAGAAATGTCAAGCTGTCCACAGGGATTTTTGAGGAGAGAAGCACCCCACAAGCACCACCTGTGGAGACGGATCAGGAGCATTCAAAGGGACCATGGATCCCTGGACTAGAATCCAAAGAACATTTTTCTAGTGAAGTACAGGACCTGATCCAAGGTGCAGGACTTGTAGGTTGATATAATTGTTGTGAAGTACTTATTCTGTGAGAGAACCTTTTAAAAAGTGTTGTCTGCAACTAAAGGAAATCTCATAATAGAGAAAACAGATAGTAAAAAAGGCTAGGAGAGGCTGCTCTGCCAAGAGGGCTGAAATCCCTTGGAAATCATATATTACTAGCTTACTTAATGGTTATTTATGCCTAAAGTATAAATCATATACTCATATTTGTTACTCAGGGTTTCACTAGAAGCCAAAAATAATTTTTTTGTTTATTTGCTTTTTAAAATAAGTTATGGGTGCTGTATTTTCAGAAAAAGTCTAGATCTGAGCTACATTGAAAATTGAATTCCATCTTGTTGAGAGAAAGGGAGATTACTTCCTGAGCGTGGCTGAATCATCGTCCTAGTACTTACGCCTCAAGGTAAAGGTATAGACCAAGATGATTGATAGGTAAACACAATAAGACAGCTGTGACGTGTTGACAAGCATATGAGGAATGGTATTTTTATTTTTTGACAGTGAAGGGGAAACAGCCTTACTGGTAATATTGAGCCATGCACTGTGCCACCCCTGCTTCCATCGCATAGTCTATGATGCCCTATGGCCTTTCTTCAGTCAAACAAAGTAAATGCCCATGAAATAATCCAATTAAAAACAACATCTGGTTCAGACAAACTGCTAGCGTCCCTTTAAAACAAGAAAGGGTTTTCACTGCAGTGACCCCAACTCAGCAATGGTTTTTCATTTTTTCCTCCAGCTGCCTGTTTTCTCTGAAGTGCTTTTGCATTTCCTTGGTTCTTTTCTTTCTCTCCTTCAGATTTTGTGGTTACTGTTCCTATTCAACAACCCTTTTTTTTGCCCTTTAGTCTGATACGCTGAGCAGTGATGTAAAAATACATGAAACGTGCACTAAGGACCAATGGAAACAAGCAAAGAATTGTCTCATGCACTTTACCATTAATGTACTCTATTGTGGTTTCTTGTACAATTCTTAAAAAACATCCTTTAAAGACCACCTCTCTTAAATGACCTCATGTTTCTCTTATCCCTTGAGAGGTTCCTTAAAACAGGTTACACTGTAATTACATTGTGTTGTACACTAATTGAGAGAGCATGCTTCAAACAGTCAGAATAATACAGCAAACATAAAGGCATGTGCTAGTACCCTCTAGGTAATTCAAACCATCCTATTCTGTTGTCACTGCTTAGAAACTCCATGGTTGACCCTTCCGTAAGTAGTGGAAAAGGTAAATTGAGCTGCCCCCCACCCCCCCCGAGGCAGGGCCACCCAGAACACAGAGGTTTTAGGGGCTGCAGGGCCCTGGGCTAAGGGGCTTCAGGGCCCTGGCCTGCAGCTGTAAAACCCCTTTTGGAATATGGCCCTGCTAGCATGGGCCGGAGGACTCAGGAGGAGCAGGGGCAGCCACACAGCCAGCGGCTGGAGAGAAGTGGCGCTTTCCCCTTCAAAGCTGCCCCTGCTCCTCCTGAGTCCTCCAGCCCATGCTCGCAGAGCCGCATTCCTGTGAGCTTCAGAGCTGCAGGCCAGGGCCCCAGGGCCCCCTTAGCCCAGGGCCCTTCAGCCGCTAAAGACCTTGCATTCTGGGTGGCCCTGCCTCTGTGTGTGTGTGTGTGGAGGGGGAAGGTTATGCAGCTCCCAGAATCATGGCCATGGGAGCAGTACTGTGCTGTGCAGAGCCACCTGCACACCCCCTGCACCAAACGGGAGCTGCCCCAGGTAAGTGCTGTGCACTTCCTGCCTGCCCCAGCCCTCCTCCTGCATCCCCAACCTGAGCACCCTCCCAAACCCTAACTCCCTCCCAGACCCTGCACTCCCAGTCCTGAGCACCGTCCTGCACCCTAACTCCCTCTCAGACCCTGCACCCCCAGCCCTGAGCCCCAGGGGTAGGCCAGGGGAACCTCCCCACCACAGTACAATACTGTACAGTATATAATGCCTTTTGTCTACCCCCTAAAAAAATTTCCTTGGAACCTAACCCCCCGCATTTACATTAAATCTTATGGGGAAATTGGATTTGTTTAACATTGTTTCACTTAAAGTTGCATTTTTCAGGTACAGAACTACAACATTAAGTGAGGAGTTACTGTATATACATGCAAAGGCCCCACCATTGTAGTTTTAACTAGAACTGGTTGGAAAGTGGATTTTCCATTTGGGAGGAGGGAGAGTTCATCCCAAATTGGGACAAAAATCCAACATTTCAATATTTTTCAATAAATGAAATTCTGAAAAAAAATTATTTTAGTTCAATCAAAATGTTTCAGTTTGAAGTGGATGCTTTTTATTTAATTTTTAAACATCAAAGTAAATTTCTAAATGAAAAATCTGAATGTTTCATTCTGAAAAATGTCAGAATGAAATGGGTTGACACTTTCAAATTGTTTATCTAATTTTTATCAAATTCAATTCTGCTTTGTAAAACAAAATAAAACAAACCAAAACCAAAACATGGTTTAGTTAAAAACAGCTTTTTTTCAATGGAAAACTGATCTGATTAAAATTTTCCAACTAGTTGTGGTTTTAACATCATAGCTGAATTAATGCTATCTGCATTATATCCCTTTAAATTCCTAGCCTAGAAGCACATGTACAAGTGAACTGCAGAGGTGAGCAAATTTGAATTTCCGCTGCAGTACGAAGATAGGCATCGTTGTGCTGCTGTACTAAAGAAAGGACTTAATTATTCCAAAATGTTCCATTCACTCAGTGAAATAAATAAATGGAATGATTTCAAAATGACACAGCTCTCTTTGTAAGGCGCTACATGGAACACAGGCAGTGTAGCCTAGTGGATAGGGTATTGGGCTCAGACTCAGGAAACTCTGCCACTGCTTTGCAGTGTGACGTTGGACAAATAACTTTCCTCCCTGAGCCTCAGCGCACACATTTTTAAAATGGGTATAAAGATAATGACCCCGTTCGTGAAGTGCTTTAAGATTTACTGATGCAATCTGATTTATAAGTAATACTATAAAATATGGTATAAACCCTGATAAGGCAATTATTAGCTATATTAATGTAAATTATAATTTATATACTTCCTTTATAACATGGACATTTAATACAAACGTTGTTCCTTAAAGGCAAGAAAATTTGAAGAAAGATTTGTGAGCTATTCTGAGCACCAAAAAAATCAAATTTTGACAGAGAGAAACTACAGTACTAAGTTTAATCAGTGAACCAAAATCTTCCATTTTTAATTTTCCTTAAATTCTAAGCATCCATGTGTGATCTTTTTACTAGGGAAAGTTTGACAGAGAAAGATGAACAGTTTTGCTTTTTCTGGAAGTACATATGCAACAGCAACAATGACCTTCACAGTTTTTTATTTATAAAGTTGGAAAAATAACACCTTTTAATAAGACTTTTTTGGTCTCCTGCTAGTTCTGACATGTATTCAGGCTGCAAAAATCTTTTCAAGTTTGATTTCTGAAGGGAACATCTGGAGAAAAGGAACCAGTAGGCATCTTTGTCTTTGCACAAGGAAACCTATGGCTTACTTTGATATATGGCTTTCAGAGATGTGTTTCTACGTGATAGGAGGAACCCCAGGTTCAAATATTTTGGGCACCTTCAGATTTGATGATGCATTCTGTTACTATACTTCTGGGCTTTAAGAAACAGTTTCATCTACTGCAGCATTACAACGGGGTGAAGGTGAAGGACATAGATTGAGTATTTCAGATCCTTTGGAGAAAGGTTGGAGAGACTGCAGGCTTTGATTTTTGTTCTGTAGATCTGTAGTATTGACAGTCACTTCAGTATTTTGTACAGAGAAGCTACATCATAGAGTGTTTTGTGGGAGCAGATAGGAATAAGAGTCCATATACTTGAAGTCTTCAAGATGCTTAAGAGAACTGTGGGAGCAGATGCTGATAAACTCCTCGAATAATGATAAACAACATGTAGTGTCTCTGGTACCTGCGCTAAAAAATGAAATAAGAAAGTAAATTAAATCTTTCTTCTTCTTTTCTTGTGTTTTCTTTTATTTAAAAAAAAAAAGAAGAGATGCAGCCTGGCGAACTTGTTCAACAAATTTATTCATGGTAACAAGAAGAAAATGTCAGGATAAGTTCTGAGCAAGAAAAATACGATGACTAGTTTGCACAAACAAGCTTTAAGATCAGGAGCTGGGCTCAGGTGGATCCTTTTGACCCCTTCATTCTCTACAATACCAATAGTTAATTAGTTAATGTCTGTACAGTGCCTTGAACATGTAAAATCCTGGGCAAATGCTGGGAATGATGATTTATTTGTAGAGAATGAACAGTGTTTCATACATTTTTCAGTCAGGTAAAAGACCAAGAGGCCTGATTCTCCTCTTACTTTGGTAAATATCAGGAATCAATGATAGCTAGTGTAGGCGAGAGCAGAGTCAATCAAGCCTGTGTTACCAATGTGAAGAGTTTGCAGCATAGGTAATAGTGCGCAGAAAAATCCCGATACATTTATTCATAATCTAATTAAAGTAATTGTGTGTTTAAGGACCAGCAATGTTTCCTGGTGGATTGCAAATTAGAAAATCTGGAGTAGGTATTTATCATCTTTTTTGATGAAGCTAACTGCTAAAGGACTCTTAAATCCATGGTTGTTAGACTCATTTGGAGACTATAGAAATATACTGAAGTCCAATGTAAACTTTTAACTGAAGAAAAGTACAGCTTCTGTGCTATACTATTAAAATGTAGCAGTTTTTCTCCATAGATCTTGAGGTGGGTAAACAGTACTGTCCCCATTTTGAACGGAGACCTGGACAGGTCAAGTGGTTAACAGCCTATGCAGTGAGTCTGTCAGGAGAAAGAGCACACAGCTAGCCTGCTTACCTGCTAGTTTAGCCCCCAGGCAGTCTGACAAGTGCAGCTGGCCCCCCAGTTGAGCCACCTGATTGGCCCAAGTGCCCAGTTGGCTAACAGGACTAGCAGACATACTCTTAAGACCAGCGGCAGCAGAAGGTGCTGATTGCTCAAAGCATTTGCCTCTGGCTGCGCTAGCTTCTGCTCTTGTCTTTTTCCAGCATTGTTCCAACCCTGCTCCTCCCTTTCCTGACTCCACAAAATCTGGTTCTGACCCTTGGCTCTGATTCCTGGTTCTCACTTCAGCTTGACTCTTGACTTTGGCATTTGCCTTCTAACCCTGGCTCTGATTCTTGGTTTTGACTCTGTTTTGATCCTTGGCTCTGGCATCTGATTCTGGTTTTGATCCTCACCTCTGTTTCCCTGCTTTGGATGCCTGCTCCAACAATTATACTGGATGCTGCTCTGACCACTAAGCCAGACTGCCCACATCCTGATCTCTAACAGTGTCAATGGAATATGACCCAAGTTTCCTGACTCCCAGTCCAGAACCCAGCGACCTGCCTCCATTTAAAAATGCAAAGTTCCATTATAGATAATTTCCCTTGGTAAACCTTGGTGTTTTAAAAAATGTGAATTTTGCATTTCTGTCACAAAAAGCTCTGTTGAAAGTAGTTCTGAATTTTCTCCCTGGATCAATGTAGTAAAGACTTGCAAAAATATCAGCTTTCCAATTAGAATAGTCAGAAATAAAAATTAGTAGCTCTACCTTTAAGCTGTTCAGGATATTACTTTTATCTTTGTTGGTTTCTTCAATTCATTTACTGGTCTGATTTAAATATAGAGCTGGCCAAAAACAGCATTTCCATCCTGCAGGGAATTTCAGGATTTCATTATGTCCTGGATCAGGACAAAAAGTCAAAATCTTGGAACTTCTCATAAGTGAAACACTTTGTTTTGATAGTCAAAAAGTGTCATTTGACATCGTCCTTTCAACTTTTGTATTGTAAATTATAAAAGTCAAAATGAAACAGTTTATAAATTCCCATTAACTTTCAATGAAATTGATACGTTCCCACAAAACATTTTGCTTTTGTGGAATCAGCATTTTCTGATGGCGAATTATCTGTCAGAAAATTTTCAAACAGGTCTACTTAGAGGCTTTGTCAGGTAGTGTTGGAATGCTTGAAGTAGTTAAAATGGTCTCTGTTGATATTGTCTATGCAACCTTGTATCTAGAAAATGTTTCTGAAGCACACTAAGATTTGTGAGGGAGTGGTATCTCCTTGCCTCACTTCTTACTCTCTCGTGTCCATTGGACATATGTTTCATAGAAGCAAAATGTAGCTTTAATATTGAGTGAGTCAGGTCAATTGAAGTCAATGAAACGATGATAATTTATATCAGTTGAGGATCTGACCCTGAATGTTTAGAAGTTCTGATGAAAAATGGGTGGGGGTGTGTGTGTGTGTAAATTCCACAGTACTTCATTTGCGAAATTGTCCATGTATTTTGACAAGCTCTACAGCTGATTGGAAAAATTTTGGGAAAAAAAAGGAAGCGGGGAAATTTTGAGAAAATAGTCATAGGTTTTTCTCCCTATTTTTCAACCGGCCTATTTTGATCTTAGTTCTGCTGAAGCCTTAAATGGAGTCTCTATAGAATCGCAAGCGATCATAGTAAAGGATAGGTTGTATTAATTTGTCTTCTCTAAGAGTTAATTTATCACATGGACAGTACTTTCAGAATCCCAATTAAAATGCTATTTACTCTTTTCATTATTCAAAATCCAATATGTTCGTGAACTTAATACTTAGCACATTTTGAAATATTTGGTGGGTGGGAAAAAAAGGTTGATAGCTTTACCTCTCAGAGTAGAAGAATGATAATTGTATCACATGGGTTCTTTAGCATTCTATTCTCTCTCATACAGTCTGCAAACAGTTTTGTTAGTTCATGATCCATTGACCTCTTTTCATCTATTAGCCACTATGTTTATTGAGCAATTCTGTTTCCTGTCCTGTATTGTGCTGTTTGGTTTCCCTCTTTTGTCTTTTCTTTCCTTCCTAATGTTTTGGCATAGAGATATTCCAGTACAACACAATAATAGCTGCTTTCATACAACCTGCATCACCGAGTGTTTGTCAGGACAGCTATAAGAGGTTTTATAAAAATGGCAGATGTGGAGTGAAATGAAGTATACAGAAGGGAGGAAAGACCTGTTTTCAGATGCAGTTTGAAAGGTGTTTTGAGAGCTGAGGAGATGAGATGCAGGTCCCTGAGTTCCAGCGAGAATGCACTTGCATCAGCACTAATGAGAATACTGGGACAGAGATAGAGCCAGAGGAATGCAGAGAGACACAAATAGGCAGGAGTTAATCCATGAAACTGGAGCCTGAAATGAATGGGAAGTCAGTGAAGTTGTTTCTCGGATGGAGGGGACTTGATGGTAGAACTTCAGGTAAAACTCCTGTTCTCTTTGCAACATACTGTCTCTGTCTATAGTTACTGATCTCCCGTCATCATCCCTAAGGGCAAACATCTGCTTTGGTCCCATTGTCAATTGTCAGTTACTTTGCTGATAACACCTGTTTCTACTTGGAATATCTCAAGATCTTGTTGAGGGTTTCTTCCTGTGGTCCTTACTCAAACCCCATTCCCGGAGGTTTTGTTCAATGCATTGCAATCACTTTCTGCTTCACGTTGCGATCTGCCTACCATCTATCTTTCTCCTTTTGGATTTGTAGGCTTGTTGTTTTATTTACATGATTAAAACACTCCCTGTCCCTGCTATTTGTGCTTCTACATCATACTCTTTCTTGGGCAGGATTCACTTTGCCCCAGAGGCTTCACATCATATTTTACACATATATTTCAAATAAAGTTAACTTTAACGTCTTAACAATTCAATATTAATTTCAATAGAAGCATATGCAGCTGCTATTGTATTGCTCTTTTTAGGAGGCTTTGGTAGAGAACAATTTCAGTATAAGTCTGTGATGAGCTCATTACAATATAAAAATGAAATAATCACTAAGATGATGAAGATTTAGGGCCTGATCCTAAGACTTGCTGAGCATCCCAAGGTCTGAGCACATTCAGCACCTTGCAGGAAGTGCTCAGCAGTTCATAGGCTTGGCTCTTTCATTTTATTTATTTATTTATTTATTTATTTATTTATTTATTTTATTTATTGGCCTAGATAAGTAATATCTCCTTTTTCCAATGCAACAGTTAGGTAGGGCTGATTTCTGTCAGTTTCTTGGCTTAGGTAAGTACCTAGTCTGCTATCCACTGCAAGTGTAACCACATTCTGTAAAGTTCTTTTTGCTCCCGCAGTAGCACATTCTATGGAAGCTTATTATTATATCTGTTGTTATTATGTAACTGAGGATGAATTCAATTCAGACCATGTTGTACTTTTCCATAATAGCAGGGGGAAAATAAATTACCGTCTCAGAGCTATTTTAGAAATCTTCCTTTCTAATCAGTTTAAGCAAGTTCCATCTGCTCTGAGCATATTCCTGGTAGAGCTTTCTAAATATCTTTTCATCCTGTTTCTATTATAAATGTATTTTTGCTGAGGTTGTACATCACAATTATAGCTGCTTGAAAGCTACTGCCTGTGTGTAGCAAGCAGACATTTACCTTTCAGGTTTCCCATTTAATTGCATAGGAAGCAGTGGAAGTATTACTGTATCACGTCCTTTCAGTGGTCAGCAGTTAAATTCCTAAAGTTCTCTTTCCCAGCACGAGTGATTCCTTGCAGCTTCTCTCCTTTTGTTCTTATAATGGCTGAGAGAAAAGGTTCCGAGCTGTTGAATTCATAGGCCACATGCTTTTAGGATGGGACTGCATTTTAAAGTAACAAGGAGTCCGGTGGCACCTTAAAGACTAACAGATTTATTTGGGCTTCAACTTTCATGGGTAAAAAACCCACTTCTTCAGATACATGGAGTGAAAGTTACAGATGCAGGCATAAATATACTGACACGTGAAGAGAAGGGAGCTACCTCACAAGTGGAGAACCAGTGTTGACAGGGCCAATTTGATCAGGGTGGATGTGGTCCACTCCCAATAACTGAGGAGGAGGAGTCAATACCAGGAGAGGGAAAGTCGTTTTTGTAGTGAGCCCGCCACTCTGTCCCTATTCAAGCCCAAATTAATGGTGTTAAATGTGCAAATGAATTTCAGTTCTTCAGTTTCTATTTGAAGTCTGTTTTTGAAGGTTTTTTGTTCAGGTATGACTACTTTTAAATCTGCTATAGAATGTCCAGGGAGATTGAAGTGTTCTCCTACTGGCTTTTGTATGTTGCCATTCCTGATGTCTGATTTGTGTCCATTTACTCTTTTATGTAGAGACTGTCTGGAACAGAACACCACTGACCGTCACATACAGCCCCCAGCTACCTCTCTAGCACATCATCAACAATCTACAACCTGTCGTGGAAAACAATCCTTCATTCTCACAGACCTTGAGAGACAGGACAGTCCTTGCTTACAGACACCACCCCCAATCTGAAGCAAATACTCACCAGCAGCTACACACCACGCCACATATACACTAACCCAGTAACAAATCTTGTTGCCTACTCTGTCCCCATATCTACTCTAGCAACACCATCACTGGACCCAACTACATCAGCCACACCATTGGGGCTCATTCACCTGCACATCTACTAATGTTATATGTGCCATCATGTGCCAGCAATGCCCCTCTGCCATGTACATTGGCTAAACCGAACAGTCTCTACATAAAAGAATAAATGGACACTACTAGTCCACTGTGTAACCATCACACTTCTACCGCTCTGCCCTTTGCTATTATTTCCATTGCTGTGTTCTAATTCTTATGGAAAAAACTAAAAGGGAGCCTCAACCAGCAGTGCACAGCACTAACACTTCTAAATTCTGGAGAAGTCTGGATCCACTTCAGAACTTTAGGTCTCAGGTCCATCAGTGGGAGGTGTCAGCAATGTCAGCTGCATTTAATTTACTTGAATGGGGTATATGTAGTTTGTTACACTTCCTCAAGGTAAAGTTTGCAGTATCTGTCCTGTGGCTATGTGGTGTTCAGTCTCCAATTCTAGCTCTGGTGCCTTTCCTGAGAACTAAATTCAGTGGAGAAAAGGATATACATGGTGGATGCTAAATATACCACATCCTGGATTGCATGTTGTTGGGGGTATGTGGTAACCTACTTTTTAGAGAGCCCCCTCTATTGGATGACAGTACCTATCAATCTTCAGTACTTCTTGGCCCCCGTTAGAGTATTTAAGTAACTCACAATGTCTATATTAGAGCAGATTGAAAAAATTTCAGCATAATAATTTTCCCTCCCAGGGTGCTGTTTTGTCAATACTGAAATGTTTGTGGGATCATGTTGATTTTGGTGAAAATTTGGATGGATTTCAAAAAAAAGTATTCTGACCGCAATGAAATATTTTTGTTTAGATTTTCTCATTTCATTCTAACTTTATCTTCTCATTTTGATTTTTAATGTTTTAACCTTTAAAATACTTTAATTGAGATATTATATTTAATATCATCTACTATGTTTTGACATGAAAAATGAAATGCTTTGATAACATCATTTCAGGGTTTCCAGAGCAAAATATTTTGGAATTTTCATGCCACAGTAAATTTCAAAATGTTGACTTCTGTCCCGATTTGTGATGAAAGGAAATTCCAAAAAGGCTAGAATTTCCCCTTGGACAGAATTTCTATTTTCTGGTGAACTTTGGTATTTATCCTCACAACACCCCTGTGGTGTCAGGAACTGATATTATCCCTCTTTTACAGATGAGGGATTGAGGCCCAAAGAGACTAAGTGACTTGGCCAAGGTCACACAGGGGTCTCTGCCATAGCAAGGAACAGAGCCTAGGATTTCCTGAGTCTGATACTAGCAGCTTAACCACTGGACTCTTTAAGTCAGTAATGTTCGCTTTGGAAGGAATTGCCAGTTCTTTTTCATATTCAGCTCCACCAAGTCTCACAATGGGTTTTTCATGTCCATGGAGCTATGAGACTGTCTGAGGGATGAGAGGATCAAAATGTTCATCTGCAGACTTGTTTAATTTGAATATCTGGCTTTTCCAAGTGAGAAGCTGGATTCAGTTTCCTTCCTCTCCCTCCCTTCCTGGCTCTCACAACATCCAAAAAGGCCAAATGACATCTTGCAGCATTCTGAAACATTTTGGAGAGAGTAAGAGGGAGAAAGAAAGCGTGAGATGTTCCCCTGATGCTAACCCAATAAGACAGCAGAAACACAGCAAAGAAAATCTGCAGGCGCAATCAACAAGGCAGCCCTGCCAAAACCCAGAAGGCCTCCTGTTAAGGGACAGTACCCTAAGGGGGAGAAGCAAATGGTGAGCCAACGGGATGGAGTCTTCCGGGAGTTTCATCGGCCATCCAGATGGTCAAAAAATAGCTCATAGCTGTACCCAGACACAGAGTATTAGGTGGCATTGCCTCCTTGCTTACAGGACTCTAGGCACCAGCAGTTGGTTCAGGCAGAAGAGAGTGTCAGCGTTGTTGGGCGCAATCTATTTGGGAGAGCTAGAAAAGTGAGAACAGATGCGGGGATAGCACTATATGCCAGCAGTATTTACAGGAGATGGATCTGAACTATATGCACCTAGACTTGGGTCATGTTTGGATCTGGAAACCCCTAATATGTGGTTCTCCCTCTCTCTCTTCACCAAAGAATCTGCTTCCCCCTCAGGAGATTCTTCCCTTTCCCTCTTATTCCTCTGCATAGTCAGTTCTTCCTGCATCCCACAGACTCCACTCCTTTCTGTCACAGAGTCATAGACTTTAAGGTCAGAAGGGACCAGTATGATCATCTAGTCTGACCTCCTGCACAATGCAGGCTGCAGAATCTCACCCACCCGCTCCTGCAACAAACCCCTAACGTGTGTCTGAGCCACTGAAGTCCTCCACTGCTGGCATCTTATCTCCCTCCCTCCTGCACATCTTTCCCCCTCAGCATTCTCCCCCAGGGTCTTTTACTCCAACTCCCTTCTCCATGACTAACCCTGATAGACCAAAGGTCTCTCCTCCGCCATGGTTCTGTCCGCCTCTTGGTGTAACTCATCCCCTGCTTCCATGACTCCCTCTGTATGCTGCCCTCTTTCTATTTCCCAGCATCTCTTGCTCCCTTTCCCTCCATGGCTCCTCTTGGTGTCTTGGCCTCACTCCTCTCCTTGGTGCTCTCTGTCCTCCTTAGCCATCAAAGAGCCTTCTACACTGATAACTGCTCTTCCAACAGAGGATTAACTTGGGGCTGTGGGAGAGATGGAGGGGCATTTAAGGCTGCTGCATCCACACCAGCATCCTCTGATCCCCTCAGCATGCAGCAGTGGGATACGTGGTGGGGGAAGATGCAGCGAAGTAGGCAGGGTGCATGGAGCCGGGGGGGGGCACTTGCAACACAAAACCCCACATCGGTAAAGACGAATCTGCAGCAGAGCACTCTGGGGAGGCTGTGAGTGTGGAGGAGCTGTCTCCTGCATCGCTGGGATATAGGATTCACCAGTCAAAACAGATTCAGCTTTGAGTGCAAGAAGGTGAACGCTAAGGAGTTAAGAAATCTAGTGAAATGGTTATATAAGAGGAAGCATTAAAATCAGATGTGTGGAGGAAGTCTGGTGAATCCGAAAAAGATACAGGACCAAATCCTGCTGCCCATCCTCCTTTGCATGACCTCTTCCCCCCACTAGTCTCAGTAATCAGACAAGGACCTGATTCTCTTCTCATTTCCATAGGTGTAAATCAGGAAGTCAGTGGAGTCACAGTGCTGTAGTGAGAGGAGGATTTGGCTCAATATAATTCATACAAAGTAAACTAAAATTCCTCTGAAAAAGGGGGACAAGAAAGAGGCATTTTGGCTTGGTGAGAAGCTGCTCAGAGATCTGGAGAATCACAAGGGAAACAAATCTGGCCAGATGCGTTTTCTGTTGGAATTATTTTGCCTTCAGAGGAGTTGTACTGGGCACGGGTTTGGCCTGTCACGCTCGTGAAGGCTTGCAAGGGAAAAGATAAGGGTATCATAAAAGCAGAATGAGTTAAAACGATCTTAAGGGAAGCAGCCTCCACTGGACCTTGAAGACCCTTTGATCCAAAATCATGAACTCTGTTAGTACTTAAAGGAGATTCATAAATAACTTCGGTGTGATGCTAACACTAACAGGCCACTAGGCATCCAGGGAGTGGGGGTTAAATCCATCAGAATTCACTGCTAAGTAACATTTCAAGCCTCAACAGTGCTGTTTCATCCCACCATAAAACTTAGAGGTCCCTTTTGGCATTACTTATTATTCATGAAGTCCAGTAGCAGTGCTTTCAGCTGAAGTATACTCCGAGCACGTCTGCAGTGCTCCCATGGAAACCCCTGGCTAGTTTTGCAGAACTTAAACAGTACAAATGAAGTCCTTGCTGTTACAATGGAGTTTATTTCCCATTCTTTGGCAATCCCTTTGTAGCACCGAAGGACAGCACAAATTCTTTTTTTTTTTTTTTTTTTTTTTTTTGCAATCACACAAAAAGGCACAAAAAAAAGAGGCTATATCAGCTGCTGGACTGACTATAGAGTCATTGTTCTCTGCATGTGCTGAAGAAAACAAAGATTTTTCAGTTTTGCTTATTTTGGCAGCAAATGGAACAGGGCAATGCTTTTTGTGATCTTATAATCCACTAGGTTTGCTAGATGTAAATCAACTCTTGTCATTGTTTTCATTCCGCAATCCACTCGCTGTGACAAGGCAATAAAAGACATATCTCCCCCTCTCCCCTATGTGGTGCTCTTTGACCACTTGAGCATGCTCCTTGTGGTCGGTCTCCCTTGTACGTGTAAGCAGCTTACTCCGAGAGCTTGGCAAACATAAGGATCTATTTATACCACATCGCTATGGTTCTCACTGTTTAAACTGAAGTATTCAATTAAATCAATGTATGCTTAGTCACATCTGTTTCATTTATGTCCAACTGGTGCCACTGAGGCAGAAAATGCTCTTATTCTTGCCACATTGTTCAAGCTGAAAATTAACTGGCTTTGCGCATAATGAAACTCATACTTGTGTCACAGAATCGGTTCACTTCTATTGTTTTAAGGCAGAGCGACTTACAGATCCCGTGTATCAGTCTATTATGGATGCAAGGGGGAATGTTTCCTATTTTATTTCACCTGTTTACCTCGCCGGGTTTATTTTCATGGTGCTTTTAACTAAAATCATCTCTGTTGTTCCCCAACAGAATTAAGGCAGCACCAGGTGTGAAGATAATGGCCATCCGAGTCAGTGATGCAGACCAATGGGGAATTCAAGAGGAGGTAGACAATGGAGGGATGCAGACCACTGCCTCTGTTGTTTGTGTGCGTAATGATCCAAATATAGAGAGCAGGTAAGACATCCAAGCTATTTGATGTGTCACCATAGATGTGATGTCTAGCAAGAAAAATAATAATACCTTTTATAGACGATGCTGCTTTTGAAAGCACGGCTGTCCTTTCACCACCCTCCTAAGTTCAGAGGCTTGCGAAAGCTAGAACATGATATCATGTTATCCTTCAAGAGCTTTAGGTTTGTTTTTTTTCAGTGTTTCATAAGTGAATAACCTAATTATACTTGATACAGCAGAAATTACCTCTCTCCTATTGTCTGTCACCTTGGGGGATGGTAGGAATAAATGCCTGCTGCAAGAAAGTCAACAACAAGAAGTGGATTAAAATGGGAGAAATACTACAAATAATTTAATGGCATATAGGACAGTGCTCTCACTTTTATTTGAAAAGCTATAAAAGTAATCGCTACCAAGTATCATTCATTACCACCGCTGCATACCTATGGCTGTCTCAGACTTCTCATGATTGCCATAAATATTTATGATGATGATGCTGTAACAAACTATATCCAAAGATATCAAAAGTAATGGAAATTTAAATTGTTAGTCAAAATTATGTATTTTATAATACAAGCAATTGCTCTTGCAACTACACTATATTTAGAGTACACAAAGCGTATGTTTAGCTCCAAATTGTATTGTAGCTAGTCACAAAACTGTGTTAGACTTTGAATTTGAGAATTCTCCTTCTGCATCTGTCCTTCTCTGAAGATCCTTTTAAGGAAGATAAGCAGCTGATAGTGTCTGTTCAGACCCAGTGAAATTATTATTGAATGTTTGGATTTCAGATTCAATTTCTTGCCAGTTTCACATTCCATTTCTCATGCTATATTTGAGGAACAAATGCTGCAGGGACATATTTAAACAAAAACTTGTCAATGAGTTTTCTAGTGCAAAATTTCAATTGAATATTTCTATCCATACTGGGTTTCTTTAACTTCTCTCCTATTTTTAGCCTTCTCCACTCACTTCACCCCCCGCCCCTTCAAGTGGCAAACCCAAATTTTGGAATCTGATTTATCCGGGTCCCATCTTGGAGGTTAAAGGGAAATTCTAGCTTTTCTTTGTAATTTGCTGCTGCTCATTTTCATCATAACAATTATCATTGCTATTCTTAGAGCTCACGTATTTCTAACACCGGTGATGGGCACTGTTACAGTCATTTGTTTCTGATTCAGTTCTTTTTCAGTAAGACTCCTTATGTTTTCTGTGGCTAAAGCCACATGCTCGCTTTCGTTTAAAGCTTTGTGAGGGCTGTCTGCCAGTGCAGGATGTTTGACTGGGAGGAAAACCACTACTGTTATACTGGAGTTACAGTTGCCACATGCAGACTTGGGCTATGAAAACTCCAATGATTAAATCCAATCAAGGTTTCTCTGAATGAACCCAAATTGCCACTCAAGAGTCTTGCTCAGTATTGACCTCAGATAAATGTTAGTTTAGATTTTCCATTACAATAGCTGTGACCTATGTTCCATGTAGAGCAATAAAAACTCATCATATTAAAAGGGAAATGCTGAGGTTGAAGGAAATCTTAATATACCGCAATTCTTTGCTGAAGAAGAATCTATTTAATTGAACTGAAGTTACTAATTTTTGTTTTAATAAAGCAAAAACTAGGGAGAACACTGGAAGTTTTTTGCCTTGTACATGTTTCACTAATCCATGAAATTATACCTGTCACAGTAACTTAGGTTTTATTAACACTTTGTGTTGAACTGTTAAATTATACAAAAGCAACAAATCTCAAGTTAATTAATACTGTGACCCTTTCCTTTGTGAGATTAGTTTTAATATTTCTGGATTAATTAAAATATGCAAATAGAAACTGCTGGAAGATCGGTTCCAGATTTGCAAATGTTGTAGTGCTTAGAGTAAATATTTAACTTTGATCTTTGTTTTATTTTATTTTTTTGGCTTTGACACTCTTTCTTTTGAACAATGTGTAAAGTTCATGTAAAGATTCTGCTACTTTGTTTGTTGGTTCATTAAATCAGTAGGAGCCCAAATCCTGCTCCAATTTCAGTCAGTATGGCCATCGGGACTGATTCTGCATCCCTTGCTTCTGTTAGTAACTTCAAGTAGCTTCATTGAACTCAACTGGAGTTTGCCTGATTAAGATGTCACAAGATCGTGCTCCTTAATTGTATAGCAGAAGAACAGACTGTAAATGTTGATAAATAAATTTTCCCTTGAGGGACTCAGCCAGCTCCCACAGAAGCCAGTGAGCTCAATTTTATGCCACTGACTTCCCTGGAGGGAAACTCGTATAAAGCTGGAGTAACCCAGTGAATTGAGCCTACTGCTTTTAGTGGAAGCATGTCATCCTGGAGGAGGAACTTGTTCTGTTTGCTAATATTTGCAATATATACTTCTGCTTTACAATTAAAGGGAATGATCCGGCAATCCTCACTCCAGAGGACTTCAATGGAACTGTTTGGATGAGTAAGAGCTACTCATAGAAGAGAGAGTTGCAAGAGCAGGCATTCTGTTGAAATGTCCCTGACTACTTTTGGATGTCCTTACCTTACTGAGGCCAGTTTTCCACTACATAGGCATCAGCTGCTATTGCTTTCCCCCATGCTTGGCTCTGATAAGAGTCATGAAGGACCTTGGAGTCAGACTTTGACTACAAGAAGAACAGTGGCTTTAGACTACAACATATTCATAATCCAGTTTCTATTCCTTTTAGCTGGCATTATCTTTCAGAGCCCTTTCAAATTTGCTTACTTTTCTAATCTTTCTCCTCCCCCTCTCTGCGGTATTATCCTTTATCATGAGTTTTTCTTCTCCACTTTTCACACTTGTGCATGCAAATTGAGTGTTTGTTAAAATATTTTAAATTAAGACCTTTCCTCCTTTCATGCCAAGTGCATCATGCCTTTTTCTCTACAACACTTAAAAAAAATCCTTATCACAATGCCTCAGGCGGTTTACATTATATTCTATTAAAAATCCATTTTGTCTCGAGTTGTCACCATTCATAGATTAAAGTTTCCGGAGTGTGTTTTGTTAGGAATACATTCATAAATTCACCTCTTTGGAAGTCCAACACATCCCATAAGCTTGTATTTCAAATCTCTTTTGATAACATGCTTTACCACAGAGCATAAAAGGGAGCAATTATTGTATTTATTCGTATATATTCACAGACACACTGTGTATGTACACACCTGTTCTATATAGGTTCTTATACCACCCTCACCACCGTAGTGTCTGAGCATCTTCCAATGGAACATTAAGAAACATGACTAGCATCTGTCATTTGTTCTCTCTCTCAACCTCTCCGCAGGGGCAGAACTCTGTGGTAGTATTTTGTTTTGGTAGTATTGTGGAGTTTTTTTAAATACCCATGCCACTCTGTTAATATTAGTGAAGGCAGGGTCTCAGAAGTGTGCTGGGCACTTGGAGCAGAAGGTGATGAAGTCTGTGATGATCCTTAGTTCCTGTGGAGTCTGGCCCCGGCCCCTGAGAAAACTGTTTCCTGCACAGATAAGCTTTGCCCTTATTATGAATACAGGTGTGCACACCTACGCTGTTCAGGAGTTATTTAATAAGCATACCTTGTCACTTCCAAGTGGGAACTGTTTATATTTCAACCAGCTCCTGAGAGGTCAAAGCAAAGGAAACCAGAAATGGAGAAACTAGGAAGGAAGACGTGAAAAGATTGTGTATTGGACAGATCTTTAAACACAGCAGCTACTTAACAAAACACTCGTTGCTGAATGTAGTAAAAACGGATAGAACGTTGTTCTAATTTTTTTTAATCTATTAGGCAAATAAAAAGCCTGCCGTCATTCATGAGGATGCAGTTTCTACTCCAAACACAAATGCCACTAGATTATACATATGTGCGGAGCCAGTGTCTCCCTTTTCATGGGAAAAAATTATTATTGTGTGTGGGCCTGATCCTGTGAAGGGCTGAGTGCTGCTTGTGAGGTTTTGTGCACTCTTATCTCCTGTTGATCTCATTGGGAATTGAGAGTCCTCAGCATCCTATTTACAGTCCTTTCCTTTTTTGCAGGATTGAGTCCTTTGTCATCTAGGAGCGTGCAGTTTAATACATAAAGCGGTAGCAAGAAATTCCTTTTGAAAATAGGTCGAATGCCAGTAATTGGGAGACTGTCAGTCACACTAGTGCTTAATGATGTCGTGAGAGCTGATCCTGTGCCCACTAAAGTCAATGGACTTTTTCCTTTGAATTCAATGGGAGCAGGATTGGGTCTTGCAACTCCATGGCTCCTCTCTTCGCAGAATCTGAAAGCACCACTGGAATGCGGCTACCTCTGGTTGGCATGTATCTGTTGCATAGCAGCCTATGGTGCAGTAGGGTTGGGGAGCAAAAGGTGAAAGACATCTGGGCAAAGACCTACTTTGGGGAAAGTGCTGTGGGAACATGGGGCCTAATTCTGCAAGGTCCTGAGCACCATCCCTCCCATTGAAGTCAATGGGAAATGAGCACTCAGCATCTTGCAGGACTGGGTTATTTAAAGTCACTGTAGAACAGGACATGGATTTTAGACGGTCTCATCTGAAACACTTCCCAGAACAGGACATTTTTTCATGATGCTCAATTTCTCTCCCCTGGAAGGAGGCAGGATTCAGTTAATCCTGGGATTTGAATCTATGGGTTGGTGGTGGTTAAGTGTCCCAAATGAGATGCTTAGACCAGCAAGTGGGTGTATATTTAGTATGGGCCAACTTCTTTACTCAGAAAAAACTCTGCCATTGAATTCTCTGGGACAATTGCCTGAGGGAGGAGTGTGCAATCTGACTCTGTCTGTGATGAACTAGCACTTTAATCAGGATGGTTATATTTATGCTAACTAGCAACATTAATTAAACTGATCCTTCCCTGCACTGCTGAGTATAGTAGTATTGACACCAAACAAATTATTTTCACTTAGGGGATTATTTCCTCTCCAAGTCTGTAATACTGCTTCTGTCTATTAGGTTATCTACTACTGTATAAATCAAACTTACACTGAGGTAAGTCAAACTACAGAAAAGCCGGTGGATGGTGGGGAGGAGGCAGGAAGAAATCTATAGCGATATCTTTTAATTTTCATCAAGAAATATTTATTCTGTCACTTGAAAGTTTTTTTCATCTGATAGAGGCCAGCCCAACTGCACAGAATTTGAAGAAACTGATCTTTAAACTTGGATAAAAGTTAGAATTAGTAGTTATCTTTCCATATTTTGCATGGGAGAAAAAATATATTCTACCCCTTTTGAAAACATTTTCCATTTAACTCGAGCTGACTAAATAGCCACACACAGCAAATCAGTTGTGATAATCTGTATCTTTAAACCAAAGAATACGTTAGAAGTGGCGTGAGTGAGTGTGCAAATAGATTCTTCTATTTTGAAGAGATTTTTCTATACTTGGGAGTATCACTAGAACTAGTAACATCACTCAAAAGGAAGGAATGTTTTAAGTGTGACTTCCTGTCTGTGTGTATTGTATATACATATGCACATTCATACAACTGTGCATATTTATTGCATATGTATTAAATGTATGTACATATTATTTGAGCTGACACAAAATACTGAACAAAAGCACTGTTTCTTCTTTTCTTTTTCCTGGCAGTTTCTGCCTCAAAAATCAGAGCCTGGGTTCTCTTTTGCTACACTCATCTTTGTGAACAGGGCTGTGATGATCTGTATTCACTTTATTCTGGGAAACATTATTTTGCCCTCTAGATATTGCCAATCCCACTCAATATCAGAAGGTAATAAACAAATGCTCACCCTGTAGGTGAAATGGTAGGGAAGGGTTCTGCTTTGAGGCCAGTGCCAATACTGTTCTGTGTATTAGCCAGTATGTGGCACACTCTCGGTGACAGGATTGTGTCTGAAAAAAGTGACAAAGAATCCGGTGGTACTTTATAGACTAATGGACGTATTGGAACATAAGCTTCTGTGGGTGAATACCCACTTCATCACATGAATGTAGTGGACATTTCTAGAGGTAGGTATAAATATGCAGGCAAGAATCAGTCTAGAGATAAAGAGGTTAGTTCAATCAGGGAGGATGAGACCCTCTTCTAGCAGTTGAGGTGTGAACACCAAAGGAGGAGAAACTGCTTTGTAGTTGGCTAGCCATTCACAGTCTTGGTTTAATCCTGAGCTGATGGTATCAAATTTACTTTAGCCCTGTGACAGTGTTCCTGAACGTCATTGAACCAAACATGTCTTTCTGCTGTAGCACTATTAGCCGCCCAGCCAACTGGGCTTGATTCTGCCCTCACACTGGAGTAAGTCCATTAGAAACCTGGCCTATTTGAGAACAGATCCAGGCCTTGGTTTTTCACATACCTTGTTCATCAAGTAAAAATGGAACCTCACCCGGTCATCTGACCTATCATTGAATATCAATGACAAATCAGGAGTTTGGGTCATAGGAACTTGTTAAAGTTGTGTGTGTGTGTGTTTGTGTGTGTGACAGCTAGATATTGAAGCTAACAGGCAGTTAATATAAATGGGAGAAATCACACGTTTGTGGTGCTGCTGTTGTTTCACTTAATCTTTTTGCGGACTCCAGTATTTGGAGCTGTGTTGATACTCAAGAAATAGCAGGCAAGGTAGGTACTGTGTTACTACTTATTAGACCTACAAATCATTCGAAATACACAAGCTTTCAGGCCCCGAAGGTCCCTTGCTGCAGGGTTGGCAGTTCAGAGATCAGATGGCCTGGTACTCAGGCGTTGAGCCCCAACAATTTCCTTTGCGGTCACCTTAGGAAAGTCAGTGAATGTGAATGGAAAACTAAACATGTATTTAACTTTACACACAAAATTAAGTGCTGTCTTGAGTAGGGATGGGCTTAAGCAGATGCTCACGTGCTTTCCTGAATCAGGGCCTAAGATTGCACACTATATGGAACCTGGCCTTTCTCTTACCATATGTTTGTACAGCACAACACTGATCTTGAATGCGGGTTGGTTGCTATTGTGTCATACACATGGCGCACACAGGTGTGTGCTGTTGACTGAACCCATGTAAGTCTCTGGGACATGCACCACAGCACTGTAAGGACGCGGTTTATTGCAAAAGAAGCTTGCTAGGCCTCAGGCACATAAGAACGACACCTGGCTGACGGAAGCTCAGTTTCACCTGTTGCTTCTACACAAAGCAGCAGTAACTCCTAGAAAGAGACAAAACTTGTTGTGTCTTATTTCAAGCCCATGCACATGCTGTGGGCTGGAGTCTGGCTTAGAAGCCATTAGGTTGAAATATTACTAAGGGGAGGGTGTCAAAAAGTGAGCAGATGGGACAAAGAGGAAAAACATAGATCGAACTAGAGTGAAAAATAGAGCAGAATGAAAACTAAATGGAGAGGGACTGTAAAGAAAGGACTGGAGAGAACAACTCTAGTGGGAAATAGAGGGCTAACTTCTGTGGAGAGTGTAAGCTTAGCTTGCATCAATTTACAAGTGACTCCTGAATTTGGCCCAGCGTATGTAAAGCAACCATCTGTGCTCACCAGGCTTGTGCAGAGGCTTTTCTATCCCTGTCAGAGAAGCTCTGGCTTGTCTTCAGCTGGAAAAACATGTTTGTTTCACATAGAAAGATGACTCAATTTAAAAAGAGAGTCTCAAGCTACCGAAAAAAATGTTGTCAGATCAAACAGGTTTGCAAGCCTTGTGAATGCAGACACATAGCTTTGGCTGCGTGTGGGCTGAAATGGAGTGTTTGTGCAGTGGGTTTCTGTGTGCCTTGTGAATCAGATGGCACTGGGGTGGGGGGAAGGCTGAGTGTGGACTAAAGAATTTGCACAGGTCCTGTGGTCCCATCATCCAATTGGCAACGCGATATTGCCACTACCTCACTTCACAGGGGGAAGGGTAACTACCATTGCTCCGGCCCTGAGTTTTGATGGGAGAAGATTGTTTGGATTCTATTCTAGTCTATACAGGTTCTTATACTGAGCTTATCACCGTAACATCTGAGCGCTTTCCAGTGGTTTCTTAAGCAGTGGGTCTAAAATCTGTTTTATGTTTGTTCTCCCCAGGAGAATAGGATGGGCAGTAGAGTGTTTTGCAAATTTTGTGTGTGTGTGTGTGTGTGTGTGTGTGTGTGTGTGTGTGTATACGTATTGCTATATGTTTGTTAGAGAAGGCAAGGTTAGAGAAATGTCTCTCACACTTAGAGTGGAAGGTTATGAGCTTTGTACATAGGTCCCAGGCCCACAGTCTTCAGCTGGCCCCTAAGAAATCTGTCTCCTGATTCACTGGTGAAGTGGATTTTGCTCTTAATACACCAGACTTTAGGGCAGTAACCTCAATTATGAATAATGGAATTTATTCCAATAAATAACATTGTATAAGGAGTGCTCCACAAAAACACACATTTTCAGTCTTGAATGTTATTCACAAAGAAGACATGCATTTTAAGGACATTAACTAAACTTTGTTTTTTACATACATGGATTAATCTTGTTGCTTTCATGTATAAAAGAGCCCCAAACCTTTACAGAACAATGTTCCTGTAAAATAAAAACTTTAAAGGCCTCTTGCAGTTCCTTAGCGCATGTAGGAAAAAATAGACAAATAAATAGCAGTGTGAAGGATCACATGGTACTGGGATCAAATGATGCCTGGGACTATATAGTCTCTGGAATGGTTTTCATTCGAGGCCAGGAACAATGAAATTGTTTATCTATCTCCTGTTCGGAATCTAGTAGCCAGGTAATCACATGAATTCTCCACTAGCCCACCAGTGATTTTAGTCTGTCGTTTCCTCCTCTTATTTAGTTAGGCTGACTGCTGCTTCAGTAAAATATCTAGTAGCTATGCGTCACTGGGATTACTGACTGGTAGCTTTGACAATTACTTTTTGGCCCTGGTTCACCAGTCCAGGAACTTAGCAACGTGGTGACTCTTGTCACTCTGTTTGTGCTGTTTTGATTTGGTACCTTATTATGACTGAGGAAAGTGTTTTATGAACTAATAAGCATTCCTGGTTGGAAAGAGAGAGAGACCCCATGAACAGTGCAGCAGGGAACCAGCTCAAGGTAAATGTCCTGTTGTCTTGTTAAACTTTGGAAAAGTTTGCAGCTTTCCACTGGAAAAATAGAGGGTTTGCCCTTATTCAGCAAGCATTGTTTGCTGCTGAAACTATAGAGTAGGGAGATGCAAAGCAAACTGACATTGCAAACTTTTCATGTAGAGTGGTTAAAAACATGGGATCCATGTAGTGCATAGTCCTGCGAGAGAGGTTGGAGAGCCCTTAGTGAGTCCAAGTGAGACTGAGGGTATGTCTACACTACGGGATTATTCCAATTTTACATAAACTGGTTTTGTAAAACAGATTGTATAAAGTTGAGTGCACGCGGCCACACTAAGCACATTAATTCGGTGGTGTGCATCCATGGTCCCAGGCTAGCATCAATTTCTGGAGTGTTGCACTGTGGGTAGCTATCCCATAGTTCCTGCAGTCTCCCCCGCCCATTGGAATTCTGGGTTGAGGCCCCAATGCATGATGATGCAAAAACGGTGTCGCGGGTGATTCTGGGTAAATGTCGTCACTCATTCCTTCCTCCGTGAAAGCAACGGCAGACAATCATTTCGCGCCCTTTTCCCCTGGATTGCCCTGGGAGACGCCATAGCATGGCAACCATAGAGACTGTTCAGCTTTTTTTTTTTTTTTTTTTTACTGTCACCGTATGTCTACTGGATGTTGCTAACAGATGCGGTACTGCAGTGCTACACAGCAGCATTCATTTGCCTTTGCAAGACAGCAGAGACGGTTATCAGTTGTTCTGTACCGTCTGCCATGCCATTGTAAATTAGCGATGAGATGATGGTTATCAGTCATTCTGTACCATCTGCTGCTGTCATGGGTGCCCTTGGCTGAGGTCGGCCTGGGGCGCAAAGACAAAAATGGGAATGACTCCCCGAGTCAATCCCTCCTTTATAGTATCTAAAAATAGAGTCAGTCCTGCCTAGAATATGGTGCAAGTGTACTAGAGAACCAGAGAGCACAGCTGCTCTGTGTCAGATCCTGCAGAAATGATGAGCTACATGCCATTCACGGGGGGTGCCCCTGCAACAACCCCACCCGTTGCTTCCCTGCTTCCCCAACCCTCCTGGGCTACCATTGCAGTGTCCCCCCATTTGTGTGATGAAGTAATAAAGAATGCAGGAATAAGAAACACTGACTTGTTAGTGAGATAAAATGACGGGGAGAAAGCCTCCAGCTGCTATGATAGTCCAGGCAGGACAGAATCTTTTCTTTACACATGAAAGGGAGGGGGATGATGGAGCTCAGCCCCCAGTTGCTATGATGAAGACAGTTACCAGCCATTCTGTACCATCTACTGGGAATGACCAGGAGTCATTCCTATTTTTACCCAGGCGTCCCCGCCGACCTCACCTGAGGCCAGCCAGGAGCACTCACAGGATGATGACGAGGACGGCTACTAGTCCTACTGCACTGTACTGTCTGCCACCGGGGAGGGGAGGGGAGAGAATACTGCTGTTCACTGCCGCAGCATCGAGTCTACCAGCAGCATGCAGTAGACATATGGTGACATTGAAAAAAGCCAAGAAACAATTTTTTTTCCCTTTTCTTTCACAGGAGGGGAGGTGGGTAAATTAACGAGCTATACCCTGCACCACCCCGGACATTGTGTTTGACCCTACAGGCATTGGGAGCTCAGTCAAGAATGCAAATACTTTTCGGAGACCGCTGGGGACTGTGGGATAGCTGGAGTCGTCAGTACCCTCTCCCTCCCTCCATGAGCGTCCATTTGATTCTTTGACTTTCCGTTACGCTTGTCATGCAGCACTGTGCTGTGGACTCTGTATCATAGCCTGGAGATTTTTTTAAAATGCTTTGGCATTTTGTCTTCTGTAACGGAGCTCTGATAGAACAGATTTGTCTCCACATACAGCGGTCAGATCCAGTATCTCCCGCACTGTCCATGCTGGAGATCTTTTTGGATTTGGGACTGCATCGCCACCTGTGCTGATCAGAGCTCCACGCTGGGCAAACAGGAAATAAAATTCAAAAGTTCGCGGGGCTTTTCCTGTCTACCTGGCCACTGCATCCGAGTTTGGATTGCTGTCCAGAGCGGTCACAATGGTGCACTGTGGGATACCACCTGGAGGCCAATACCGTCGATTTGCAGCCACACTAACCGTAATCTGATGCGGTAATACCGATTTCAGCGCTACTCCTCTCGTCGGGGAGGAGTACAGAAACTGATTTAAAGAGCCCTTTATATTGATGTAAAGGGCCTTGTTGTGTGGATGGGTGCAGCGTTAAATCGGTTTAATGCTGCTAAAATCGGTTTAAACGCCTAGTGTAGACCAGGCCTGAGGGGCAGACAAGATGCTTGGGTCAATCAAGGCTAGAAGTGGTTGGTCCCATCTCACGGTCCCAATATAGATGGAAGGAGACTTCACACAGGCAGGAGGGGAAGATGCACATATCATCTGAGAGTGAATGCTCAAGAATTGCTGGATTGCTTGGCTCACTGATAATCACCGAGGTCAAAATTAGATTCTCAGACCCATACAGTTGACTCTGATTTTAATATCCTGCTCTCTGTGGACCTGATTCATCTTTGATTTCTGTGGGGGTTGGATCAGGCTCTATGTGAGCTGAAATTCCATTGACATCAAAGTGAGGTCTGTGCTCACAGGTGGAGAATACTTTCTGAAAAATTATTTGTATTTATAAAATTACTCGGAGTGCAAAATTTGCGAATCAGGTTTTTCATTCTTCTTATCTTGTCCTTCCTTTCTACATTGGCAGTTTTAATGAGCACAAATCGTTGTAGCCACAACCGAGTTTGTTTAAATGGCCAACTCTGTGGGTTACTAGATATCTAAATGACCTTAATTGCACCAGCAAATAATTGCAGGTGGAAAGTTGCGAAATGCAGTTATTTGCACCTGCAATTCACTGAGTCAAAATGGGAGCTCAGGTTTCTAAAATTTGGCGTCTCTTGTATATCTGCCTTGTTTGTTCTGAACATAATTTAGGTCGGTAAGCCAAGCATAGCAGCAAAGCTGGCCTTCACAACTATGGCACACAGGACCTGGCCTTCATTCAAAGAAAGGACTTGCATTGACTTCAGTGGGCTTTGGAGCAGGCTAAAATGAGCTATCTTGGATGTCATTTGTTTGGAGAATTGGGTCAATCGTTCCTCAATGGGTCTCGTTTTCAATTTGACCCAATTAGCTTCATTTTTGGTAACTCACGTCAATATTAACATTCACATATTAGAATAACAGTTGGCAAAATTTAATTTCAGGTTGGGGAGTAAGATGGGGAAAGATGAGTGGGGATTTCAAATGCACACTGAAGAGTGAATGACTGTTCAGATAGTTGTTCGTCCACTGGAGATTCCATGTTGTTCTCTGCTGGATGCCAAATGGCATGATGTTGAGTTCAAGAGTCACCAGAAGCCTCTGAGCCTACAGCAGTCTACTGCCTTTCTTTTGAAGCAATGCTTTTTTAATAGCCATGTGCATGATCACACATGTGATTCACTGCAGAAGGTCTGCAAAAATTCAAAGGCTTTACAGACATAGCTGTGTGACAGTGATGTATGCTTCAGTTGCCTTTAAGTGATGTCTTGCAATTGAATAGTATATTCCGAGTAAGAATGGGTGCTGAAATTACTATCTTCATAACAGGTGTTCTTGCTAAAGGAGTGAGAGAGAGAATGAAAATAGAAAGGGGTGTGTGTGTGTGTGTGTGTGTGTATGCGTGTGTGCACTGTCGTAAGGAGAATAGAAAGGAAAGAAACTGAAATAAACCTCATGGAGTTTCTAGAAAGGCTTTTTTATTCCAGATGATCAAGCCTTTAATTCAACAAAGGAGCAAAGACTCCCCATGGAATATACTACATACTAATATAGTTACAGTTTAAATGCTGTAGCCCTGTCCCTTCTGTTTTGGCCCACTTGGACCTTCTTTCAGAATAGCTTCCTTAATTAGGACATCACCTACGCAAACGTTTAGTTGTAAGCATCTGCCTAAGTCCCATTTACATCAGTTGTAATGATAAGGAAGGTACTCAGAGTTAGCTATGTGAATACTAGTAAAGGCAGCACCATGCTGAAAATATAAATCGTGACAGTAAGCCATGTTAGGGATAACTAGATGGAAACTGAAACTATTGTAGAAGTCAGACATTAACCTCTTGAGCTATACTGAAAGCTTAAAGGGTTTGATTTAGAAGCCAGTGATATAACGGGTATAAAATAAAAATCAAATTGAAGGGAGCTGTTAGGAGGTTCTCTGTGTGTGTGTGTGTTTAAACATCTGTGTGTTGTTTTGAGAAGATATTTTGTTGGAATAAGACTAAGGGCAAATCCAATGCTAATTTTGTAAACTGTGGGGCAGGGGCTGTCTTTTTGTTCTGTTTGTACAGCACCCAGCACAGTGGCGTCCTGGATCATGACTTGGACTCGTAGGAGCTGCTGGAAATAAATAATAAAAAAAAAATGGAAGTCAGTGACAAAGTTCTCAATGACTTTCGTGGAGTAGGATCAGAGTGCACAAGGGTTAGCTTCCTTTCTGCTGGTGCAAGGGAGCTAGAGGTGCACGCAGTGTGATTGGCAGCAGCAGTTCATTACAGGAACAATTTCACAATCCATCAGTGCTTATTCATGGGATTGGTCCCATGGGCTTCCCTGGATCTGTTTGCGTAAATACTTCTTGTTGTAAGAGTTGCAGGATTTGGCCCATAAGGAGTGAAGAGTTATGGGAACAAATTGTGCCTGCTGAAGAACTTCACTCTGATATGTCTAGCTAAAAATGTAGGCCACCAGCTATATTTCTTGAACATGTGACTTGTGGGAACTTGTACACAGGGACTAAAGGCTAACTTTCAGGGCTTGTCTGCATTACCCGCTGGAACTATGGGCAGTGATCGATCCAGTGGGGGTTGATTTATCGCATCTAGTTTAGACGCCATAAATCAACCGCCGAGCTCTCTCCCGTCGACTCCAGTACTCCACCAGGGAGAGAGGCGCAGGCAGAGTCGACAGGAGAGCATCAGCCATCAACTTACTACGGTGAAGACACCACAGTAAGTAGATCTAAGTACATCGTAACTTAGATCGATTTCCCCCCCACACACACACTCACTGTAGACCAGGCCTAAGTTTGTTCTTTCTGTACAGTTTGGCCTGGGTGGCTTTTCCCATGATACCTGTTAAAGAGCTTGCTTTGAAATATTGCAGTCCTTAAGGCAACAAGCAAGCTTACCTCAAGAGTGACTGAAAATGGCTTGACTCTTAGATATACCTTTTTTGTGTGTTTTAAATAAGCAAGTCTTGGTTCACTTGAAAGTTTTGAGGCCTGTTGGTTTTTGTAACAAACACAGTCCCAGAATTTTACAAAGGTCCTCTGACAAGACTGCTTTGTTGTTAGGAGGCTCTCTTTTGTGTGTCATCTAAAAACCCTGTGTTGAAATTCCCCGATGTAAAAACCAAAAACTACTCAACAGATGCCAGAAACATCACCAGCCTAACATGAATGAGTCTTGAATCAGTTGCTGAGTCGCTTGAATTTGACACATTTTAGCTCCTCAGGTAACTGACTATTTTGTTTATGAGTGTGCTCAGTGCTGTACCATCTGCAAAGAAAGACATGGTCCCTGCCCAGAGAAGTTTTCAGTCTGCATATTAAACTCCAGAAATTCTCCAACTTAACAGTGAATGGAGAGTGAAGATGTTTGGTCTCAAGGTACCTAGTTTTCAGCTTCTTTTAGGTAATTTTTTTTGGAGGCTGATTTCATGGATACATAACCGGGGTTTCATTTAGTCAGAGAAGCACTCATCTTAATGGTGTACCATTTAATTTCTTCAGTGTCAAGAGGAGGAAATAAGTTATTCCTCTCTTTAAAAGAGTGATTTAAGTAGGGAATAATGAATGCAAAATGCTGTAGTTAAAAATCAGCAGATAAACTGATGGATCATCTGTCACTCTCAAGCCTTGCTATAACGGGAAGAGAGATAATCATTTAAAAAAATAAAAATGGTAATGGTGAATTTAGTGTATGTTGGCTGTGAATCACTTAATAATGATAACTCTTATTTCTCAATTTATTAAGTGCACAACAATACACACCCTGCTGACCAAACATATTGTAGGAGCAGGAAGTTATTTTCAAGGGTCTTTTAAAGGACTGAGCACATAAGAGGAGATACTTTGCAGCTTTTAGGCCTGACTTTTCCATTGGATTACACCAATTTTATATTAGTAGGTCTCCATTAAATTCGGTGAAAGGGCAGAGTTATTGCAATCATGCAAGAATTTCACACTGCAAAAGAAATTATGCTGTGAGATGAAAGGCTTTCATAGGCACTAACATAGAACTGGACTTAACACAACAGAGAATCGGGCCTTTCGTGTTTTGGTAAACTACTGCTGCCTGCTTTTATCCAATTAGAAAAGTCATCATTTGAAGGGAGTTATCGACAGAATTATATGGGATACAGCAATTTTTCTCTATTCTCTAATAGAAAAGGCATTAGCTGTGCGGTGACAGTTGACTATGGGTGACAGTTGCCTTTGTTAACTTACAAAGAATTGCTGCCAATGCATTATTTTTTCTTTCATATAAACATATTTTAACTGTAACAGAAAGCAAATGAAGAATTAAAAAAAATTATTATAAATTACTATCCAAAGCTTAACGCAATCCAGTTTTTAAAAAATTAAATAAACTTTTCCTGGGATTTCCAGAAATGTACGCTAGGAAAGGGAGTATCTATTAAAATCAAACTTACTGGAAAAATCTTTAAATATCTGCCACATATCAAACATACTGATCCCATCTATTATTAGCAATAATTTTCTTAAAATTGTTTGTTCGTCGTTTATATTGTGGTAGCACCAAGAGGTCTCTGCCAGATCTGGGACTGCATTTGTGCAATGCCCAGTATACAGCAAGATTCTTCAGAAGGGCTCAGGACCTAGAACTGGGGTCAGGTTTTCAAACGATCTCATCACGGGCCTGATCCAAAGTCCACTGAAGTCAGTGGATGTCTTTTCACTGACTTCTGTGCCTTTAGATCCAGCCCTAAGTAAGGCTGTGAGCTCGTTAGAAAAAGCTGGTGTATCTAGGTTCTTATACCATGCCCATCGCTACGCTACGCTGACTTGAACACCAATCTTCACTATTAATTAACAGCGTTGTAGAAGGGAGAGTTTCAAGTCCATACTGCTGTATGTTTTCCAGCTTATCAAAGATATAGATCTGTTGTGTCCGTAGCTTTATAAAGTGGTGCATTCATCAGGGGTAACATCGGTCCTTGGCCTTTGCAATAAGTGTCAATGTATCAATTTTTTCCTTACCTCTTGTCTATAACAGTTCCACCCAGCAGCACTTCCCCCCTGGGATCTCATATTCCACAGGCTATTCACTGTTGATGGCCAAAGTCGATGAAAGCCTTTCCCCTTGTGGCTTGATTTCTTTTGCAGTGTGAAACAGAGGTGGTCACTCTTGCATGATTGCAATAACTCTGCCCTTTCATTTTACATTGTTACAACAGCTGAACAAAATGGGTCAAACCTTTGGCTGCAGTTCCCCATCCTTGTTATGTCAGTGCACAATTAGCTAAACTTCCTTTCTAATTACTTGTGTTTCACATTATGTTGTTACCCCAAGCCAGGTGAACAAAGGCACTTTATAGAAAGACTGTGATGAAAAATGAGACACGAATATGTTATCAGAAGCCAAAATTACAGGCTTTGTTTTCTGTTGACTTGGCGCCTAAGCGTCATTATATTTATTCCTCATGCGACCGTTTTAAAATGCTGCAACGCGCACCATTTTTTGTATCTCACAGAACACATCTTCCTTTGATCTTTTAAAATTAACAATAAATATCATAAATAGCAGGAGAGAGATTTGTGTGAACCATTGGAGTGGAAAACAACATTGATCACCCACGGCAGAATTTGGAGGAATAGGTGTGCTTTGCCTCTTGTAATTCAGTGAATTTATAAGGTTTTTAGTTTGGCAGTAGGTTAGTCTCTTGCATTTCATTTATTTAATGAAGGGAATGGCTGCTGGACTATTTCCTCCCCATCTCCTACGAACTCCAGCAGAGCTCCACAGAACTTAGGTGATGATGTGAACTGTAATTCTGTTTCAACCATGATTATATGTCAGTCTGCAATACACTGTAAGTGGCACTTTTGGATTCCTGCTGTGAGTGGTTGATTAGATTCTGGTAGCTTTTAGTCCTGTACATAAGATTTTTTTAATTTAACTTTCATATTTTTTTTTTTTACAAAGCAGAGAAATGCACACAAATTATGGGGATTTTTTTTATTTTGTTTTTTTGTTAACAACAGCGGTTGCTTAAATACAGAAATAAAATGTGTTAGGAGAGACTGAGTTTCCATCAGAAGTCTTCCTACCTGTCTGAAACAAACAAGTAAATAAATAAAGATAAAGACCCATATTGGCCTCAGACCTGACCTACCCTACCAATTCTGAGGCCAAGATAGAATTTCCTTACAAAACATGACTCATAAATTGCATTTGGAACTCTCTGTAATACACTTGCAGTTACAGTTCATTTTATCTGTAGCCAGGCTTGGTACATTTTTCATTGTCAGCACAAACTTTCTCCTCCAAATATCCTATTGAACCAAAGAAAGAAACTCTGCTCTCTGTTAATGCTGATGTCTATAATTCATCCCATTCATTTTCTATACTGGTATTTTCTTAGTGTGCTTCTCAGAGTTATATGGTGCAGCAGAACTTAATTGCTCAGGTTTGATGCACTTTTTTCTTTTCTATTCTTGGCAGAAGTGTAGGCTGCTTAAGCCATTCTGTGGGAGATGCCTTCTGGAACATGCAACGTGCTTCACTTTTGGGATATGGCAGGGTTAGGGCTTAATTCAAGAAGATCCTTTTAATTAGTTTTGGACATTTTCTTTAAAACTACCAATTAGACTGTCAACTCTGAGCAGCTTTTGCAAGCAGAGAACATTTATTTCGGTAGGCCTGATGCTGCAAGGTCTTTGCAACATGAGTAGCCCCACTGGGTTTTGTGGGATTACTTGGGTGAGTAAGAGATTGACTGCTGGACCCCAGTGAGTGCCAACAGTGTTCACATGCCTGCAGAATTGTGTTTGATAGCTGAATGCAAAGTTAGTGACTGTATATTATTATTAATTCAATAGATTAAGGTCAGAAGAGACCATTAGATCAGCTAGTCTGAGTCCTGTATAACCCAAGTCTGTGACACAGTATACCACCTTTTTAAGGGACAATTTGGGGCTGATAGCCAAGATGGTTTGGGTGCAATCAAGGACCACCCTTCCCTGCCCTCAGGGCTTGTCATAAACAGATAGCTAAGGGTTAATGTCTCTGTCTCTTTCACCTGAAGCACCTGACCAGAGGACCAATCAGGAAACCGGATTTTTTCAACTCTGGGTGGAGGGAAGTTTGTGTCTGAGTCTTTGTTGTCTGTCTGCCTGCTTTCTCTGAGCTTTGGAGAAGTAGTTCTGCTTTCTAATCTTCTGTTTCTAAGTATAAGGACAAAGAGATCAGATAGTAAGTTATATGGTTTCTTTTCTTTGGTATTTGCATGAATATAAGTGCTGGAGTGCTTTGATTTGTATTCTTTTTGAATAAGGCTGTTTATTCAATATTCTTTTAAGCAATCGACCCTGTATTTTATCACCTTAATACAGGAGACCATTTGTATGTATTTTTCCTTTCTTTTTTATATAAACTTTCTTTTAAGACCTGTTGAAGTTTTCTTTACTGGGAAATTTCAGGGAAATTGAGTCTGTACTCACCAGGGAATTGGTGGGAGGAAGAAATCGGGGAGATCTGTGTGTTGGATTTGCTAGCCTGATTTTGCATTCCCTCTGGGGGAATAGGAAAGTGCTTTTGGTTTCCAGGACTGGGAACGGAGAGGGGGAGTCACTCTGTTTGGATTCACAGAGCTTGTGTCTGTGTATCTCTCCAGGAGCACCTGGAGGGGGGAAGGGAAAAAGGATTATTTCCCTTTGTTGTGAGACTCAAGGGATTTGGGTCTTGGGGTCCCCAGGGAAAGTTTTTCAGGGGGACCAGAGTGCCCCAAAACACTCTAATTTTTTGGGTGGTGGCAGCAGGTACCAGGTCCAAGCTGGTAACTAAGCTTGGAGGTTTTCATGCTAACCCCCATATTTTGGACGCTAAGGTCCAAATCTGGGACTAAGGTTATGACAGGGCTGGACTATATAAACAGGAAAAGAAAGCTGAGCAGGACAGAGGGGACCAGAACCATGCTGGCTGCTACACGTTGCAGGCCCCTGGTTGCTAGTCTGACCTGGGCCCTAGAGACTTTTTCTGACTATATGTTGGGTTGCTGTGGCTCCAGGCAGTGAGGTAAGGGCCTTATGAAGTCGGTTAATTTGATGTGTAAGGAAGGAGAGAGAGTCTGCTTGCCCTCTAGACCAATAAGACAGCTAAGAACTCTGATGGCCGTGGTTGGTTTGGGGGCTTTCTTAAAGGAGACGTGGGGAAGGGAGGCTTGTTGGTTTGGTTCTGGCCTCCTCCTTTTTGGATCCTGTACACAGCCACAGAATTTCACTCAGTTGCCCCTATTCTGAGCCCCATAACTTATGCTTGGCTAAAGCTTGTCTTCTGGAAAGGCATCCACCTTTCTGGAGATTCCACCACATCTGTTGTTTGTTCCAATGGTAATTCATCCTTGTGCAATTTTATAACAGCTTTATTTATAATTTGAATTTGTCTGCCTTTAACTTCCATCCATAGGAATATTTTTTTTATTTCTTTTTTTTTATAAGTCATTAACAATGTGCTTGACGCTGTATAAGGCATGAACATCAAGACAGTCCATGCCCCAAATTGTTGGACCCCCACCCCCAAAATTCACTGTACATTTAATGAGCCTGATGGGTGAATTGGGGGTGCAGTTACTTACAGGTTCAGAATTGCACCTGTCAAAATTGAGACTGTTTTCAAGCTCATGTAGTTTAGTACAACGCTGGAAGAAAGCAAAATGTGCCACTACAGGTCAAGACATCATATTATTTCTAGTGGATGAAATTCACCCCTATACAGAGGTCCAGCAGAAGGGCTAACCACCACGTAAACCCTCAAAATAGAGTTCAGGTGTGATCTGTAGCATATAGACTGTATGGTGCTCCCCTGCACATGGGTAAATCTCACCAGCTTACTATAAGGAATACTGCAAATACAATGATAATGTTGTTTATGTATAAATGAGAATGGAAAGATTTTAATGGTGACTGATTTAAAGGAAGTAAAGCAGGGTTGCCAAGTCTCACCATTTTATCATGGTGGTTGTGATATTTAGTGCTTTTCTTACAGCCATAATGCCGGAAGTCAAGTGATTATATATTTCATTTTAAAAGAAACATAATATTCTACCCCTCCTGGTTTCAGAGAAAATCTTGAGAATGTGTCTTCATTATTTCCCAGGGCTCAAAAACACAGTGGCAAACAAAGAAAGGCCTGACATGTAAAATACCTCTAGATTTCTAAGAATATCTCATGATGTTTTAGGACCTGAGTCATGATTATTGAATGCTTGGGGTTAACAATACTGGTGAAGACTTGAGTTGTTTTGCACGTTTTGAGCTGTCAGCCTGTTTGCTGCAGCATGTGAGGCTTCCAAAGCAGCCAAAATTGGTCTCTGAAAAGTGGCAGTTTCATATATGCCATCATGGGCCAGCAATGCCCCTCTGCCATGTACATTGGCCAAACCGGACAGTCTCCACGGAAAAGAATAAATGGACACAAATCACACATCAAGAATTATAACATTAAAAAACCAGTCGGAGAACATTTCAACCTCCCTGGTCACTCAGTTACAGACCTAAAAGTCGCAATACTCCAACAAAAAAACTTCAAAACCAGACTCCAACAAGAAACTGCTGAATTGGAATTAATTTGCAAACTGGACACCATTAAATTAGGCTTGAATAAAGACTGGGAGTGGATGGGTCATTACACAAAATAAAACTATTTCCCTTTGCTAATTTTTCCCCTACTGTTACTCACACCTTCTTGTCAACTGTTGGAAATGGACCATCCTGATTATCACTACAAAAGCTTTTTTTTTTCCTCCTGCTGATGAGTAACCAATTAAGGTGGGCTATCGTTGTAGTTGGTATGGCAGCACCCATTTTTTCATGTTCTCTGTGTATATATATCTTCCTACTGTATTTTCCACTGCATGCACCCGATGAAGTGGGTTTTAGCCCAGAAAAGCTTATGCCCAAATAAATTTGTTAGTCAAGGTGCCACAAGTACTCTTCGTTCTTTTTGCGGATACAAACTAACACAGCTGCCACTCTGAAACCTGTAACCGTGGAGTGCACACTCATTCTACCAGGAGCATGATGAGGTTGTAGTTAACACACCATTAACATGTACACTGTCAGTTCTGTGGATCCCTGCACTGTTAATTAGTATTTCTGTGGTTTACACTAATCATTTGAACTGGGAATCGGGCCAAAACGAACAGAAGAGACTTCTAGTGCAATAAATTGTTTTAATGTTGCGGCCTGCTCTTATGCATGGGTTCAGTGTATCTGAAGGCATGGTTGGAACAGAGTCTCATTTTTCATCATTAAATATTCAAATCAGGCCTTTGCGGCCCCAGATGAAGCTACTCATCTCTTGACGTGATGCTGGCAATATGCTATCAAGAATAAAAAGCCACTAAAACTCTATTTCACTGATAAAATTAATATTTTTTTGTAATTTACCCTAAACCTGGAGCAAATTCTGGCCCTGTGTTAAGCTGCTATAACTCCCATTTGCTTGTCTCATTTATTATTTATAGAATGCTTTAGGATTCATGGCACTTTGGAAACATATATAAAAGATTGACAAGTCCCCGCTCCAATGAGCTTGAAAGTTCTGCAAGCTTAGCAGCAGTCAGAATTTGGTCCTATGTGAATTTTGCTTTTAAGCCCACTGCATAAAGTCTGCTGCTACTACAAGAAATGACATTTCATTATTAGTTATAAATGTGTAGTCTTTCATGCTTGTTGAAGGGGCCAGACTGGCAGCATGAGAGGCTGAAATCCTCTCTCCACTGAACACGGGATAGAACAGAGACACTGTGAAATATCCCATGATGCCTTGAGAATGTGCCTAAACCCTAACGTGGAAAGACCACATCTAGCTGTGAGTCTCCATGGCCCATGCAAGCCTTCTCTAGAGAGACTGCCAACGAGGGAGCTGTGTAGTGCTAAATGTTGTGGTATGTTTTATGATGTGGACATATCTTCTATGAGATGGAGAAGATCAATAACTCATTTCACGTAGGGCACTGAATACTGTTCAGATGGTAATGACTCTTGGCCGCTGTAGGCCTAAACTAGATTTGAACTGGTGACCTAGATTGATGAAAAGTGTCATATCTCATTATTAGTTCCCCAGAACAAACCTTTAAGTTTAAGCAGATATTTAGAGGCACCTTTTTAGCTATGCTCTCTCTAGATCTTCATACAGATCAGCCAGTTAATTCTTCATATGATGTATAGAAAATCATTCCTTTAAAGTTTAGGAGACTAGGTATGTAAGGGTGTGAGAGACACCCTGTACTTACATGTACTTCGTTTCTGTGGAATGCGTATGTCTGTTAGTGTCTCTCTCTATCAAAAAAGCACCTTTTCCCCAAATATATGTGGAATTAATTGGACTTGCTTATTATAAATATTTGGGTTGTAGTTTTGCTACCTCTGGTACATTTTTGCATGTAATATTAGACCTGCAAAGTTTCACTTACAGTAAAATGTGGGTAAATTTCCACTTGCACATATGCAAATTAAGGATTTCAAACCAGTTGTCTAAGACAAAAATACATCAATAACCTGCCCAAATAGTTTAGCAGAATTATATATATAAACATAAAATTAAAAGCAATTTTCTGAGCCTCGTGATTACATTGATTTTTTGTTTTCAGCACACCTGCTTGTACTAACTTATCACATTTCATCATTTATGTAGTAAACGATGTCCCACAGCATAATGTGACGTATGCAAATGAATATGATGGATCACAAAATTTCTGAGCAGCAATATTTGGAAAGATGCTGCTTTTCATATCGGTATGTTTTAGAATCGTAGAAGATTAGAGTTGGAAGGGACCTTAGAAGGTCATCTAGTCCAACCCCCTGCTCAAAGCAGGACCAATCCCCAGATAGATTTTTACCCCAGTTCCCCAAATGCCCCCCTCAGGATTGAACTCACAACCCTGGGTTTAACAGGCCAATGCTCAAACCACTGAGCTATCAAGTGTATTTTATTAAATATGGATCAAGGTCCATAATTTACAACTGGGATTGTTAAAACAACTTATGTGAGGCCCTCAAATCCCATTGATATTCAATGGGCGTTAGTTATTTCACTTCCTTAGGCTGCTTTGAAAATCCCAACCTACGTTTTTCTGGGCAATAAGCCGGTAGAATTACTCTGAGAGGCCAAGTCTTGTTTCCACTGAAGTCAATGGCAAAACTCCCGTTAGTTTCAATGAGAACTGGAACAAGCCTTTCTGCCATAGAACAGGTATATTTCTATAGGACACAACAGGAGTGGGTGCTGTTTTGTTTGTAGTCATGAGTTGTCATAAGGAACTCTGATGCTCACCAGGTCAAAGCTGTCTAGGGTTTGGCAGGCACCCCACCTTTCTCTTTGTATAGAAATCCAGCAGCAATCTTGATGCATCTACTATTCAGAGATTTAGGAAATAGTTTCAAAGAGAGAGTCCTTCACTTTAAGACTTCAGGGTGAGATGCCATTCAAAATCCACCTGTCATTCTGCAAGTGAAGTGCTTACACCAGTGCTAATAATTTCACAAGAATCAGTTCTTATATTTGGCAGTACAGCACCTTCCTCTGATTTTGATTGTCCATTGTTATCTCTTTGATTGAAGTAAGTATTGATCTTATCTAGGGGCCTGAGTCTGGAGTTAGGCAAAACTTACCTTGGCCCATATTCTGAAAATCCCTTTTTGGCTATTACTCTGTCCTTATTCAGGAGATGCTCCTATTCACTTCCCATATGATTGTGATGGGGAGGATGCAGCCCCTGATCCTAGTCTGGCGCGAGAGACTTGTAATTCTTTGGTCCTAGGAAGGGTTGCAGTCGGTGTGAAGAGACTCAGCATGGGTCATGTGACTGAGAGAGAAGTGTCTGTGGGAATTGTACTAGGCAATACTCCAAGCTGAGTTTGAGGGGAGACAGACATGTCAGGGACTGAGTGAGACCTGATGCGGTTGTAATCTATAGGGAAGGATAACTGCCTGGGGAAAGGGCAGCAGCCCAGGGTCTGGAGTGAGATTTAGGAAAGCCTTTTAGACTGGAGGGAGGACCCTGACAGCAAGCCTAGTGAGAGACCTTACCAGGAAGAGGGAGAGAGGTCCTGGGGAAAGGCCAAAAAGTACTTGGGGAGTCAGGGTGCAAGGTGAACACTTTTTATTGCTTTATATTATAAACCAGGGGCTGGATGCTGAGACTTTCATTTGGAACACCTGTTGTGTGGTGTTTGCTTGACCAAATGAGGGAAACTGAGGCAGTGTGGCATACCAGACAGAAATGGTACAGTGACTGGAGGACTGTTGTTCCTAATCAGGCATGATATTATTAGCACGAGTTCCGTGGAGTCTTTGCCTGAATGAGGACAGAGTAAAAATGTGCAAGACTTGACTCCATGTGATCACTAAAATGGCATTTATTCCCTCCCTGGAGCAGCAGGGAGCCGGTGACTCTAAATCACACACTTCTTTGCAGGCTGCTCTAGGGACAGTGCAGCAATGTGCTCAGGCTCAGAGTTGTTTTGAATTCTAGCCCATACTGGATCAGAGCAATTGTCCATCTAGTCCAGTATCCTGTCACTGACAGTGACCAGTGCCAGATGCTGCAGAGGGAATGAACAGAACAGGGCAATTCTCAAGTGATCCATCCTCTGTTGTCCAGTCTCAGTTTTTGGCAGTTGGAGGTTTAGGGTTGCATCCCTGAGCATCTTGGCTAATTGCCATTGATGGACCTATTCTCCATGAACTTATCTAATTATTTTTTTTAACCCAGTTATACTTTTGGCCTTCACAACATCCCATGACAACAATTTCTGCAGGTTGACTGTGCATTGTGTGAAGAAGTACCCCCTTTTGTTTGTTTTAAAGCTGCTGCCTATTACTTTAATTGGGTGACCCCTAGTTCTTTTCCATTCACTTTCTGCATACCATTCATGATTTTATAGACCTCTGCCATTTCCCCCCTTATTTCTTTTTTCAAAACTGAACAATCACAGTGTTTTTAAAGTCTCCTCACATAAAAGCTGTTCCATATCTCTGATTATTTTTGTTGCCCTTCTCTGGGCTTTTTCCAGTTCTAATATATCTTTTTGCGGGAATGGGACAACCAGAACTGCATGCAATATTCCACATATAGGTATACCATGAATTTATATAGTGGAATTATGATATTTTCTGTTTTATTATCTGCCCTTTTCTTAACGATTCCTGATTCTGTTCACTTTTTTTGACTGCCACTACACATTGAGTGGATGTTTTCAGAGAACTATCCCCAGTGACTCCAAGATTTCTTTCTTGAGTGGTAACTGCTAATTTAGACCCCATCATTTTGTATGTATAGTTGAGATTGTGTTTCCCAATGTGCATTACTTTGTGCTTATCAACATGGAATTTCATCTGCCATTTTGTCGCTCAGTCACTCAGTTTAGTGAGATCCCTTTTAAACTCTTTGCAGTCAACTTTGGATTTACCAAACTTGAGTAATTTTGTATCATCTGCAAATTTTGAAGCCTCACTGTTCACCCCTTTTTTCAGATAATTACTGATTACATTGAACAGCACAGGTCCCAGTACAGATCTTTGGGGGGATCCTGCTATTTACCCCTTTCCATTATGAAAACTGACCATGTATTCATAGAATCATAGAATATTAGGGTTGGAAGGGACCTCAGGAGGTCATCTAGTCCAACCCCCTGATCAAAGCAGGACCAATCCCCAGTTAAATCATCTCAGCCAGGGCTTTGTCAAGCTTGACCTTAAAAACCTCTAAGGAAGGAGATTCCCACCACCTCCCTAGGTAACCCATTCCAGTGCTTCACCACCCTCCTACTTAAAAAGTTTTTTTCAATATCCAACCTAAATCTCCCCCACTGCAACTTGAGACCATTATTCCTTGTTCTGTCATCTGGTACCATTGAGAGCAGTCTAGATCCATCCTCTTTGGAACTCCCTTTCAGATAGTTGAAAGCAGCTATCAAATCCCTCCCCCCCCCATTCTTCTTTTCTGCAGACTAAATCCCAGTTCCTTCAGCTTTTCCTCATAAGTCATGTGCTCCAGCCCCCTAATCATTTTTGTTGCCCTCCACTGGACTCTTTCCAATTTTTCCACATCCTTCTTGTAGTGTGGGGCCCAAAACTGACACACTACTCCAGATGAGGCCTCACCAATGCCGAATAGAGGGGAATGATCACATCCCTCGATCTGCTGGCAATGCTCCAACTTATACAGCCCAAACTGCTGTTAGCCTTCTTGGTAACAATGGCACACAGTTGGCTCATATGCAGCTTCTCGTCCACTGTAACCCCTAGGTCCTTTTCTGCAGAACTGCTGCCTAGCCACTCGGTCCCTGGTCTGTAGCAGTGCATGGGATTCTTTCGTCCTAAGTGCAGGACTCTGCACTTGTCCTTGTTGAACCTCCATCAGGTTTCTTTTGGCCCAATCCTCTAATGTGTCTAGGCCCCTCTGTATCCTATCCCAGCATATCTACCACTCCTCCCAGTTTAGTGTCATCTGCAAACTTGCTGAGGGTGCAGTCCATGCCATCCTCCAGATCATTAATGAAGATATTGAACAAACCAGCCCCAGGACTAACCCTTGGGGCACTCCGCTTGATACCGGCTGCCAACTAGACATGGAGCCATTGATCACTACCTGTTGAGCCCGAAGATCTAGCCAGCTTTCTATCCACCTTATAGTCCATTCATCCAGCCCATACTACTTTAACTTGCTGGTGAGAATACTATGGGAGACATATCAAAAACTTTGTTAAAGTCAAGGAATAACACATCCACTGCTTTCCCCTCATCCACAGAGCCAGTTATCTTGTCATAGAAGGCAATTGGGTTAGTCAGGCATGACTTGCCCTTGGTGAGTCCATGCTGACTGTTCCTGATCACTTTCCTCTCCTGTAAGTGCTTCAGAATTGATTCCTTGAGGACCTGCTTCACGATTTTTCCAGGGACTGAGGTGAGGCTGACTGGTCTGTAGTTCCCCGGATCATCCTCCTTCCTTTTTTTAAAGATGGGCACTACAGTAGCCTTTTTCCAGTCATCTGGGACCTCCCTCAATCGCCATGATTTTTCAAAGATAATGGCCAATGGCTCTACAGTCACATCCACCAACTCCTTTAGCACCCTCAGATGCAGGGCATCCGGCCCCGTGGACTTGTGCATGTCCAGCTTTTCTAAATAGTCCTGAACCACTTGTATCTCCACAGAGGGCTGGTCACCTCCTCCCCATACGGTGCCTACTCTTTGTTTCCTATCTTTTAAGCAGTCACTGATTCACGAGAAGACTTTCCATCTTATCACGATTGCTTAATTTGCTTAAGAACCTTTGGTGAGGGACCTTGTCAAAGGCTTTCGAAAAGTCCAAGTACACGTTATCAGTATGATCACTCTTGTCTTCATGCTTGTTGATACCCTCAAAGAATTCTAATAGATTGGTGAGGCACGATTTCCCTTTACAAAAGCTGTGTTGATTCTTCTGCAACATATATTTATCTATGAGTCTGATAACGATGTTCTTTACTATAGGTTCAATCAATTTGCCCACTACTGGATTTCCATCTTGTAATTGCCAAGATCACCTTTGGAGCCTTTTTTAAAAAAATAGGCATAACAGTACATTTTGGGAAGCACAAGTCAGGCAAACAAAACCAACTCTCCCCACCCATAAATAAAAGTTTTATGGGAGTAATATTTTCTCCTCTTAGAATATGAGAGCAAATCTGAATGGTGCTGTCTTGGTTTATGTAATAATAAGGGCAGTGCAATCTTCTCCTCTCTCTCCTGCCTAAGAATCTCATTCTTGATGTGTATCAACTAAGTGGATCTAATCCTAGATGTCTCTCTTTTTTGTTCAGAGGCTGCCAGCCATGCTGAACCATATCAGGTCATGTGATGGATTTGTGATATGCACAAACGTTTTACAAGTTAAGCTTTAAACTATGGGGATCACAGGAACTGAGCCACAGAACACTGCTGGAGGGAGTTAATATTCTGGCTGAGTGCATTGCCCAGAGGGACCATTTTATATATAACAGTCTAGTAGAGAGACTCATACCATGTGGCTGAGAGGCATGGAACGAAAAAGACTAATGTGCACAATGTTAAATGGTATCTTGGGTTTTGTTGGGTCCTTATTCCTAAAACGTGACAAAGTGGCGACAAGGATAAACCTTGTCAGCTGAAAGAGCTGCTGGGAATAACAGAGTATGTAGTGGCTAAAACAAATCAAACTTTGAAATCCTCCCTTCCCAAGGAAAGTGCAGAGGAATTTAACTAGATTGAACAACTATATTTGCAGAAAAATTGCAGCGTTTGTTTGGGAAAGGGCAAAGAAGACTGTACAATTGGATATTGAGTCTCCTGAGTTTCAGGCTAGCACTGGACCAATGGTTCAAAGAAGACTGTACAATTGGTCAGATCGTTGTTCTATCCAGTTTGGTGTGCTACCTCCAGCAGTAGCTAAACAAGTTATGCTACAGAAAAAACATCCTTCCTAACAGTTGCAAGTTTCCATCTTATGCCCTGAAACACAAAGCTTGGCTAACCTTATTTTCTTAGCTTGCATAGCTACAAAATGTTGGTAGAGGTAATGAAATGATCAAGTCCTCTCAAAACCCCATCCACTCTGGCTGACTTGGTCATCTCGCGTTACAGGTTGACTACATGTTGTTTCCTCGGACTGTATTTGTTCTACTCAGGCTGACCTTTAATTGTATTTAGGTTGCCCTAAATTTAAGTTTTTCACGGAGTGGGTCCATATGAGACTGGCCATGTCTATATGCACAGCGCTGCAGCTGGGGAAGATATTCTATGCTGATGAGAGAGAGCTCTCCCATCATCGGCACAATAAAACCACCTCTGCGAGCAGCAGAATCTGTGTTGACGAGAGAAGCTGTCCCACGAACAGCACTGTGCACATAAGAGCTTACGTCAGTGTAACTTATGTCATGCAGGGGAGTGGTTTTCTCACACTCCGGAGTGATATAAGTTACACCAACATAGGCTGTAGTGTAGGCGTAGCCTTATTCAGTGAGAGAGACTGGTCCAGTGCTAGCCTGAAACTCAGGATACTGTGGTTCAATTCATGCTTTCCTATAGACTCCATTTGTGGCCTTGAATAAGTCACTTAGCCTCTCTGTGCCTCAGTTCCCCATCTGTCCATTGGGCTAGCTCGTGAGGTGTTGTGAGGATAACGACACTAAACATTTTTATGTGCTCAATGCTATTATAATGGAAACCATTTAAATACCTAAGATCCCATTGTCAACACCCATTGACTTCATTGTGAGTTGGAGCGGGTCCCAGTGACTAGAGACTGGCAAACCAGTTCACACACAACAAACATTGATTTGAATTTCCTCCCAAAGCTTGGACTGAGTCTAAAGTGAATCGTATCGGGGATCCTTAGAAAGAAGAGAAGAGCATGAGATGACTTTGATTATTAATTTCCTGACATAGTCTCTTGCTGATATGCACTGTAAGCCTCCTGAGCTGCACATCTGCTCATTAATTGGAGGTATTTATAAGAATACCCCTCAGTCCTCTGCTGTACCTGTGTCAGGCTGTTCAGTGCCTGGTCACTCTGTGAAATCCTCTTCTCACTTTTCGTCTGGAGGCCCCACTGGATAACGACTACGTTGCTTGGGGCACTGGAGCAGCTGCTTGGAATGGATCCTTTATCTGGGGTAGGGCAGTGCTCCATTACTAAATCAACAGCAGTGAATGACACAGAAAACTGGAATGAAGGTGAACTGCATCTTCCTTTGAGTTACCTCTTCATTGTTGTGAACAGGGCAGTGCTGCAGGTAGCCCTCCATGGGAAGGCCACTGCTCTTATATGATGAAACTTATCAAAAGCTTTTGGAAAATGATGCTCACTCTCAGCTTTATCCACTATTTTATTAACCTTTTGAGAGAACTCCAGCAGTTAAGTGAGACAGTTTTTCCTTGCAGACACTCTGCCGGCTTCACACAATCATGTTATATGGTACTTATCTGAAAACACTGCTAGACTATCCTTAATTAGATTATAAGTCAGGTTCCCAGGAACAGAGGAGGAAGACTCTTGGGTGTGGAGTTCTCCGAATCGCCTTATAGACTGGAATGGCAGCCCAAGACCCTCCATATCCATTGCGTGGGGGCGCTGCTTGGAGGTGTTATGCAGGTAACCCTGCACAGTTCCCCCCACAACAGTCCCCTGGTTTGAAGAGCCACCTGCTGCCCTATGAGTGAATTTCCTCCAAATCAGGATTTCTAGTCTTTAAAAGGATACTTGTTTTGCTAGAATGCACCCGAGCATTCCTCTACTTCACCATGCCTTTATAAATCTCCTTCTCGCACAAACCATTTGTACTGCTCTTGCGGTATTCTTAAGTAGCTCGCTGGCAGGTTCTGGGTCTCATTTTCACTTTGCTCTTCAGCCTGATTTTTAACTATTTCCTTCGCAAAATCATTCCTTTATAGAGTTCCAGGCCACTGAGTGGCCACCGGGATGGCAATCTCTTTTATGCAAATAAACCTAATTGTGCAGTGGTCACTAATACTCAGTGGTGCTAACATCGTCCCGTCCTGCATTAAGGCCTGTGTATTCTAGAAGGCTGAATGGAGAGTCACCTATTTTAGATTATAAATGCTAATAAAATCTGCTTCAAAACCCCAGTGCTTTACAGTATTAATAAACGGTGGGCCTAATTCTCTCCTACGTTGCGCTGTGTGTAGGCATTTCTACCTGTGCAAAGGAGGAGTGGTGTCAGAGTACGAGAAGTAAGACAGCAGAAATTTAAGCCTTGACTTGCTATGATATTCTTTTGTTTGTTATGGGATGTTAAAATCCACCATTGCTGCTGTTATACCCCCAGATTGTGCATATCTTTCAATCTTCTTTAACATCTGAACCTGCTCCCAAAATTGTGTTGTATGGTGCCTCACAGGGACAATGGCACAGTCCCTACCTTGGGTCTATTCAGTTGAATATGGCATAGAACAATGCAGGGAAAGAAGGCACCAGAGAAATAGACAGCGGGAGCTGAGCCTTTCTCTCTTCCTTATTTATGAGTTTAAAGAAATGTGGGATGTTGAGGGTTGGTGTAGAAGTCATTGCTTATCCACATTCCGATCTGGGGTCCTGCAAAGAATTCTTAATATACTACTGATATGTCTCTAACCTTGGTAGCCAGACCGCTGCTAACCAGCAGTCACGTAGGCCCTGGAACTATCATTTCTTGATATGTGTAGTTTTTCTTATATAGAACTTGATGCTCAGCTCTGTGCATTAAACTCCCCTTCCTCTCCTGGCTTTCCTAAATTCATGGGCATGATCCCATCAAGTCAATGGGAATTCTGTGAATAGAATGCCTGCAGACTCAGGTTAATTTATAACAGAACAGCACAAACTGTCTACAGAATATCCAGAGGAAAATTAAAACGCCAAGCTGAGCCCCCGACATTGTCTAAGTGGGGATCATTTGGAAGCTTGTGAAGGAAACCTTACATGATGGTTTTCCTTTGCTTGGTCTCTGAGTATACACAAAGCTATCAAAATAAGACCATAAAAGGAGCCACTGGTTCTGGTATGTGTGTATGTTTGGCAAAAGCCAAAGCAGTAAGATTTAAAACAGACACTATAACTTCAAAAAGGAGTCTAACATGCAGCCCAGGCCAATGGATGGATGTCTGTTTTCATTGTGGCTGCAGAAATCATGAAACTGATTCATACTATTACAGTGATACACGGTGCAGTCAGTGTAATGGATTTGGGTACTTGGCATATGCAGTAGGCGTGTGAAAGCCAAGGGCGTAGTCTGCGGGCCTCTAGGGCCATATTTTGGCTTGGAGATTTTTTTTAATTGTCTAAGATAAAGACTACTGAGTTTTTGTTGTTAAGGCGAGAGCTTTTCACCCTGCCCTATTACCTCTGTCATCCCATATATGACAGTATATATCCCCCAAGGCAAGAAGGCTCTTCCCTTCTTCACACTAGAGTATTGTTTGTGAGCTTTCTGCTGCCTTGCAGGTTTCCTCTTGCTGATACCCAAGCAGGTTCCCACTGCAGGAAACAAATGGAAATTGAAAAGGAGGCTGGAGTAGACATCCTCAGATAATGACTCCCATTTCAGTTCCTTAGGAAAGGACTTTAACTATAAAGGCATTATTGGACACGGCTATTAAGGAAACTGAATCAAGGAAGTCAGATATAGACAAGGCTCCAAGGATTATGTTTATAATCCACCGAAGACTATTTCTTTTATTGGCAGCAACATTTTAAAACATCATATAAAGACAAGTTTGAAGGGATCAGCTCTTTTGTACAATTGGTTAATGAAGTCTAAGGACTCATCTCCTGTGGTATTTACTGAAGAGCCAGGAAAAGTGTGTTTTCATTATCTAAACATTGTAATCCAGCTGGCTCGCTTAATTCTATTTTTATGAGGGGGAAAAATGATAAAAATGCAGCTACCTGTTAAAAATGATCAAGATGAGGGATTGCTGCCTATAAAGCTTTATAAGACAAATTCTCTTACACACCTGTCTTTCTTTTACTAACTGTAATGAAATCAGAAATGGCCAGTAAAAAAGAAATATCTGCTCTAATGAGATAATCTGACTTATAAGACTCCATAATGTTAAGTATTTGAATAATCAAATTGAAGACTCGTCTGGAGAGGGGAACATTTTTGTGGAGACGTACTGCTAGAACAGAGTCGAGTGACATGGAAGAGCTGCAAGTAATGGAACACATGAAAAAGCAAGTTATAGCCAAGGCAGGACTAGAATATGTCTGGAAGAGCATACCTGGGCGCTCTATAGCTTGTTCTGCTTTCAGAGTGGAGGGAGGATGACTGCGGCATCAAATCCCGAGGAGGAGGGGATACTCCTCACCCTAACGGCTTTGGGGTAAGAACATATTATGAGGGTTAAAGACAGAATTAGGTCTACATTATGAATTGGAGAAGACTCGGTCCATTTGTATCTAAGCAACGTGGACTAACGTTCATCTCATCAGAGGCCTGATCCAAAGCCCAGTGATGCCATTGGAAAAAATTCCCATTGACTTCACTGGGTTTTTGGATCCGGCCCCAGATGAGAGAAGTCTGAGATCCACCATGTTGACAAAGGCCCTAATTCAGGAAAGCATTGAAGTATGCGCTTAATTTTAAGCATGTGCTGAGGTCCCATTGACGTCAGGGGGCATGTGGGTTGGAGCACCTTGAATCAGGGCCACAAAGGGGTTAGTTTTGCTATGACACCAGGAAAACATAGTATAAGGAATATTGGGATGTGCTTTTGCCAGAGATGGGAGTGGCTGTGGCTGACATTTGTCAGTGATTTATCTTGCAATGGGCGCATTGTATAAACATCAAGATATAAAATTAAAATATATTTTGAAGTCAAAGATAATGAGGCAGAGCTAAGGCCACAATCTTCCATGAATGATATTAGGATTCTAGGGACATTTGTTTTTGATATTGTAAAGTTTTGTATCCATTTTTATTATTTTAAAAATTTATTTTATGGTACTAGAGCTGCAGCCATTATATTCCAAGCCATTGTATTTATTATATGTAGATGAGGGAGGTCTTAGAAACAATTTAGAGAGTCATGAATAGTTAAAGGATTTTGACATTAATTAGCCAAACAGTAACAATGACAGTAATTACTTTAAATCATGACACACTATGAAGTTGGCTTATTCAGGTAGCAGTTCATTTGAAGCTAAATAAAATGTCACTTAAATAACAATGGTCATTTAGTAATCATAAGATATTGGTAATAATTCTGTGTATTTCAGTAAATTACTTGCTCAGAAGTGGAACCAAACAAATTATAGCCTATGTATGGTCTTATGCCCCCTCATAGTCAAGCATTTCTCCTTGGTTAAGGAATGAAAATAATTTTAAAATAGAGGAGGAAGAGTTTCCCAGGGTCAAATTTTGAACCAGACTATCAATAACAACAGAAAAAATGTAAATTGGAAGGAGTTAGTTAGCTGCACAGCACGGTGTCAGAAAGACTTGTTGATAATTAGCCGCGCAGAGTTGCGTTGTGCTAACTGTAGGAAAACATGACTTTTTACGTGATGTCCTTTTACTTGAATGCTAGGAAGTGTGTTTGCATACAGTTTAAACTATTGAATATTGAGGGTCAGTTATTTTCTCTAGGCAAGAAAATCTTGACGGTCTGGGGCCTGGGCTTATATTGGAACATCAACCTCAAATTTTATTTCCAAGAGGAAAAAGGGTTGAAATTACATCATATATAATAAAGATATCTTACAGTTTAGCACTTTTCATTTTAAAGGATCCCAAAGTACCTTACAAGCTCTGGACTACGTTCCCTACTCTGATCCACATGGTGGACCTAATCAGTTTTAGCTTGTTCTCCACACATACTCTAAACTCTATTGATTTTCTGTGCAGATTGCAGGGGAAAAGTCAGTCCTGTATCTGTTGGGTCTGTGTCTTTGTATACCGTATAGTACTGAAAACGCTGTAGATACTTAAGGTTTTATTCTCAGTTACACCAGAGCAGTGTAAGGAGGCCTTCTACCACTGAGAATTCAGGCTTTAGTAAATAACATAGGGTATGTCTTCACTACTGGCCACATTGGCGGGCAGCAAGCGATCCAGTGAGATGTGAAAAATCAATCTTGGAGCACTCTCCGGTCAACTCCTGAGAGGCGCAGGCAGAGTCAACGGGGGAGCGGCAGCAGCCAACTCACTGTAGTGAAGACACCGTGGTAAGTAGATCTAAATACGTCGACTTCAGCTACATTAGTCACATAATTGAAGTTGCATAACTTAGATCGATTTCCCTGCCCCCGTGTAGACCAGGCCATACAGACATCACTTTACTCACTGCTGAAATGTGCTCTGAGCCTTGTTGGAATGTAACAACTCTATAATAACACACAGGAATATCATTCATAATTTAGGATGGGAAATAAAGCAGAATACAGTGAGCCAGATCCTCAGCTAGTGCAAATCAGCATAACTCCATTGAAGCCAAAACTGTGCTGATTTCTGTTCTCTTCCGGATTGGTTCTTATATTGCACTCATCATCATGGTATCTGAGCCCCTGATTTATACCAGCTCAGGATCTGGCCCTATATTGCAACTCCCAGTGTATCTATGTTTGACTCATAGTTTTGTATGAAACATATAATTTTTAAAATACAAAGTAGAAGCTTGATTTTTCAGAGCTGACCACGTGGACTTCAGCTGGGAGAAAGTAAAATTTAATCTCTTTTCGTGGGCCCAAAGACATTAGTCATTGATCGAAATGTTAGTAAATAGATGGAGATTTTCTGAGAAAACAAATGGGCAAGAGAAAAGTGCTTTTGTCTTTTGAGGCTGCTGGCGTCCTGCCTGGGTGGCCTATATTCTGCCACTGTGATCAACCATGGTTGTCGTGGAGCTCTCTTCTTGCCAAAGGAGTGACTCAGGGTGGGCCCCCGCTGCAATCAGAGGTGTGACTGAGTGTGACACATCTAGACATACCAAAGCTAGCTAGCTCAAATAAGAATAGCAGCGAAGCCCATGGTATGTGGGAGGGGCAAATGAGAGAACAAACTCTGCCCTAATTTTGCAAAGACAGATATCCTCTTTTAGCTATTAAGGGATACGTGAAAACCAGACAAATGCAGCCATCTCCTTGTGGCCAAGGCCAGTATTTTCAAACTTCAGTGGCTCAAGTTAGGCACCTAAATCTATATTTACTCATATTTAGCACCTAAATAAAACATGTGGCCTGATTTTCAGAGATGAGGGAGCTGCGTTCCTCAGCATCCCTGAAAATAATCAGGCTGCTGTTATATAGGTGCTGTACAGTAGACCCTGAAGTTTGAAAATCTTGGCCTAAATAAATGTAACGGAACCCAGAGTTGTTGATGGGTGGGATAAATGGCATGGGATCTTTTTGTCACTTTTGGGGGGTGATAAATATGTTTTTGCCTATTTTATATTATTTCCATGTAATCCATGAACCTGAGAATCTTTCCTATCTGAATTTGAAATTATTCTGACACCCTCTCCTTCTCCACTTATGATTATGATTTCTTTGAGATATACTGTATTGAAATGTCACTGTACATTTGTAGGGAAACAAAAATGAAACTAACAGCCCACAATCTTAAATCCCAGATCTGTTAACATTTGCTCATTGAAAATGAGAAGGTGCTCTCTCACCTTGGCCATTGAAGTGTTTCTCTTTCTGTCGTGGAAACTTTTGCAATGCAAAGCTAAACGAGGCAGGCAGTTATGGGCAGGATACCTAAAAACTGACTGTTTCCAAAGGCTTTTCTGTCAGTAAGTGTAATGAATGTACACAGAAAACAGCCTTTGCTGCCTGGGAGCCCTAGGGCTTGGACTTCTCTGCGCATGAATAGAACACCATTAGAACATTGTTCATCAAGGCAGCAGCTCTGCTGGAAGAAACCGTAGCCTTACTGTGCTGGCCTTTCTGTATCTAGACAAAAATGTCAAAGGGCAGGTAAAAAGTGAACTTAGGCCACCTTGCTATTTCACTTTCCGATAACAAGCCAGTTTTCCCACTGTGCCTATTTACGGCCTTAGCCATATGCTCTAACATGTTGATGGCTGATTTAAAAAATATATATTTGAATGATTTATATTTATGATTTGGAATGTGCAGGGTGTTAATGTAGTTGTTGTGATGTTCATTCCTGGACAGCAGCAAGCAGACACTGTAAATACAAGCCAGTAGGTATGTGGTACATAAAATGGAGTTTTAGAAATGACAGCAACAGTATCTGCCTGATACTGCAAATTAACAATAAACCTCAAGGGCATGGTGTAATTATTTACTTTGCTAAATAACACAGAGGAGCTATGGTTTAATTATAGCAGTTTAGCTATGAAATAGAATGGCAGCGATTTTAGCTTCAATGCATTGTATTAATGAGCCTTGCTAACAGTTACTTGTAATATTGGATAATGTTTCTTTTGTTTTAAATCATCTTTTTTTCAATGAGTTGCGAGCAGATGAGAAGGAACCTTTCCAAAATATCTGGATGAAATATTTTTGTTTCCAAAAGACACAAACCAACAGGGCACTTGATAGTACAATTATACTCTGTAAAGCCAGATGTGTTTGGCTCAGCTCTTCTTTCACTGACACCCCTTGGGTGCTGGCTTTTGATGTGATTTAATCGGGAAAGGCATGTAACTGAGAATCTTTATCCAGACAATTAAAAATCTTTATATTTCTACCTGATCACATGCAATCTCAAACTCCATTCCAGTTAAACTGGGGGCAGGGGTGGGAAGAAGAGGGTGGGAGAAGGAGAGGAGTAACAATGCACACACATTTTTTTCTGAATATGTAGCAAGTCCTGGTTTTTATGATGATATGGTACAAGACAACTTTACGGTCCAGGCCTATCTTCAACGTGAGCCATGGTTTTGTAGTGACTCATGCAAAATGCATCTCCTTACTGCTACTCCTGCCTGCTCTCCACCTCTTCTCCGGCTTGTCTAGCCAACATGCTGTTGCTAAAATCATCCCTGTCTCCCACTGTTCTGACCACCTTATGCCCCTCCTTGGATTCTGTTCTCCCATTGAAGGTACAAGAAGCTTCCATTTTGAGATAATGGCAGTTACTTGCATCTTGTGGCAGGAGAACTCCCACAACCATTTGTACTGTGATGGCTACTGTATCCTTGAATTCTTTCATTGGCTTCTCTGCTCTTTCCTTACTATCATGAAGCTCTTTCCACCTTGTCATGGGTTCTGTATACCCCAGCCAAAGGGTTAACAAAGCAACTGCCTGCCTGCTCAGCCAGAACTGATTGGCAGCCCAATAGCGGCTGTGAGGATAAAAGGGCTGCAAGCAGCAGCAGGGGCGGCGTCAGGCACCAGCTCACCAAGCACGTGCCTGGGGCAGCAAGCTGCGGGGGGTGGCCTCCTCATCATCGTGAGGGCAGCAGTCAGGCTGCCTTCAGCGGCGTTTCTGCGGGAGGTCCGCCGGTCCCATGGTTTTGGTGGCAGGACCTTCGCCAAATCTGTGTTACCAGCAGACCTCCATAGTGCCGAAAGCCATAGTGCCGAAAGCCGCCTGACTGCCATGCTTGGGGCGGCAAAATACATAGAGCAGGAGTGCCTGCCAGAGAGACAAGGGGACTGCAGAGAGAGGATCCCTCCAGCAGGCTGGTGAGAAGCTGCCAGACAAACCAGTCCATCAAAGAGGGAGAAGCAGGGCAAGGAGCTGGGGAAACCTACAGAGGTGGGCAGTAGCTCAGGGAACAGCATGGGACTGAGGAGGACGGGTTTTGGCTGTTCCAAACAAGGACCCTTAGCTGGAAACCAAAGGAGTGGGCAGCCCTGAGTTCCCTTACCTGCCCCAGGCACAGACAGAGAGCTAGGGCTGATTAGCCCCTCCTGGAGTCAGAGGAGCTGCTTCTTCCCCGTTATCCTAAAGGATCCAGAGACTACTAAGGACCTGGCCAGGAGGGGTCAGTCCTTGACAAGGACTTGACAACTGCAGAGTTGGGGGTGACAGTGTAGCATTTACACCCCCTCATACTTACGACTCAAAGTACAACTTACAACTTTCAGTTCAGACCTTTAGTTGATTTGGGTTAATTTTCCTGAGCATCCCCATGTAGAATGCTGAGCATTTGACAGTGAACTATATTTGAGAAGTATGGGTCAGCGTGGAACCTGTTAGTTTATATGATTCACGCCTCACTGGGTGGATCATTTCATTCGAGTTTCAGCTTCAGCCCTAACTATGCACATGAACTCGATGCTTAAGCAGAATGTGCTCTCTCCTGTCTTACATCTCTGAAAAGGCTTCAGGACCGGCCTTAGGGAAAATAACACCCTGGGCAAACTTGCATTTTGGTGCCCCTGGCCCGCATGGGCATGGTGCCTACCCCCATTGCCCCTGCTGGCCGGCCTGCTCCCCCTCCTCAACCCCCTAATCTATGCACCCCCATCACTCCTAACCCCTGCATCCCCCTCCTGCACCCGTGTGGGGAAACTTACCTGAATGCATAAAGCAGCTGGCATCGCTTGCTCTCCCCCCCACCCCCAACTGCTGCTCCTCTGCCTAGGGTGACCAGATAGCAAGTGTGAAAAATCAGGACGGGGTGAAGCGTAATAGGGGCCCATATAAAAAAAAAAGCCCCACATATCGGGACTGTCTCTATAAAATCAGGACATCTGGTCACCCTGCCTCTGCCCCACACACCCCAGGGGGCCTGTGAGGGGGAAGCGAGGAACAACATCAGGCCTCCCTGCATCCAGATCACTTTCCCCACCTGGGATGCCTAAGGAGAGGCCAGGAGAGCAGCTGCTCCTGATGTCTCACAGCACAGGCAGGTGGGGAAAGTGACCTGGATGTAGGAAGCTCTGGTGTGTGTGTTCAGGGGACTGTGTGAGGGAGGGCTGGGTGGGGAAAATAGCTAACAGAAGCCAAAGCTGGCCAAAGCACCAGCCATGTGCTGCTCCTATTAAAAGGGAACCATCACATTGTCTCATCCTTCACATTTCTCATATGAACTACCAGGGCTTGAATTAAATTTTTGTATGAAATTGGGGCAAATTTAAAAACTGTTTAAAGTGTTTTAAAAATGAAAAATTTGAAAAACTTTAATAAATTGTATTTGTAGTGTCATTATTCATACTAGTCTTGCTGGTCCTTCCCCCCAGGCAGAGAGGCACAGAGACTAAGATCACGACCAGCTATGCCCTCAAAAGACACGGCCAACCCTCCAGATCGGACCTGACTCACATCCATCCCCAGACCAAACCCTCTGAACTGACCCAGACCCACATCCCTCTCCAGACTGACCCCCCTGAACTAGATGTGACCCACAACCCTCCCTAGACCAGGGGCACTGATGGGATGGTGAAGGGGGAACTGGGGTGCTGGTGGGGGGATGAGATGAAGGGACTCTGTTGCTTCACAGGACCCGGGCTGAGGGGGCTTACCTGGAGCAAGGAGCACCCACTGGTCGGAGTGTCCATCCATTGGGTACTGGAGCCACCTCCTGCCCAGCATGGTCTGGGACTTCCACGCTCCCTGGCCACTGCATTCGAATAATGGCAGGGCTGGGGAGGGCGCACGAGGTGTGTGTAGGTGGGAGCTGCATGCCCCAGGCCTGGCAGGGGCCCGAGAGTGCAGGGATGAGATGCCACGGGGGATCCCAACTGTCCACGGTGCGTGGCAGCCAAAAACCTCTGGATCTGCCGCCAAGCCTCCCCCACCCCAGCTTGCACCACCAAGTGGTACGAGCCTCTGGGAGAGGAAATGGGGTCGGAGCAGAGCTGCAGTGGCTGAGGAGCCCATGGCTGGTGGACGGCTGGCCGAGAGGACCAAGGGGGAGGGGGCAGGGAGAAGGCAGCCCTGGGCCCTCTGGCTGAGAGGCGCTGGGGTGCGAGGGGCTGGGTTGGGGGGAGAGGAGCCGGCAGCATGCAAGTGGAGCTCCGGGCAGGGTCAGTGCATAGCGCCCTCTTTGGCGGGCCGCCCTGGGCAACCACCCCAAAGGCTGGCCCTGAAAGGTATATCATAAGAAAGGTGGTAAGAAACACGAAGTGACGATGAAGAACAATGTACTTTCCATTAACATGGAAAATCAGTTTGTACACAGCTACTGCAATTTAGATCCAGGCAGGTGTCTTGTAATGGGAACTGGCAGGTCTTCATGTAGACTGCTTCCCTGACATGGGTAAACTAGAGTCTGAATGAGTTCTCCCCTGCTATCTATGGATGAACTGGGGGAAAAGACTTCAGGAGCAGACCATATTTGCACAGACACACCTATTTTGTCTAGGTGATTTGCAGACAGACCTGTTTCAGTAGCGGACGCTTCCTCTGTGGGTCGATAATGAATTAAGATGTTGAGGGAGGTGCTGTAATGTTGGAGGATCTGCTCTTAGATGAGAGGTAACACTGTGGTCTTGACTATTTACATTTATAAGAGGTTTGAAGGTACTTTTCTCAAGAATAGAGACATTAGCCTCTGAGTCCTTCCTACTGAAATTCCCACCCCTGTTTCACTTAAATAAAGTTATCAGTTGTTCAAAGTGAGAAAGTTACTTTTTGCTTCAAAATGCCAGGAGAATGTGAGAAGCTCCATTTGTTCCAAACGTTTTGCTCATGAAACTTGGCATGGTAGAGCAGCCATCTTTAAAACTATTGTACAGTGTGGGCTGAGGTAGAAGAGAGGGAAATTCATCATGCTGCTGCTGCTTTTAATCCCATTCTGCTTTCCCAAATTTTTTTCCCGCAAAGTTAACTCAGTGGGTGCTCACTGGAGCTGTGTGACTGTTTTTTTGGTTTGAATTTGAAAAATAGGAAAAAAATGTTTCAGCTTGAATAAAGCTTTTATTTCCTTTAGGATTTTTTTTACTCTTTTTGGTTTGTGTTTTTTATTTTTTTTTATTTAAATCTACGTAAAATGTTTTCTACAAAATGTCATTTCAAAATAAATAGTCAAAACGCTTTGTTTCAAAAATGTCAATGAAACATTTTGTGCAGTGTTCACAAAGTGTTCACTCTATAGCTGAGCGATTAGTCCTCCTCCTCGAAGGAAAACTGCAAAACACATTCAAAAGACAGCCCTGGGAGCTGAAATTCATAACTTTGCTAGACACTAAAAATCATGTTCTTAATAAAGACACATGGATATATGGGGTATAACAACAATCTGTAACCCCCTCACCCTCTCTTTGTCCTATGACTACGGGGATGTTAATGGGCTGCTTCACCTTGATTGATCCCATAGAATATGTGCTAACGATGTCAAACTATCTGTTCAATCTTCTATTTATCTGTGACATGCTGAGTATATTTCTGTATAGCTCAAAAGCTCGTTTCTCTCACCAATAAAAGATATTACCTCACCCACCTTATCTCTAATAAAATACTTTGACTTTTTTGGACCCCCCCCTCTTTTTTTGGGGGGGAGGGGTAGGAGAAGCAAAAGTGTTTGTCAGATGTGACCCAAATTTGCAAAGAGCTTTCACTGACCTGAAACTGCATTTTTCGGCGAATGAACGATCTTGCTTATCTCTAGAGCTCAAACCCATGTAGCTTATTAGTCTGTTTATTGGCCCATGAGCCTGTTTTGAGGTGAATTGTTTTACCTAGATGGCTCCTCAAGTCACCAAGAGAACAGCCGTTAAGAAAGAGAAGGGCCCATGGGTTGTGTACAAAAGAGCTTCAGCCAGGCAGGCCGACCACTAGAACACAGCATAGCTCAATACCAAATACAGGGCACCAACAGGATTGAAAACACAGGCAGCATTTAAATGAGAAAGTACATGTAAAATTGCAGACATGGAATAGCCTCTTCAGCAACAGAAGCAGATAAGCCAGACTGTTTCCCACCAGGGCCCCACAGTGTATTCAGAGCATTACCCATTCTTGTGATCTATACGCTGCACATCGAGAGTCACAGAAGTGGTGATCCATGAAATATATAAGTCTAATAAACTCAGACAGCAGCAGCGGAGTTAGGGGCCTCTTGCTATGATCACCTTCCTTCCAACTGTTATAAATCTGTAACCAGAGCATTGTTGAGCTGCCCAGTACACTCAAAGAGATTCATATGCTGGATTGAACATATGCTCTGAGTATACTCCACAGAGGCTGGCAAAATGTTTACTAATCTATACAACCATTTGTGATGCCGCTGACTACTATATTCTACTCAAATGTAAACCACAAACTGAATTATTTGAATGATCTGAAGATTTTTGGATTGCCATCTTACAAGAATAGCTCATGAGATTTCAGCGGTGTTGAATGTTAATTCAAATCCTAGCCACGATTTGGCCTTGAACCACCACTTCAGCTCTTCTATAGACATAAGCACGTGTGTCTAATACACTAATAGTGCATGGAGAGTACTGGTTGGACTAACTAAGATGAAAAGTGCTGCATTACATAGTGTATGATATTGTGCTCTGCTGAGCAATATGTGTGTGTTTTTGCCCTCTGCTGGATAGAATCAGAACTGCCTAACTCTGTGTCATAGGCTCTACGTTGTTAGTAGGTAGTGGGGCTTCTTCATTTGGCCAGTTGATATGGGCCTGTGCTTTAGGAGCCCCTCCCACCCCCCCAAAAGATATAATTTTTGTCCCTGCTTTTGCTGTGAAGTTCCAAGTGACTGTGCTGTGCAGCAGAGTTACTAACATGAAATTCTTTTGGGCCATGGGTTTGTTACACTCTCTTTATCATCAGTGACTTACTCTTTCCAATAGAGAGAGCAGAGGTTTTATCTTTGACTTTTTTTTTCCAAAGGCCATAAGAACTTCTTGGCTATGAGTTGAAGCCCAGGACACAATGGTGCGTGCAAACAAACTTTGCATGTGGACCACTGTAAGAGAGAATCCTGTTTAAAGCAGATATGGAATAGTAAGTTAGGAAATACAGCTGGTCAAAGACAAGCTTGAACTTCAGAAGCTCCATAGGATGGCAGGGAGGGAGAGCAGAGGGTGGCTGGGGAAAGAAAAGGCTGGTGTTAAGATAAAATCTTCCTCTGCTTGCATTCAAGCTACAATGGTTGATGTGTGGGGAAGATATTGGGCACGGTGCATTTTCACTTCTGCTAGGCTGCTTATCATTCTGTGAGAAAAGACGAATTGTATAATTGTTATGTGTAGTTTCCTCTAGTCATATATGAGTGACTTGAATCTCATTTACGCAACCACTCCTTTGCACCACTTTGACAGGGTAAAAGGGCCTTCATGTATATGAGAATCAGCCCCACGATCTTAAAAATAGTAATCCCCAAGCCAAAATGAGGCTTAGAATCTATTGCTCTGTAAACATCTGAAGTGGTCTGGATATTTGCCGGACTGACCGTTAGGGTTTCCCTGTTATCCCATGTTCTTGGAAATGATGTACATGCCTCAGATCCACGGGGGACGTTCATTTGAGTTTAACAAGAGCAACACGTGTACAGGCTTAGAGAATCAGGCATCTTGCCTGTATGTGTCTATATGGGGTGTATTAACCCTGCACTGGGCAAGCGCGGGGGCTAACCAGTTGCTTTGGACCCAAGAGGCCATGCCCCCTTTGCCTCTGCTGTGCATGCTATTGGTGGAGGGAGCAGATTAAAAAAAAAAAAAAAAGCTGGTTAACTCAGTCTAGTTTGTCTGAGGAGGATGGACATGTGCTGCTTGCTCCTGCTGAGAAATGGTCGGCCCTCCAGAATGCTGAAGTGGGTATGCTGACAATGCTATGGAGAATGTACCGGGTGCGGAGACTGATGGAGATGCCAAGCTGCGGCCCAGAGAAGACAGGCTCAAAGTGGATTTAAGTGTAGGAAATAACCTAGGGACTGTATTGTGAGCCGATATTTGAATCCTGAACAGGGAGGTTGTTGGCTTCATGAGGCCCTGGGTTGGAACCCAGTGGGATAGGGTGGGCCTGGGTTCCCCTACCTTCCACTGCACACTGGAAGGTAAACATTACTGCTGGAGACCCTACAGACTGTTCATTGGCTCTGCCCACCCAGAGGGCTGGAGTATCTAATTGTGTTTGTCTGGCCCAGTTAAGAGTCTCAACGATTGTGTGACGGGCTGTGTCAACCCCACACTGGGCAAGCAGGGGTCCCTCCCCCTCCACCCTCCCCCCCCCAAATGGGCAGAGTCTTGTGATAGTGCCCTTGATAAAACAGAGTTGGTGGGGTGATCCAGTTCCCGTGAAATAACAACAAATCTGACTCTGGAACTTTCATCTCAATCCTGAACGTGACCTGAAAACTTGTGGATGTTCAGAGATTTTTCAGATAGCTTTTAAAGTAAATTGCTATTGGCACTTCCAGGTTCCAGCTGGAGGCCTAGGCAGGGAAAAGTCCAAATGCAATGAGAGAGGTGATTCTGAGACTCTTTCTAGTCTGATTGGAAGGAGGAACCACATCTCACAGCAGAGACTTCAAAATTGGTTTTGTAGGCCGATGGTAAGGCTCAGATATTGAGGTGACTGTTTAAGAAGTGACTACTATTTGCATGTAAAATAACCTTTCCTATGGCAATCACAACATTCCTATATTCATCATGTACTTGGAGCATGGAGTACAGTGAGTACCACACTGATATGTAGCAAATAACCCAGCAGTTGTAAATTGGCTCTCGGATACCATGTTGATGAGCACCATAGAAATGCCTACACGTAAATAAATGGGCAAACAAGTCCAGACCCTGCCAAATGCAACATCCCAACTACTTGAACTTTGGCCATCACTAGACAGAACGCTAGACAATGCCCAATGTAAGTTCATACTGAAATGTTTTGCTGAATTTTAAACAAAAGCAATTCTTTCAGACTGTGGCTCCTGTTTAAGGAAAGGTACAATTGACTCTTCTGTTTCATACGTTAATGAATCAAAAAGAAGTAGGAACAGAGAAGGGCAACACAGTTGTTTGATTTTAAGGAAGGATTTTTTTTTGGCATTTTGTTCTGTTGAGAGAAAGGTCCCATTAAGCTTCATCCAATGAAAACTCTGATAAATTGTCTTTTCAAGCATGGTGTAATAGAAAAATGAACTAATGTAATTGTGGTAGCTAAACAAAATGGACTATTTTCTTTTGTTAGAAATGAAAGGGAATAAGATCTAATATCACTGCAGTTATTTGTATTTCTGATATGTAAATTAAAAACATTCAGTGAATAGCAAGATGATCCATAGTTTCTCTAGACAGAGAAAAAAATGTGAACCAGGTTTTTTTAATATGGAAAACTGATATAATTAGAAGGCTGTTAACATTTTTTTCAGCTGTGTGAAATGAACAAGCCACAGGAGACCAGTTCTTCGTAATAATTAAAGTTCAGGAATAGCTTTATAATACGTTTCAGATTTGATAGATATCTTTTTAATTTACAGTAAACATCTGCTTATTTAAAAAAAAGTAGAAGTAGAGTGATGATTCTGTTTGCTTCAGATTCTCCAAAGTCTGTTATTTGCCATGGACATACATTAGGCATCTTAATAATGAAGGGGAACATATGGGTTGCCACTTCACATGCAGGAAGACCAAACGAACGCAACAGTTTCTCTCCAGTCCTGGATGCGCACTGAGCTTAGCTCGTGGGCACCAGTGGATTACATCAGTTTTAAAAACTCAGAATGCAGTTCTTGCAATAAAGTTTGATGAAACATTTAGGACAAGCTAGTGGTAAAGAAATGATACTAGGGTTAGGCCTTTTGGAATTTCATCACTTTTAATATGGCCATTATTTCCATGATGATGTTTGGGTAGCATATGGTGGATAAGGCAGGTATGGTAGGCACATCTTATGTGTGAAACAAATAAGAGTCCTTGCCCCCAAGTGCTGAGAGGCTAAGGTCTTGGTCCTGCAAGGGGCCAAGCACTCTGGCCCTGATCCAGCAAAACGCTGAAGTGCAGGCTTAACTTCAAGTATGTGAGTAGTTCCGTTTCAAACAATGGGACTGCTCTTTGTCATGGGCTGACTGGCCCTTGAAGGCAAGCCAGGCTCAGCCTTGCCCGTGACCCACCAGTTAGCCCATAGTTGATGGTGACTTGGCAACTTAAGGATCATTTTTGGTGCCAGCCGGGAAAGGGTTAGGAAAAGGCTGGACAGTGAGGGGTGAGTCTGCAGGGAAGGCAGGACTCTCCTGCAGGTAGGAGAACCCACAGGGAGCAGCACAGGTTCCTGTGTGGGAAGTCCTGAGCTAGGACCCACAATGAGCTGGGAAATCCTTTGAGGCAGCTGCCAGAATCCCTGGGGAAGGGAGGCAGTAAGAGGCAACTCTGCTAAACCAAAACTATATGTTCAGCAGAGAAAGGAGGGGCTGGAAGGCTCTAGGGAGGAGCCAGAGGCCTGGGACTCAAAGGAAGGCCTTGTGAAACACAAGATGCTGGGAAGCAGCACAAGAGGGCATGGAGGTAGGAAGTGACCCAAGGAAACAGCCGCATGTCTGATGAAGCAGACCTAGCTGATTACTGCAGAGTCCCTGGGCTGGAACACCAAAGAAGTGGGTGGGCCTGGGACCCCTTACCAACCCCTGAGGAAGGGGCATGCAAGCCCAACTGAAGGAATATTGAGCCTTGGGTGGGGCTGAAGACTGACCCCAAAGGTTGGGCCAAGGAATAACCCAATGGAGGGGCGCTGACAGCTCTCTTGTATTTGCACTTTGAGTTGGATGTTTTGTCACCCCACAAGGGGACTGAACTTTGTGACTTAGCCAGTGGGCTGAGCCACCAATCATCTGGTGAGAGGCAGCCTACCAGTGGTAGTGTTGGAGATGATGGCCCCTTGCAACATCACCCCCTGGGACAGATCCATGCTATAGCTAGTGAGTGCAGTACCTTACACAAACAAACTTTGGGGAGCATGGCCATTGCAAAACTCTTGCAGAGGAAGCCAATCTGGTTCCCTTTTGCAGTGGCTGTCTCTGCTCGCTGGTGTGCAGAGGGTAGGGCCATGGTTTTGGCCTGCCCTGCTCTTTTTCTTCCCACTTAGGGGAAGCTAGTGTAGGCCATGGCATAAGCCTTCAGCAGTCTGTATGCTCAGGGAAGTGCCAGGATCATGTCATCATATACCCCTGGGATGAGTGTGCAGGGTCCCCAACTTCCATTGGCTTGAGCTGGGTGCGTGCATGGCTGCCCTTTGTGCCTGTGAAAATATCCCCCCAAAATATCTTCCACCCTCTCTTGCAACCTGTGCAGAGGGGGCCACTGCCTTTCCTGGAATGTAACATGATCCTCCTAGCTGGCATGCTGGTAGTTCTGAGAGTGAAACGTGTCTCTGTGTAGTGCCTTTAGGAACACGGTTGGCAAGATTATTCTTCTGTTGTAAGATAGGTTGCTTTTTCCAAGGCCCGAACTATTAAATCTATCTTCACTCTCATTCTGTTGGCTTACTGAGCCATTTCTTTCCATATTCAATCCTAAACCCCTGCTTGATATATCTACAAGTTTACTTAAATTGTTGTCATGTGGATGATTTCAGGCAGACAAATAATTCAGTGCATATGAGTGTCTTCTACAATAAATAAAAAACACATCACAGATTCATGGGCACCATGAGATCTGTGTAGCAATTCCACTGCTGTTTTATTCAGATGGCCTAGAAACACAGTACAGTTGTGTCATATATTGCAAGTTCCTGACATTTCAACGCAGACTGATTTTCCACTTTACTTATAATGGAGAATGGGACATTCATTGTATTATTATTGAAAAAAAATCCAATGGAATCTACTTTATCTTGTAGCTATCATGCTCTATCCATGTCCACAGCAGTCTTTAAGTAACATTAGTTATGTCATGCAGACATTGCAGGAAGCCAAACATGCTGTACAAAGGCTTCCTCTACAGTTCTGCATAGCAGCTGTGGTACAGTGTCTTCGTCCCAAAACATTGACATTCAATTTATTTTGGCTTTCAATTGGCATTTTCAACATACACATCCAGGTCAAGAATCCTATTTTCTTGATAATGCCCAGGGACATACATGGCAGATCCAGAAGCGTGTGTTACAGATTACATAAATGGAATCGAAGGGCAATCTGTCTTTGTGTCACTGACCACACTTTCTAGACATGAGTTACTGCATAGAGATTCTTTATGAGCTATATCTCAATAGCATCTTTTTTGTCCTCTTGTAGATTGCAGAGGAAAGAGCAGTGTAGATAGGTCGTAAATAAGAGATGTAAGTTAGTGCTACCTAGAAAATGAGCAGCTTGGGAAGTATAAATTGAGGAGCTAAGGGTCGTATGACCAGTAAATAGGGAGCTTATCTGATTTATTTGTGGGTCACAAATAAGATGACGATTTGGATCCTTTCAAGTTAGTCAAGCTTTATTTTCCTTCCCTGATGATGATGATGATGATTTATTACTATTATTTTTAGTTCCTCTAGGAGGAAGTTAATGCACCGGACTAGCATTCGAGAGATCTGGGTTTAATTCCTGGCTCTGGCACAGATTTCAATGTGACCTTGGATCTGCCACTTTCGCAGTGTTCCTCAAGTTCTCATCTATAGAAAGGGGGATAAAAGCCCTTCCCTACACAGAGGGGGGTATTGTGAGAATACAGGAAGTGATGCTTGTGAGGTGCTCTGATGCTATGCCAATGGGTGCCAAATAAGCACTGTGCTCGGAGAAGATTGTTGCAAGCAGAAGCTAACTGCAGTGTTAGAAGCACAATAAAGATAATGGATTTCAAGACAGACTTTAGCAAACTCAAGGAGTTGGTAGGTAAGATCCCATGGGATGCAAGTTTAAGGGGGGGAAACAGTTTAAGAGAGTGGGCAGTTTTTCAAAGAGACATTATTAAGGGCATAAGAACAAATTATCCCACTGCATAGGAAAGATACGAAGTATGGCAAGAGCCCACTCTGGCTTAACTCGGAGCTCTTCAATTGTCTGAAACTCAAAAACATGGAAACTTGGTCAAATTACAAAGGCTGAATAGAAACAAATAACACAAGTATGTAGGGACAAAATTGGAAAGGCCAAGGCACAAAATGAGATTAAACCAGCTAGGGACATAAAGGGTAACAACATTTTACAAATACCTTGGAGGCAAGAGGAAAGATGGAGTAGGTCTCTTCCTCAATGGGGATAAAGGGGGGGAAACAATAATAAAAAATGTGGAAATGTCAGAAGTGCTAAGTGACCTTTTTGTTTGTTTTTCACCAAAAAGTTTAGTAGCAAGTTTAGTGGGACATCTAACTTAATGAATGCCAGTAGAAATGAGGTAGGATCAGAGGCTAAAGTAGGGAAAGAACAAGTTAAAAATTACTTAAACAAGTTAGATGTCTTCAGGTCACCAGGGCCGGATGAAATACATCCTGGAATACTCAAGGAGTCATTAGTGATTATCTTTGAAAAGTCATGGAAGATAGGTGAGATTCCAGAAGACTGGAAAAGGGCCAATATAGAGCCCAGCTATAAAAAGGAGAATAAGGGCAACCTGAGGAATTATAGACCAGTCATCTTAACTTCAGTACCCGGAAAGATAATGGAACAAATAATTAAACAATCAATTCGCAGATACCTAGAAGATAAGGAGATAAGTAACACTCCGCATAGATTTGTCAAGAAGAAATTATGTCAAACCAACCTAGGCCTCAATGGAAGATCCAGGCATGTAGGGAAACCTCTGTGTGGTTCTGAGAGGAGAAATGGACTCTGTGCCAAATCTGAGGAAACAGGTTTGATGCAGGAAAATCCCACAGAAATAAATGGGAGGAGGCCTCCTCCTTTAGGCTGTGGAGCTGGTTCATGGCTGCAGTAGTCCCTGCAGCTATTGCATAGGGCTCAGGAGACCTAAGTTCTGTTTGCAGTCTCTCTGGGTAAATTCTGTGCCTGAGATTATCTGTCTATCATTTGCACCTACTGAGCTATCTTATTTCAGAACGATAGCCATGTTAGTCTGTATCAGCAACAACAACGAGGAGTACTTGTAGCAACGGGGTTTGTTGCAAGGATAGGTTCCTGGGTTGGTGTTTTTGTTGTGTGATGTGTAGTTGCTGGTGAGTATTTGCTTCAGATTGGGGGGCTGTCTGTAAGCAAGGACTGGCCTGTCTCCCAAGGTCTGTGAGAGTGAAGAATCGTCCTTCAGGATAGGCCGTAGATCCTTGATGCTTCGTTGGAGAGGTTTTAGTTGGGGGCTGAAGGTGATGGCTAGTGGTATTCTGTTACTGTCTTGTTGGGCCTGTCCTGTAGTAGGTGACTTCTGGGTACTCTTCTGGCTCTGTCAATCTTTTTCTTCACTTCAGCAGATGGGTACTGTAGTTTTAAGAATGCTTGGTAGAGATCCTGTATGGGTTTTGTTTCTATCTGAGGGATTGGAGCAAATGCGGTTGTATCTTAGAGCTTGGCTGTAGACGATGGATCATGTGATGTGGTCTGGATGAAAGCTGGAGGCATATAGGTAAGTATAACAGTCTGTAGGTTTCTGGTATAGGGTGGTGTTTATGTGACCATCGCTTATTTGCACTGTAATGTCCAGGAAGTGGATCTCTTTGTGTGGACTAGTCCAGGCTGAGGTTGGTGGTGGGATGGAAACTGTTGAAATCCTAGTGGAATTCCTCAAGGGCTTCTTTTCCATGGGTCCAGATGATGAAGATGTCATCAATGTAGTGCCATTATCTAAATCACTAATGAAGATATTGAAACGTCCAAGTCCGAAGCTAGAACCCTAACCACTGGGTCATCCTGCCTCTCATCATTGTGATACCTGAGCATCTCATTTGAGGATAAATCTTCATACCAAACTCTCAGGAGTGTTGTGAGAATAAAACCTTATCTACATTTGCTTGCATTTGAAGCAGCATGTAGGGCATGTGCAGCTACACGCCGCAGTGAAAGGCTCTAGAAGGGAGGAAGGAGGCAGTGGGAAAAATCTCAGGCAGCAGGATGCTACACTTCTAAAAATAGCCATGTAGATGGGGAAGGCGCTTCCAGGGTGTGGAGACAGTGTATAGGGTTCAGGCATGCAGAACATTCTACACTACTTGCCTCAGCAAGGCCTACTGTCAGCACAGCGGTTTATGCCCAAGCTAGCTGGGCATGCAGCGTCTGTAGTCTCCGTCCCGCCGCAAGTATAGACTTACCCTCAGTTCATTGTTGTTTGCATAGTGTTTTGAGATCTTTGGATGGAAGGGGCTGTATTATTATTATTATTTATTAATTTATTGTATTAAGACTGTAACTGGAAAAATAAAAAGCTTGTGTGAACTAATATACAACCCCCCCACCACCATTAATTTTTTTGATCATCTCTGAATACATTAACTGCAAATATATTTTTATCAGGAGACGACTACGTTCACATCCTGGGTTTGGAAAGAGCATTACCATAATTCTGAGTTAGTGCCCACTCCCTATTAGAAGCAGACTCTCATCAGGCACGCTTAAATGGTAATTTATGTTTTAACGGGCAGAGTATTTTGCTGTCCACAGAGTTCTAAACTGAGCTGATATGTATGTCCCCCTCTTTGAAATCACGTGTATTTCACTCTCACTTGGAAATCGAAAATCTGAATCTGTGAAGAGTGACAATCTGTCCCTATAGTGTACTGGGCTTTTTTTTAAAGGAATTTTTCAGTAGAAACCAGAGACTGGTGGATGCAGATTTAACAGAAATCAGCTGACTGTGCTGCCATTTACTTTTATATGAGGGTGGAGGAGGAACTGGCAGAGCAGTAGAAGAAAGCTGTCACACAGCTATTATCATATTGTTTTATCTCAAATTTTTTTCTTTCCTTGGCGTACAATTTTTTTAGTTGCCTTGATGCTGTGGGTTAAATTGTAGCTTGAAGCTGCCATGCATTGTAAGGAACTCCTGGAGGCATTGTGCTTAAGGCACACTCGGTGCCTCTGGGGCCCAGGGAGTCACTGTGATACTGTCTGAAAGGGGACAGCATGCCTTCCTGCTACTCTTGTGTGTAGGGCCTGTGGAGTGAGTCCCGGGGGGTTTTCATAAGGGTGGATTGATAAACAGCAGGAAGGAGCCTGCAGAAATATAAACAGTCCTAAAGACACAAACCAGATTCACACAGAGATAGCAAGAGCGGGGAACTGCTGCTAGTGTCAGCCAAGTCCTTTTCATGCTGCCTGTAAAACTAGCTAGGAGTCTTCCAGCAAAACCTATTGTTTTCTTCAGGAAAATGCTGTTAGTCAAAACTGAAACTTTACCTAGAAATGTATAATGTTTTATTAAACTCTGTTGGAAGGCTTCTTGGGGGCAGAATGGAATTCCTGGTCAGAGGGAGGAGCCCCCCCTGCAACAGCCAATAGCCTAGTGGATCGGGCACTCCCCTGGGATTGGGAGAGCCACATTGAACTCCCTGTTCTACCTGATTGGCCAGGTGAGCAGGGATTTGAACCAGCCTATCAAGAGTCTCTTTCTTAGTGTGGGACAGCAACATCATTTTTTGGAAATCTCAAAGTTTCTCAGGATGAGGAAACCATTTTTTCCCCCAGCTCTGGCTGTCTGCAGGGCCATGACCTACTCACTCCACCCTGCCACTAGACTAGCTTCACACAGTCCCGCTGCTCCCGGATTGAAAAGACTGATTGTGCCTGATTCCTGTGCCAGGGCAGGATTTGAAAAGGGGGAGGCTCCTTGTGCCCCTTTTCTCACCTCAACCACCCACTCATTACTGATAGAGCATGTTTTCCACTGACATTCATATAGTTTTAGTCCAGTAGTTCTCAAACTTTTGTTTTGCTGACCCCTTTCACGCAGCAAGCCTCTGAGTGTGACCCCCTCCTTTATAAATTAAACACACTTAAAAAATATATATATTTAACATTGTTATAAATGCTGGAGACAAAGCTGGGCTTGGGGGTGGAAGCTAACAGCTCGTGACCCCCACATAATAACCTCATGACCCCTTGAGGGATCATGACCCCCGTGTTTTAGTCAGTGTTGGCATAGTTGACACAAGGTGAATCTCTGCTGTCTCTCCATTACTCCTATTCAATTAGGGTGGATGTCAACTGTTGGGAATGGGCCACATCCACCCTAACTGAATTGGCCTCGTTAGCACTGACCCCTCCACTTAGTAAGGCAACTCCCATCTTTTCATGTGCTGTATATGTATACCTGCCAACTGCATTTTCACTCTATGCATCTGATGAAGTGGGTTATAGCCCACGAAAGCTTATCCCAAATAAATTTGTTAGTCTCTAAGGTGCCAGAAAGACTCCTCGTTGTTTTTGCTGAACCAATAGAATGGCAGGTGGTCTTTACAGCTCAAATGAAGCATACTAGATTTTCTCAGATTTTCAGATTTTCTCAGCCTGAAAGCTGCAGGTTGCCATTAGGCTTCTGGGATCATGTTGTTGGTGAAATTCCCAGAGCAACCTCACTGGTGCTCAGATGCTGCTTTCTCTTCTCAGCCTCCTGCAATCATCCAACAAACCTTGTCATAAACACTGTTTAAACTTCCTCATGAGGGGAAACTAGGAAATATGTCTATCTTTGACTGAACCATTTTGTTTCAGTCTGTCTCTGCTGAAGGGGAAAGTATAACCTCTGGAGTCTGTAAATTCTGTTTTCTTGACTATCCTAAAAGCTGGGGCAGAGTTTTCCTTTTTTCTGTTCTTGGGGCTGGCCTTAGACCAAATGGCACCCCACGTGAGGAGCGTCTTCGATGCCCTCTGCTTCATTAGTTAAACTTTTGAATACCTTATTTTTTATTGCATTTGTAGCCCATTTCTCAACTTTGATGCACGATTTGCATGCACGATTATCCCTTATATACCCATGAGGGCATGGCTGACAACATTCTAGGAGGTTTGAGGAAAATGTAATCCTTACAAAGTCTGGAAGCTTCCATGAGATTCTGCAAAGGTCCAGACCATTCTAGGAGGTTAGTGGAAAAAAATGAATCCATATACTGAATACCTGAAACATTTTCCTTCAAACATTCTATTTTCCCTTTTGTCGCGAACACCAAAAACAGTACAGCGAGCCCAGAATCTCCCGAACCTGGCACCCCAGGCATCACATGGGTCACCTGCCCCTGACTGGCCCTGCTTGTGGTTAGGAAGTAGAGAAAGAAGGTTTCTTATGTTTAGAGTCAGTTACAGCTTGGAGTATAGTACAGGTGGAATCTGAGATGTAACGTAATCAGAAAGGACAGTTTGAGGATGATTGCAGTGATACAGGTTCTTGACAATTTTTTTGACGTGTGCCAGTCATGGCTCAGAGCACTGTGAATGGAATTATTCCTAAACTCCCTGCAAACCTCCATTTTCAGAAATCTCCAATTCTAATACGTATCAGTTACAGTTCCCAGCTCCGCTTCCCTGACCATCATCCACTTTCAGATAAACTTTCCACTAGCTTCCAACTACCAGGCTCCACTTGACATTTAATTTAAATATGAAGCAGCCATATTTGAGATGCTCGGACGTGAGAGGAGTTATTTTTGTGATTATAAAAATACATACTACAAAATGCAACCTGGAGAGGGTCTGTTCCATTTTATTAGGGTCAGAATTATCATCCAGGTCTTGCAGTGTCAGACTGTAGGTGACAAGAGTGTGTATGTGTGAGAGAGAGAGAGAGAGAGATTTGGATATGATTTGATCAGGCTCAGAGGTTATACAATATTTTGCTAAAAAATCAGTACAATTAAGAAATAGATGAGAGTAAAAGATTTGGGAAGAGGAATAAAAAGGAATATTCTTTGATAGAATGGGGAGGGAGGAGGGAATAAGATGTGAAGGCGGGAAATTGGAGTGTTGGGATTAGTATTCTGACCTATATTAGATAGCATCTATGAAACCCATTAAGGGTAGATCCCGTGTGCTGGGTGCTGTAGACAGGCAAGATTAAACAGATTAATGAAGAAGAAAGACAGTCCCCATCCCAGGGAGCTCAGAATCTAGGTCGGACAGGATGCAACAGGTGGACAAAACGGACAAATGAGGCAGGAGTATGAGGTAACAATAAAATGAGCAGAATTTAGCAGGAAGGCAGACATCTCAGATCACCTACCAGTGCCAGGCATCCAGGCAGAGGTTGGCTTTAAGGTGGGATTTAAGAGGAAAAGGTGGCAACTTTATGAATTTTGACAGGGAGTTTCTCCCAGGCATTGTATGGAGGTGGGGCATGGTGGCATGACATAGAATGCAGGATGTTTGAGGGGAAAATGGCCAGGCAGGCGATTGAGGCTGCCATCACTGAGAGATCAAAAGTGAGAGCTTGAGGGCATAGCCCCACCCTGTTTATCAGGCCTAAGTGCCAAGATGAGGAATTTTCACTTGATGTGGTGGAGGAGGGAGCAGCAGAGAGAGAGAACAAAGGTGGCAGGTATGCCCTGGTTGAATTGATGAGCTGGGAAGGTGACCCTTGCAGCAATGTTTGAAAGAGGCTTGAGGTGGTCAGTGTCACTTGGCTGAAAGCCAGAGATTACAGTAGTTAACAAGTAAATTGATGAGGGCCTGAACAAGAGCTTTGGCAGCCTGGACAGACAGGATATGGTTAATCTGTGAATTTTAATTTGGCTCCATCTAAGGGCGTGTCTGTAGAATGAATCAGCGCACAGCAAGCTGGGTTGTCCTTCTCCAGTGCTCTGGTGTGCCACGTGAACCCTGCTGCTGCACACAGAAAGTGCTACAGCAGTAGGTCTAAGCACACAAGGGAACTTTTAATGTGCAACAGCAGGCTCCAGATGGACAGCGCGTGGCATGCTGAAGTACTGTAGATTTACAGTTCAGCTTGCCACACACTAACTCCTCATAATGACAGACCCTGAGCTGGTGTCATTTACATGCCCTGGAGGCTGGGAGAAAATGTAAATTACACCACCCTTCAATTCCCTTTAGATATTAGATTCCCTTCGGTAATTTGCCTTCCCTCAGAATTGTTGGTGTAACTTGGAATGTTGCCATCGCTCGGTGTCTTGTATCACAATTGACTAGGTGCATTCAGCGTTGTTGGTTTTAATTTGCCTTTCTCCGATGCACCAATTAGTGGCCATTGCTGGAGTCTGGTTCCTAGACTGACTAGATCACTAGTCCAATATGGTAATTTCTATGTTGCATATGATGTTGAATGATTCTTTTTTCAAGATGTGGCAACTCCTGTCATGGGATATGCCTGGCTCTGGGAAAGGGAGTAACACAAATATTTCAGGATTACTTGTGGCACCTTAGACACATTTATTTGAGCATAAGCTTTTGTGGGCTACAGCCCCACTTCATCAGATGCATGTAGTGGAAAATACAGTAGGAAGATATATATACACACAATGAACCCATTGTTCCATGTTCTGTGTGTGTGTGTGTGTGTATATATATATATATATATATAGTGACAAAGTTCCTCCTCTACCTTGGTGGGTCCTGCGCTTATTGGCAGATTTGCTCATCTCAGTGATCTTCCCCATGGTCTGGGTCAACTCCTCCTGTGTCTGATCAGGAGTTGGGAGGTTTGGGGGGAACTCAGGCCCACCCTCTACTCCGGTTTCTAGCCCAGGGCCCTGTGGATTGCAGCTGTCTATAGCGCCTCCTGTAACAGCTGCATGGCAGCTACAACTCCCTGGGCTACTTCCCCGTGGCCTCCTCCAAACACCTTCTTTATCCTCACCACAGAACCTTCCTCCTGGTGTCTGATAACGCTTGTACTCCGTAGTCCTCCAGCAGCACACCCTCTCACTCTCAGCTCCTTGCACCTCTTGCTCCCAGCTCCTCACATGCACTTCCTCTCTTCTGGCTCCCCCCTGCCTGACTGGAGTGAGCTCCTTTTTAAACTCAGGTGCCCTGATTAGCCTGCCTCGACTGGCTGCAGGTGTCCTAATCAGCCTGTCTGCCTTAATTGGTTCTAGCAGGTTCCTGATTACTCTAGTGCAGACCCTGCTCTGGTCACTCAGGGAACAGAAAACTACTCATCCAGTGACCAGTATATTTGCCCTCTACCAGACTCCTGTACCCCACTGGTCTGGGTCTGTCACAATATCTTCCTACTGTATTTTCCACTAAATGCATCCAATGAAGTGGCCTGTAGCCCACGAAAGCTTATGCTCAAATAAATTTGTTAGTCTCTAAGATGCCACAAGTACTCGTGTTCTTTTTGCGGACACAGACTAACGCGACTGCTACTCTGAAACAAATATTTCAGTTGTACTCCAGCTCAGATTTGATTATTTTTAGCAACTTCTGGGTAGATATATTTGAAAAGCAGCAATTTCACCTTTTGAGGGTTTGTGCAAACATTTTTGCTGGTTTTGACCCACTCAGGTTCACACCTCCAGTGTTAGCTTTGAGCTTCACTTTTGAATGAAGCCAATTTTGAGTTTTAAATAATGTAAAACTACTTAACAGGTAACAGTTTGATTGAATAGCTGGCAAACATTAGTGAACCTTTTGACAAACCCGCTCTGATTGTTGACTTGGTAAATGAAATCTTAGACAATGTGAGACAAGGGATGTTGTGTTTCTTTGTGAACATTTTTTCACAGCTCTTTGTCAGAGCTGAAATCAGATGGCTGCTCTGTGTTTTACTGGCTGAAAGGCATGGGTCACTTGCATATGACTTTGCATGCAAACCTTGTCACATTTCGTACTGATGTGTCAAAAGAGGAGATGAGCCAGTTTAAACCTGGTGGCTAATTTACTGTGGGGTTCTGTGGTGTTGTTTGAGAGAACATTCTGTGATATATTTGTGCATAAGTAACTGTTAAATCAATAATTTACACTGAGACAGCGGGTTGAAAAGGTGGAGTTTGATTCATCCTTGCATCCAGGGAGGCAGCTGTGCCCTGGCAGAAATTCTCTGTGGGTGGACTGAATCATTGTGCTGTCTCCATCTGCCAGAGGCACAGATATAAGATCCATAGAAGTCCCACCAGCACAGGAGATTTGTGCTCTTCTCACAGATATCCCATCCACATTTCCTTTTCTTGGCAAGCCCCATCCACTTAGTGACTTTTGTTGGCTGACTGCTCACCTTGTCCCTGGAGGAGCAAGGGTTGCAGGTGGCTTGCGCAGCCATTGCTCTCAATAGGCTTTCTGCTCTCAGGGGCCTGAACCTTCTGGTGGAAGCTGGACATTGATTCTGGCCCCTTTTGTGTGTGCCAATGTTAAGGTTCTTTCTTTGAAGCTGGCATTGAAAGAAACCCAAGCCTTTGTTTTGTGACACACGATCGTGCCCTTCTACATAAAGGCATTTTACATTTACTTAATTAAAGTTGCCCAGATGAATTTCTCCAATCATTTAATATGCAATATTGTTGAGAAGCTGTTAAGGGGGTTTAATTCATTTAAATTATAGCACAAGGGAACATCCACTTCACTGTAAAATTACACTACGTGGGGCACTGGAATTCCTTTATTGTAAATGCTTTGTTGAAGGCTCCCTTGGCCACAATACAGCTTGCATTACAGGTTTCATAATATTTGGCACTTGTTGTGACTCCAGTTTATTAGAGTTGCAGTGTGAGGCTGGAGATAGTCACCTCTATTGAAGAATACTAGCTTAATTTAGAAACTAGAAAGCACTGAAGTATCCATGTGGGGAAATGTGTTTGCAAATATTTCCAAGGTAGTTACTCCTGGTAGATTTCCAAGTCTATTCAATGTGTAACATAAGACAAGCTGGTCCTTTCAATAAGACTGAATGCTTACATTATACTGCCTCCCCACTGCTCTCCCAACACGCTGCCCAGGCTACAGTGCAAACTAGGATGCCCTGTCTGTCTGTCTGCAGTCTCCAGCAGCCCTGCATTGTGGTCACAGTAAGAAAGTTCTCTTCACTGTTGCAAGGGCTAGAAACTTTAACTTTCCAAAAGACGAAACCTTTATTTCTGCAGAAGCTAATGGAACCACCAGACAAGTTTTGGTACAGCACTCCAGAGAATATCAACTCCAGCCTTATCTAGCAGGGACTACCTGTGATTAAATGTAAGCAGTGCTTAAGTGCTTTGGTGGATCAGGGCCTTAGTGACCATTGTCTTCAGAGCTGCCACAGTCCCCTACACATCAAAGTCATCTCTTGCTCCTCATTTTATGCAAGGCCCAGGTAATGCCATAGAATTTAGCTGGATCTTCTGAAATTGACAAATGTTGAGATGTCTGTCTGAAATGCATATGCATTGTAAAGTAATATGCAACATGATACACTGATACAATAATACACTGATACTATAGAATGAGAGTTAGAGCTCAACGTATAGTGTTTTATAAATTTGGAGGAAATTATCATTTGCTAACTGGTTAGCTAAGGGCCAAAGAGTTCTGTGGCACCTTATAGACTAACATATGTTTTGGAGCATGAGCTTTCGTGGGTGAATACCCACTTCGTCGGATGCTTAGCTAAGGAATACCATCGTGTGAATTTATTTTCTTTGAAAACTATTTATGCATTCGTTCTACTGGTTTTGTTGGCTGCATCTACCTTAAATATGAGTTAATTGTTTATTTCTGAAACTAATGATGAAAGAGTAATTAAAATTAACAGACAAAAGATTAAAATTAGCAGTCAGAGAGACAGTTATTGTGCTTTTGTACTAATGGGAATTTCTTTACATGTCATTTATTGCATAAAAATGCAACAGACAGATTACTGGAAAAATTAGAAGTGAGAATATGGAAAAGCCTGTCTAACAAATGTATTTAAATTTAAAAAATGTAAGAGTGAAATGAAAAACTTCCTTTAGATTTATTAGGCTTCGTAGCCAGCTGAGAATTTTTAAGTGATTGGGAAAAACTGTAGAGAATAAAGTACCTCGTATCAGAAAATTATGTTATGGGGGTTTGATCCTGCACCCTGCAACTCTCTGCTTCCAGTCCCAGAGGTTTCAAAAGTTTACAGAGCTGGACTCTAGCACTTATTTCTCATTGTATTGGGATGAATACAGAATCCTCAAGCAGGTATTTTGGTCCAAGGGCTTATCTAAATAAAAAGGTTCTACTGCTTTAACTCTACTGCTGTGGTTACAGTGGTATAAGCCCCTAGTGTGGACACAGTTATACCGCTATAAATGTGCTTTGTATGGCTATTCCTATACACTAAGACCTGCTCTACACTGAAGGGTGGGGGATGGGGATCGATCTAAGTTACGCAACTTCAGCTACGTGAATAACGTCACTGAAGTCGATGTACTTAGATCTACTTACCGTGGTGTCTTCACTAGGGTGAGTCGACTGCTGCCGCTCCCCTGTCGACTCTGCCTGCGCCTCTCACCAAGTGGAGTACAGGAGTCGACGGGAGAGCACTTGGGGATTGATTTATCGCGTCTATAAAATCATGACTGATACGGAGAAAGTAAATAAGGAAGTGTTATTTACTCCTTTTCATAACACGAGAACAAGGGGCCACCAATTGAAATTAATAGGCAGCAGGTTTAAAACAAGCAAAAGGAAGTATTTTTTCACACAATGTACAGTCAACATGTGAAACTCCTTGCCAGAGGATGTTGTGAAGGCCAAGACTATAACAGGGTTAAAAAAAAAACTAGGTAAGTTCATGGAAGATAGGTCCATCAATGACTATTAGCCAGGATGGGGAGGGATGGTGTCCCTAGCCTCTGTTTGCCAGAAGCTGGGAATGGGTGACAGGGGATGGATCACTTGATGATTACTTGTTCTGTTCATTCCTTCTGGGGTACCTGGTATTGGCCAGTCAGAAGACAGGATATTGGGCTAGATGGACCTTTGGTCTGACCCAGCATGGCCATTCTTATGTTCTCTAACTCCCCTACCCTGGTTCTGTGGAAAGATGGGGAAAGGTTTGTTATTCCTTTTCTCTTTTGTGGTAGAGGATCCTGGAACGAATTACTGTGCTAGTGATTTAACTTAAGCATCAAAATCTTAGATTGCTGTAAAGAGCTAAACTTACAATGTGGAAGACGCTGCACTTGTGTGGAGAAACTAGTCTCCATTCCCACCCCACACATCCAGCTGCACAGGTAGGCAAGGTTCAGCTTGCCTTTATTTTTGGTTACAGCATTCAGCATTCAACTGTTCCTGCCTCTTACACACACTTTGTGCTCCCTGTTCATTTTGACAGCTACCCAGTAAACAGTCTGTTAAACTACACAACAGTGGCTTTAACTCACAGCCATTGTACTTTCTCCAGTAACCCTCTGCCTTAAGCCAAGACTCTAAGCCCCTGTCAGAATTTCCATCCTCAATAAGCAGGGTGAATTTCCATCCTGCACTCCCGGCACCCAGGAATTAAACTGGCAGTTGTTCTACCATCCCCGGGAAATTTTAGTCCTTGTTTTGTTCCAGAATATCTTGATCTTTCAAGAGTTTGTTAGGTAGAAGCAGAGGAGGAAAGAACAGATGGTCATTGGTATTGCTGAACAGTATCATCGATGACACCTACTCAAATTGGCAGCTGTCATTCTAGTTGGTGCCAGACTGCAGATGTACCGACATGAGTTTTAGACTCATCACTGACTGTAGAGCTAAACTTGCAACATAGGACACTTACTGCTAACCCGCTGAGACCATATGCATCACCCAGAGAGTAGGCAGGAGTAGGAATCTTTTGGCGTGGCACAGAGCAAATGTTTTAGTAGATGGAGTTCAGGTATTGGCATTTTTTATAGGCTAATGATGAAGGGCTAATGCAGGAAGATACACTTATTGTTAAGGTATTGGACTGGGAGCTAGGTAATCTGGGTTCTGTTCCTGTTCTGCCACAGTCGCTATGTGACTTGGTGTCATTTAGGGCCATGTTCTGCAACCTTTGCTCCCACTGAGAAGCACATCGACAGTACCAGAGTGCATGCTACAAAATGACGGTGTGTCACTCTGTGAGCATCAAGGTAGTGATGGGTGAGATTGTCCCCACTTCTCTTCAGCAGCCCCAGGAGTGGTATGTGTCTGTCGGGCCCCTTTCACAAAGCATTGGGCAAATTGTGGAATGTCGCCCTCCATAATTCCTCCTTCTCCTTATTGTTTACACCCTTCAAATACAGAGAGTCTTAGCCCCACCTCCTCTCTCCCATAGGCAACCTATCCATAATTCATTTAAACGTTTCTCATGCCTGTCCCTAGTTATTTTTGTTGATCTGCTCCAATCTCCTTCAAATGTGTCTAGACACGTTACCAAAAAGATACAGAGCTGAACACCACATTCCCGTGGTGGCCACACCAGAACTTTCTAGAGAAGAGGGGTTGTTACTATCTTGCTCTTTGAAATGTTGCCTTTAGAATGTAGCCCAAAGCTACACTGGCCTTTTTGCCGCCATGCTGCATAGCAAGCGCATGTCCAATTTGGTGTCTGCTCTCACCTCTGTTGTAAGTCTGTTTTAAGCATTACTGCTCTCTGTGTTAGATTATTTTCCCCCACAGGTATTAGTTTGCATTCTTCCAAATGGGATCTCAGTTTGTTATTTTATGCTCAGGTGTTTGATCTCTTGAACTCTCCAGGTTCTGTTGTGATTTCTCTGTCTCAGCCGGCGCTTCAGTTCCTCCCAATTTAGGATTGTCTGTGCTCTCTCTTGGTGTGCTATTTGCTGCCTCATCCATAAATATTACCAGTCTAACACCAGTCCTGGTTGTACCCAGCTGAACACCCTCCTCATGGCAGCACGTGTTCAACATGTTAAAGATTCTCCAAGTAAAGAAATTTCTCCTGAATCCCTTTTTAATGCTCAGTCATTTCAATTTGGGCCTCTTCTGTTCCACTGGAACAGCTTTGTTACATTATCCAAGTAATGAATATATGTCTGTCGTTATTATTGTGATATTTGATATATATAATATAATAGGCTCATTTTCCAAACTGTGCATATTTTACAAGAATCTTTATAGAGGCCTATGTTGCAAGCAGCAAGAATCATGGTTTATCTATCACCTACATGTGCAAATCATATAAAATATTGCTGAATAAAACTCTTACTTTTTTATGCTTCTGCAATGATTTTGTTCTGTTTTGTATCCTAACAAGTGACAGAACAAAGCATAAGTGAGTTATTGAACATAGTTTCTAGCTTTGGATGAATAGTTTGTAGTGAATGATTTATTTTACCTCTTCTTCTCTTTGTGAATTGTCCACACGCTGTTTGCAATGTTACCACCTTTATCTGTCGTTTGAAATTATTTGCCACATATCTTCCCCAAATGATTTTTGGTCTGTAGATTTCAGGCAAGTGATTTATTGTGAGCGTTCCATTCACTGCACCTCTCTGCCTTTCATCTCACCCCCTTCTGCAAAATCGTGACGATGATACCTACCTACCTCTGTAAAGCACTTTGAAATGTAAGGGTATATATATCTGATGCAACTGAAGTAAAAAAATTGATGGGTAATGAATAGATTATTCATTGTGTCTGCTTCACTCACTCCTAATCTGTGAATGTCTAGATGCAAGTGTAACCCACCCCCCTTCAGTGTGATGCTGTCGCTCTCTAGCTGTGGCTGGACCGCAGTTTAGCCTGCTGCAGCCTTGGTTAACAGAGGGGTGTCTTTTAGCTGAAGCAGGGGTGGGTCATGCTTTTACAACCAGAGACCTCAGGTTCCGTCTCTGTTACCAGTGATCGAGGGGCACAGTCCATTCTAGACTCCAGTCCTGTGAATATTTACATACATGCTTAACTTTGTTCACATGAGTAAAGTTAAATCACGTGTAAGTGTTTACCGGAATGGGCTTTGACTCCGTAGCCTATTATAGTATGTTTCAAGCTATTCTTTGGAAGGAATTGCTATTTAAAGATGAAGTGCTGGGGGAGTAGATATTTTTGTAATTTATGCAAATAAATTTACTCTCAATAAATCTGCCCTAAATTTTTAATTCAAGAGTTTGTTAGTAACCCTGGAGAAGGGTAATTAACATTTTAATGACAATAAAAGACAGTTTCCAGATCATTATGGTTATAATTAAATATATTTTCCATAAATTTATTATGGAGATTGTAAGTAGCATTATCTTCAAATATTTTTTAATTGCACAGTTCATTTTTTTTTCAAGGTTCAGGAGAACAAAGAAAAGGGAAGAGGGAAAATATGTGTATGTATACACACCCTCACACTCACACACTAAAGAAATGCTTTAGTGCTGCTGGTGGTTCAGTAGGCGCAATTCCTCATCTGTACCAGAACTGACCCAATGGCTCAGGATTCCACAAGGGAAAATGAAGATCCTGTCCCCATATGGTGTTTGAAGACCCCATGATGTTTTTTTTATTGCAAGAGTGGGGCTGTCAATTCTAGTATCCTAGACAAATTTGAATTGAGTTAATTACATTCTGCCTCTCTAAATTCTCCTTGTAATTTCAATGTAGTTCACATCCTGTCCTAAACTAATGTGGCATGTTGAGTGACTGTTCTCTTCCACCTGTGACATGTCTTTTCAGTGGAGGCAAAGTGATTCGCTGTCGCTGCATAGTCTGCAGGAGCTTCCGTGACTGTGTCATCTGGGTCAGGATTTAGTGCATGATTCCTCGCTCATTAAAGTCAATGGCAAAGCCCCCACTGACTTTAATGGTGCAGTATCAGAGTCTAATTGAGACTTTATGTGGAAACTATATTTGGTAGGGAATTTTCCATGAGAATGATTTTCCAATGGAATAATGTTTTCAGTAGTTAATGTTTGCTGAATGGGAAGGCTAATGCAAATATTTAGGACAGCCCTTTACTGGGTGAAATATCAAATCTTCTGTGCTGTGTGAACAGAGCACTTGCCCAATTTTAAGAATGTGAGTTGTCCCATTGGAGTCATGGCCTGTATGACCACTCGAACTTATGGAGATTCTCCATTCACTCCAGGGCTGGCATGTGTCCTTGGAGCAGCCCTGAGCTGGGTCTCTTTTGGCAGGTCCGAACATTGTGCATCAATGATGACCATTACACCCTGTGTGCAATTATTCTTCTTTTAACAAGATTAGCTATTCCCTTACCTCTGTCACCAGCAACGTCACTTCATTAGGAACCCAGGGAATGCAAAAGCTTTTGTATGGGGAAAAGTCATTTTTCTAAAGAATAATTTGTAATGTGAACATCTCATCATATATGTGTGTCAGACAGTCAAAGTGCTACTCCAGTAAATACCCCACTCTCCTGCTGGAAAGTCACTGTCACTATTATCCCTCTCGTTTACTGTGTATGCATCTCAAAGATGCAGATTGAGCCTGTGTAATTGGCTTGTTGTGCTCTTAAAAAGCTCTTTACGCCTTGTGCACTGTAAGCTGTGCTACACGTTCAAATGTTTTGACATTAAGTATGAATCAAAAGAACAAGAGTTTGAATTTTCAGCACCTCGATACATAGATGAATATATGGAGAAAGATGAGTTTTTTTGTTTTGTTTTGTTTTGTTTTTAAACAAAAGGAGGCTTTAAGAAAGGCCTATTATCGTGATCATCTGGGGATAGAGTCATCTGTCCTTCACCTCATACACAATCCTTGCTATTCACCTGAGCCTCTTAATTTAAGATAAATTGTTTTAGGGATGCCACATTATCTGCTTTTTCTTTCAACGGCAAAACCACCACTTCTACTTGATCTCTTTAGTGACCAGAATTTGAACTGGGGTTGGATCATAACAAAAGCCTTTTGCATACATTCACCCCCTCACTGTTTAATGAGAGTATTGTCCGCTCTCAGCTATGTGTATGTGGTGCTCCAATGTAACACAGTGCCCTGGGGAGTTAGTCAGTAGGCATATGCCTGATTGATCTTTTTAGGGTGGTCTCCTGTAATCACTCTTTTATGACTAGAAGTCTGATTTTCCATCAGGAACTGGGTACCCAGCAAATATTATGGGATCGTGAGGTGTGCAGAGAAAACATGCTGTCCACTGAGGGGTCGAGTGCCTGGTAGTCCAGTGGAGGGCAGGAGGGAGTCCTGGGCATTTTCTACCCAGGACCACGTATGCTGCACATCAACTGCTAGATCCTCTTTGTGGGGCAGAGCTTACTACTCCTTTGAGTCAGTTTCGAGAGGGGATAGACCCCTCCTCCTTGACCTTCCTCATGCCTTCTGGGCTAGGGGGGGCAGTCTCTGAACTCCCTCAAGCGCAGGAAATAAAATTCTGCCCAGCCCTTACATGAGCTACACCAGAGGGGAAGAAGTTTCTTGTGCCGTATGCCACACTGTGTCCACTTCCATGAGCCAGGCAAACTCTAGATCTGAGAAAGGGCGGTGATAAGGAGGACAATGGGGGCATGTTCCCTGCAGTAAAAAGAAACAAGCTGGACTTGTGCCCTCTTTGTTGGATCCCCCAGGAAACAGCCACTTGTGCCACTTATGCAATGTAGCCATGTCATGCGTGGTTGGTGGAGAAGAAAGGACTTTTCATCTCTTTTCTGTTCTTTACACAACATATGTAATATGTGGGGACCCCATGGGCACAGGACGGGGCAGGTCCAAGTTACCAAGTTCACTAATGATATTCGTTATGCTCTGCCTAGCTACCCTGCTGGTCTGGCAGGATTCTCGTGGCTTCTGGATCACAGATGATGGTGAGGGCCAATATAGGGCTCACAACCTATTTAACAGGATACTGCCCTATTCCTACAGATTCCAGAACTATCAGTACATTATCTTTTGTAAGCAGTAAAATTTACACTGTGTTTAGAGAAGGAGAGGGAAAAATCTGTACAAGCCAAAGAAAAATCTCAATTTTTTTTTCTCAAAAAATAAAGCCTTGATTTTTGTTGATTTGGTTCTGTGAAAGATATCCTTCTGTTCTTCATCTGAAATACCAGCTGCAGGCAGTTTGTTAAAGGAAGCTTAGAATTGATGTGATTTAGAGTATGGTAAGAATGAATGACAATGGCTTTGTTATCTTTTTTTAATTTGTATATTTCCCCCGGAACATTTCCCATTAAGTGTAATTTAAAATGAACAGCTAACTCCGATCACTCCAAGTTACAGGTGGTGAGTAAAAGCTGCCCTTAAGACATTTTGATGAAAGCTAGGATGTTTTAGTGGGGTATTGCACAGACTTCACAGATTGAAATCAGGCTGCTGGCTTGAGATGTTTTGCTGGTTTGGGTGTTGAATTTGCTGAAAAAAGATTTTTAGAAGAAATACAAAATCCTGAAGCCTGTACTTACCATTTCTCCAGGGCCTTTCTACATTTCCCCTTTTCTTTTCACAGTAATAAAACAGATAATGTGGGAGCTGGAGCATAAAGACTACCCAGAAGATGGGGGTATGGCTCCAGTACTTACACTAAGCTGTTTTTTTAGATTGCAGTTCTTTGGGGCAGAGACCTTCTTTTTCTTGTGTTTGTACAGCACCTAGGACAATGGGATCCTCGTCTGTGACCAAGGCTCCCAAGTGCTACCTCACTACAAATAATAAACGGTGATGATAATGGAAAGTAACCTAGCCCCTGATTCTATAGTCTGTTCTGCCTCCACAGAGCCCCATTTATTTCTGTGGGTCTCAGAGTAGGTACAATGATCTGCCCTGCGGGGTAGCTTGCAGGAGCAGGGCTCTAGAGGCAGAAACTATGAATAAGGGATCCTGGAAATCGGCAGGAAGTTTTGTTAAATCCTATGAATATTTTTCTCTCTGATTCTTCAGAAAGTGCTGGAGAATCCACAGAATTTATTCTAAAGCCACCTCACTTAAAACACACATGAAAGCACTAATAAGTTGTATAGTAAATTATTTCTATTTTTACTGAATAGCAGTAAACGAAGTGAGACACTTTGCACCCAGCTTTGTCTTTTAAAAATACAATCTCCCCTCACTTTTCTGAGATCTTCCTCATTCCTTTTTGAGATCCTTCCCCATGTGATCTTGCATACCACCCAGAGCGTTCCCAGTTACCCTGGATCTCCTTTTTCCTTATCTCCTACAGCCCTATGCTGAGGACTTCATTGCTTCTCCTCAATATAAATATTTGGTATAACTTTAAATTACACTCCTCTTTACAACATGCAGATTTATGTCCATTGAACATCTTTTCAGGTGAATCCAGCGACACTAGATAAAGGACATTAGCCTGATGTTTTTCACAAAAATGATCAGCAGTGTAAGAGTGAAAACATTTTAAATGTTATCATTAGGTTTCAAAGACCATGTCACAATCAGATGTATGGTGGAATTCACCTCTGTCTTGGAGCTACTGTTTCAGTGTTCTGTTTACAAACTGAGGAAAAAATTAGGAAAATTTTCTTCACATTCATGTGGCCGATGGAGGCTGGCATCATAGGCAGATTGGAGACGGCAGCTGGCCTTTCCATACTGAATAAGAGATGATAGGAAGAGCGGCAGTAGATTGTGAAGGACCTTGAAAGTGAAGGCAAGCCGTTTGTTTGATGTGATAGAGAAGGGAGAGCTAGTGGAGGGATGCAAAAAGGTGGCTGATGATGTCAAAGTGCACCAGTTTTCTCTTCCCAATTTTCAAAGAGTGACATGACTGCTGTGAAAAGAACAGGAGTACTTGTGGCACCTTAGAGACTAACACATTTATTTCAGGATAAGCTTTCGTGAGCTACAGCTCACTTCTTCGGATGCATAGAATGGAACACAAAGACAGGAGATATTTATACATCCTGTCTGTGTGTTCCATTCTATGCATCCGAAGAAGTGAACTGTAGCTCACGAAAGCTCATGCTGAAATAAATGTGTTAGTCTCTAAGGTGCCACAAGTACTCTTGTTCTTTTTGTGGATACAGACTAACACGGCTGCTACTCTGAAACCTGTCATGACTGCTGTGGTTTCCTGCCAAGATGTCAGAAGTTCCTGCCAAGACGTCCCCATTCAGGTTTGTTTTATATCCCTTTTCTTCAAAGGCCTCTTGCCATCATGATTTTCCTTAGCGTAAAAGACCTGGATGGGGGCTTCTTCAAGAGCCCCTCAATATCCCCTAGATAAGGGATCTCTAGCAAAAAGCAACACCTAATTCTCTCTCTGCAGGTGGTAACGAAAGACAAGGAAAGCAGAAGGCTCAGAGACAGATGAATTTCATCGGTCAAGTATCAAACACAATGTAATCTTTGCAGGATCACCTTTTGCATTATAGCCCACCCATCTCATTTGGATTAGCTGGGGTAGAGTCACCTACCATCCTGAGAATGTTCAGTGGCAGGGGTTCATCTCTGGAATATCCTCGCTGAGAGGAAAGTGTATGGTGCAGGTCCATGACTGGGGCTTCTGGGTGCTGCATAATACAGCATCATAATTAATAATATATCTTTATATAACAGACATTCAGTGAAAACATGTACAGGGCGTTTTGGGTGGGATTTTCAGGAGAGCCTAAGGGGGTTAGACACCCAAATCCTGGCCTTTATTATTAAGTACAGAGAGTTAAGTGAAAGCTCATTACAATGGCCTTTGTTATAGCAGGCACAGAGCTTTGTAGTTGAAATGCCTGAAGTGAGTTCAGGCTGAGACCTCTGCTTTCGCTTCTGATCCAAGAAGCCTTCAGAGGTGAAAGTCCAGTGTTCCATCCCACTTTCCCACCACGCTGAGGATTAATGGAGGTGCTGTGAAACACCACAGGGTAGAAACTCATACCAGTGTGGAGAGGGATTTACAGTTAGATGGTGGGAAGAATACAGTAAATCCTTTCTTAATTGACCACTCAAGGACCAACAGAAATTGGCTGCTTATTAGAAGTAGGCCCTCTAATAAAGCTGGATTAGAATTACACTCAGGGATACTTTTTGGCAGTCACATAAAACAGAAGGTTGCTGAACAATGGGGGTGTATTGTACAGATTCCACTGTAATTAAAAGGAAAACGTGAAACACTTTAATGGAGATTAGAATATTAGAAGTTGAAAGCTCAATATTCCTGTATTACTGATCATCAGTTAGGAATTGCATATGTGTAACAAACCATTGCATTTTAAAAATGGAACAATAGAAAAGCTGCTGTAATTTAAAAGCAGCCAATTTACTAGGAGTACAGTTTGCAGCTCCGTCACTTGCTAATCAGTCTGTTGAACATAACAGCCATTCTTGTCTTGAGGCAGTTAATCATGTTGTGAATGCACTTATCAGCACGTATTAGAAATACAATACAAGACTTTCCGACAGAGGAATGGATGCAATTACTGCAATCAGTAAACATTTAGCTACTGTCTTATCATGCTGTGCTTTTTTTTTTTTTTTAACTAGCCCAGCAGAGATGGAAGTTTCTTAGTAAATACAAGTGACGTAATTGATGGGACTGGTAGTAATACCAAAAGGTTGATCATGCTGCTACAAATGAGGTCAGCCGAGGTGTTTGAGATAACCCTGCCGGTATAAATGAGAAAGGGCTGCTGGCAGCGTATTCTTCGTCAGGCTTCATGGCTTTGAAATCTGATGACTTTCAGGGTTTATTGCAATGCTCCTCTTTTTCCGAACCCTTCTTACCCCCAGTCATTTGACCATCTCAATATCAGAGATGGTGAATTGTTTGCGTAAGAGGTGGATTAGTTGTTGGTGGGAATCTTAAATTGCTGCCTTTACTAGGCCGAGGATGATTAGTGTGTGGATGGGTGCTCTCTTTTTTAGCACTTCTGTAAAACTTACCAAACAAATAAGTTAGAAACAAGAGATTTCAAATTCTCTGATTCTCAAAAATCATGGAGGCAAATTGCTTCCAGCATAACCATCCACCGTGATAGGTGTAAGTATAACTCTCCTGAAAGAAAAACTGGGACAACAAAGTCTAAAACTTTCAGCTAATCTGTTTTCCAGAGCTGAGCAATTCGTTTTGGGGGGGGGGGGGGAAATAGATAAAAGACAATATTCTGAAAAGAGATGCATGTAAAGAGGATGATTTTGTGACAGCTGACAGCATTTTTCATAAAGCCTGCTCTATACTTCCCCTAAATGTTAGGACTCTTGATATTTTACATAATTCTTATGGGCAAAGATGAATTTACTGCCAGTGTTTAGAAGAACCTGCCGTTACACGTCAGACGGCTTTCACATGACTTGCTCCATTTTTCTTGACAGCTGGGAATGTATTTTTTTCGGTAATATAATGATTTTTTAATTGTGTCAAAGGAAAACAAAAAAACAGTAACAATTGTAGTGGAATAATTGTAAAGGTAAGTTCAGTATGATGTCCTAGCCATCTTTACATTAATTAATATTTGTTATTAGCTCACTGCTTTTATATTGTAATAAGGCTCCGAGGGTAAAAGGCAGAGAAAAGAGAAACAAGCCAGAGGGAAAAAGGGAGAGACAATCTTATGATTTAGGCTTAGATTCAGGAAGTCTGAAATTAGTGCTTTATGGTGCTGGGGCCAGAGCCAATAAATTATCACATAGTATAGAGACCAGTCTATAATTATCTTCAGCACTATTTCACCAGGTCCATCAATAGTGCTCTTCCACACACACAGCCGTTCTATAATCACCTGTCAATCAAATAACCAAAAGTAAAGAACAAACATTATCAAATGTGTAGAATTCTTCCTCTCCTTTCTGTGCTCCTCATCCAGGAGTGGCTATTTCAGGTAACCCATTGCATCAGTGTTCTGTCCTGGGGGGTGTTGCTCTTCGATTGGTATTGTAATGTCAGGTGCTTTGCTGTAAGTTAGCTCTAATATAAACAACTCTGGCTGCACCAATGGAAGTCCCTGGTATTTAACTGTGCCTCTTCCTAAAAGCTCTGAGGTCTGGTCCTTATACAGGTAAGCAACTTAACTCACACGAGTAATCCCACTGAATCCTGCAAAGTGTTGAGCATCCTCAATGCCCATTAACTTCACTGAGAGTTAAAAGTGCCCAGCTCCTCGAGGAGGGGGACGGGGACATTTGATCACTTCAGAGGATAAGGCCCCAAGGAGACAGTACATATAGAAATGTAGGGTTGGAACAAGGACCTCTAGGGGTCCATCTAGCCCAGTCCCTGTGTTGAGGTAAGACCAAGTATTCTATCATATGGATGAAGGAATGAGAGGGAAGATGGAATGCCACTTCCCCCCTTTCTGTTTCTAATTATGCCTTCTCAATTACCAATGTGATTAACCTTACTTATTACTCCTTTATGAGAATGCCCATCTATTCACAGTTGTGACCCGGTCTCCCAGCAATGCCCCACTGCATCCTAACAACAGCCAGGGCATTGGAATTCATGTCACATGTTGGGGATGTTATTGTATTGTGAGTGTAACTCAGGAATGATTACCCTCTGAGAAGGTGACCTAGAGACAATGTTGCATGGGTGACCATTCTCTTGACCTCATTTTCATGCCATTATGAAATAATGGTGGAATAATTTTTGAGAGGGGAAATATTAAATTCCCTCTCTGCTGCTTAGTAGATCAGATGCAATATTTATCTTTACAGGTCTAGCAGAGTTCAGATTCATTATTTTGTCAAAAATCCAGAGACACTTTTCATAGAGTAACTTACATTGCAAATCTTGGTTATTTCTGATACTTTTGGTTGTGCAGTGAGCAATCAGGAACATAAGCTGGTATCAAATAACAAAGAAAGTGTGTGAAACTATAATAAGTAGCTTTATTCTGTCAATATATTGAATGTGGACCCTAATCCACTCCCCTATTTGCTCAGCTGGGTTGAATTATTCTCCTTTATTAGTTAAAATATGGTAAAGCTCAGACACACGTACAGTGTCATTTTCAGGGTTTATTAAGTGTTTTGAAATCAATAGTGGGGAAAAATCAGAGTAAAATTGGTTCATAATAATTAGCCTGTAAAGCCAATTTTGTGCGTGCCCTACTTAAACCAAGAGATTTTTGGGGGTGGGGGTGGGGTGAGGTCATCTCATTTGTGGTGAAGTTAATGGGTTAAACTTATCCCTGGTGTAACTTCATTGACTATCTTGTTCACATCTGCTAACAAAATAAGTGGTGATGATAACTATCCCTAAGACACACATTTTGGCTATATCTACACTGGTAAGTTTCTGCGCAACAAGTTATACCACTTTTATTAAAGTGCTGGAATAAAACCGCTGTTGCGTGTCCACACGGTGCTCCTTGTGACACTGGAGCGCATCCACATTAGCAGCTCTTGTGATGGCAAAGACAGCAGTGCATTGCGGTAGCTATCCCACTGTGCAACTGGCCGCAGGGTGCTTTGGGAAGGATTTGCAATGCCTCGTGGGGCAGGCACAGTGTCACATGATGCAGATTTCCAATTCCATTGTTCCATGGGCATCCTACTAGATTGCCAGCTGCTTTTCAACTGAAGGGAGGGAGGGGGCAGAGTGTATGACAGGGAGTGTGTGTGTATATGGAGAAGAAGAGATAGACAGCGTGTTTTGGGGGACAGAGTGTGTGTCAGCATGCTGTCTTATGTTCAGACAGTCCACATTAATGGTTTGCTTTGTGTCCTGGAGCTGATCATCACAGAATACAAGGACAGCCGAGTTCAAAACAATGAACAGAGCAGCCACTTGAGGGATTATGGGATACTTCTGGAGGCCAATTGGTTGCTTTCTGTGCCATAATATGTTTACACTGCCAGTACAGCACTAGAGCCTCTGTGTTGTCAGGCTTCTGACTCTCGTCGAGGTGGGTTTTTTGCAACGCTGCAACTGAGGAGTTTCTGCACAGTAAGTGACTCGGCAGTGTGTACACCTCGGCAGTTACACCGCAGAAAGCTGCTCTACTGGGCAATAACTTGCCAGTGTAGACAAGGCCCAACTCTTTCTTTGAGCCATAACAGTAGGTGCAATAGGTTCAAAAGAAGAGATGCCCAGTTCATTAACATTTTTTAAATGTTCAAAACTTGTACAAATCTGAACAAAATATAGGAGGACAAAAATAATTCTTGACTGCAGTTTTACTTTAATTGGTTCTTTGATTATTTTATCCATGGACTATTGCAGTAGTTTTCACATTGGGCTCCTGGTGATTTCTATCCACACCTCAGTAAGCAGTTGAAAATCAGGTTGCTTGCTTAATTTTCCAATGTCCTTGCTCTCTGTTATTTATTTGTTTACACTGGCTGCCCATTAAATTGAGGAGTAAGTTCAAGGTGTGGTGAGAGGCTTTTAAAGTCCTCCAGCCCACAGCACTTTTCTCCCTTTGTTCTTGTGTATCTGCTCCAGCACATTGGGTCCATTAGTGTCACAGTCTGCAGCTTGTCACCACATCCTTTTCATTCACAAATTCAACACGCATAGAGCTTGCATCTTTAGATTCCCTCCGGTTGAATTGTCTCTCCAAGGAGATCCAGCTGTCAGACTAGATTGTCTCTCTAAAATCTAAATGGCAACCTGCTTGTGAGTAACTTTTTGCTGTGTCTGAGAGTGGTGGCTTCATTTAAAAAAAAATTGTTTGAATTACCTTGATGGTTCTGAATGACTCTAATACTCAGTATTGCCAACTCCAAGAAGTCAGAAATCATGAGTCAGACTCTCAAAAATTATGAGATTAGTTTAAAGATCACAAGATGTTAAAGAAATAATAAATGGAGGATTATTTTTATTTGCCTTCTGAATTTTGAATCTTTAGGGCACTTTCAGGTTTCATTTTTAAGCTTCTTTCTGTAACCCAGAGGGCTAGAAAGAAACTTGTTTAAAAACAATCAAAGCCAAGATTCTTATGTAATCACGAGTCCTGGAGCTGGGGCCAAGTATCGCAAGACCCTGCAACAGTGTATCCTGGAAATGAGACTATTGTGACTTTGCTTAGTTTTATGTTATACATATAGATGAGCTTGTATCTGACACTAGAAGACCTTACAATTGTAAATGGTTTGAGTCATGTGCATTAGCTTTCATTTTTCAGTCTCAGGTCTGTAGTTTGTAATAGAAGGTCATGGTGCTCTGAGGGTGAAGCAGTTTATGGGCCATTGAACGTTCTGCATGCAGTGGCACAATGTGTGGCAGATCTGGACTATACAAAGACTCCATGTTAGCCAACACTGTATGGTTTTGGAGAAGTGTGCACTGGGAGAGGAGTAAGGTGGAGAGTGTATGTGTTCCTCTGTGCACACCTGGTGGCTAACTCCTGCATGTGGATCCATGGAGGAGCAGATTGGGGATGGATTCCTTTCTCGCCAAGCCCTGCATTTCCTTGAACGTTGTGTGGATAGGTGAATCATTCTCAGTGGGATTCCTTCTTATTTCAATATATAGAGCAAATTGTTCTTACAGTGCTGGTACTGCTGTCACATCATAGACAGACCCAGAGGCTGCCCCCTGACTTCTCAGTGTGTCTCTAGAGACTGGAATTGTAACGGTTGGCTTCTATTTCCTGGTTCCGGCATTGATTTGCTAGTTGACTATAAAGTCACTTAGGACCTGATCTTGTTCTCTTTGAAGTCGGTTTGAATGCTTTCTGTTATCGACTTCATTGGCAGAATGGCTGGGTCGTTAAATCTTCCAGTTCCTCAGTTTACCCATCTTCAACAATGGTAGGGCAATACTGGGGCATGAGGAAACTTTTCTTCTTTCTTTCTTTCTTTCTTTCTTGTTTATAAAGTGCTTTAAGATCCTTTGAGGAGAAATGCTCTTTATAGGCATGTTTTTATATCATCTAATACAGCGGAAATATTTTTGAACGGTAAATCATCTGTAGATTAAAACTCAGCCACTGCAGATACGCACGCAGTAGATGTTTTATGGCATATTTCACAGGCTCTGCACAGCAATTTGAAAAGATACTATGTTATGATGCTCTGAAAATGTTTAAGGATTTCTGAACAGGTAAAGGAAAATTACAAATAAGCTGATAAATCAAGGGCTGTTTTGGCTTCAATGTTTATTAACCATTTAAAGTTCAGCAAAAATTCTCCTTATAAATACTTTTTTCCCCTTTAATCAAAAATAGTTGCTTTTATTCAGCATCAGCAAACCCTGACTTCTGCTTCTGTCTAATTGAATGTGTTTGTTAAAATCCCCAGTATGGAGCTTTCTCATGGTGCTAAAAGTTCTATTTTAAGAAATATGCTGTACAACAATAAAGAACTTCTAAGTGGTAGTCAGAAAAATATTCTGGTTTAATTGAAATGTTCTCGTAAACTTAAAAGAGCCTCCATGAAGCCTGAGCTGGGGAAAACTGAAACCAAGGATGGAATGGAGCTGTAGTGTAAACGGGTGCATTGCTCTCAATGGAGCTGCACCCAGTTACACCAGAACTGACTTTGATCCATGAAATCCTATTTAGTAAAGGCATGCTAAAATAGTGTCCACGGCCTCTTTTAGTAGAAGGGTTTCCTGCATGCTGTCACAAAGATAGAGGCAAATAAAGATAATTGTCTTGGTTGTCTCTGGAGTTGTCATGATGATGTGGATAAAATCAAATAAACAGGATGTTATTGCAAGTGTTAGTGTGAGGCACAGTTGTGAATTGGCAGTGAAGAAAGCCGAGGAGCTTAAAATGTTTGCTTATTATCTAGATTTATTGTTTTCGGAGGGGAAATGTTGGCTAAGCAAAAATAACATGGGTAATGTCTGGTCTTGATGGTGTGCTTTGAACAAAAATAGCTGTTTTGTTATTGGGCTATAAGAAATTGCTGTGTCAATCCATATGTTATCACCAGATCATGCTGCTTGGCTTCATCCTGCATTCTTTGCACTCTCAAAGCAGCGATGGAAGTCCTGAGGTTTGGAATCAGGAGGTAGCCGTCTAGTCTGTATCCACAGATACAAATTTAGCACCATTAATTTGGGCTTGAATAAGGACTGGGAGTGGCTGGCTCATTACAAAAGTAGCTTTGCGTCTCCTGGAATTGACACCTCCTCATCTATTATTGGGAGTGAACTACATCCACCCTGATCGAATTGGCCCTCTCAGCGCTGGTTCTCCACTTGTGAGGTAACTCTCTTCTCTTCATGAGTCATTATATAATGCCTGCATCTGTAACTTTCACTCCATGCATCTGAAGAAGTGGGTTTTTTACCCACAAAAGCTTATGCCCAAAAATCTGTTAGTCTTGAAGGTGCCACCGAACTCCTTGTTGTTTCTGAGGTTTAGAGTGTGCAAAAAAAATCAGGATCAGGAACCATGAGAGCATCTTAGGACCAGTGATTGATTGCAATGTAAACTGGAAAACTGAAGTATGGTACCTACCCTGTCCCTGCTAGGTAACAGGGCACAAGACACAGTGAGGGCATTGTGGCTGTCTCCTGGTCCCAAAAGAATCATGTCATTCCTCAGGATTTGCTCATTTTGATGACTGAGCCCTAAAAGCCTGGGATAAGTTTCTGAAAGATAATTAAACAGCCACATCAGTCAATAACCCCATCTTTTGAAAGTTATGCAACATGTTTTTGTTAAACATACCCAGTGTTCACATTTCAGAAAGTGGCACTTTGTGAAGTTCAACCTGCAGGATAATGTGGAAATCCTCCTCTTGGCTCAAAAATTAGGAGATTTTTCTTTGAGATTTCCATTTATGTGTAATGCTGACAGACCCTGGGTGTCAGCGGGTGGGATCGAACCAGGGACCTCTGGAGCTTAATGCGTGAGCTTCTACAACGTGAACTAAAAGCCATCTAGTTATCAGACTCATTTTATCTCTCTTGTTTTTAGTGGTCTCCATGCCACTAGATGAGACAGAAACCACATGCAGGTGGTGTATGGGTTACATATGCACTGAAGACAGGGGGAATATGCTGAGGGCCTGATTTTCCTCCATTAGAAACTATTGGGATCCAAGTGTCTTCAGTGGGAGAAGCATTTTTTACAGAGGCGCTGATGACCAACTGCAGCTGTGATTGACTTTAGCTGGAGTTTTGGATGCTCAGTGTTTCCAAACAGCTGTTGAAATATGGGGCCTGATCCTGTATCTTTTGTCTCTTGATCAGCTCATATATATGCAAGAAGTCCCACGGCGATCAAAGGAGTAAGGCTTGGACTACTGGCATGTTCTGAACCTTACCTGTCTCAGGTCCTACTCCTGTTCACTTCAGAGGGAGCAGGAGTAGGTCTTTATTAACTTTAAAATGATCCAAAATATTCTCAAACAACATGACATCAAAGATATTTATTATTATTAACTAGTTCACACTTTTTTTTCACAATTTCCCACTGCTGTGTGTGTGTCTTATAAACATATTGTCGTTTACTGAAAACATTGTGCCATGAATTAATGAAAAATCATCATTTGTTCTTAAAAGCCAACACCATTAACGTAACTTTTTGGTTTTTATGAAAACTGAATTGTTGATGGAATTTGATAACAAACTCCCAGTAATCCAGTGATGCACCTAACCTAGCTGCATTTCAGCACTTGCTCTGCTATCATCTTCCACAGTGACATTGTGAATATTTCATTCTTTACAAAAAGCAGACACCAGCCTCTTCAGGTATGTTAGCAATCTAGATCTTTGTTAAAAGAATCTGAGTCTGATCGCTCTGCCTTCTTTTGTTTATAAAAGGTAACTAGTAAGTAGTCAGATTTCAACTATCATTGTGACATAAATCATAGGATGATATTGATCCAGTATTTAGATTGCTAATGCTATAATTCCTGTGTTCCACTTAGAGAAATGTTAAATATAAAATGGATCCAGTTGTATTTCAATAACAATAAGTGATTTTCTAATGCAGGGGTTCTCAAACCGGGGGTCGGGACCCCTCAGGGGGTCACGAGGTTATTACATGGGGGGTTGCGAGCTGTCAGCCTACACCCCAAACCCCACTTTGCATCCAGCATTTATAATGGTGTTAAATATATTTAAAAAGTATTTTTAATTTATAAGGGGGAGTTGCACTCAGAGGCTTGCTATGTGAAAGGGGTCACCAGTACAAAAGTTTGAGAACCACTGTTCTAGTGCTTATTAATATATTTGCATTCGAGTTGTAGTACATTTTCAAAGAAACCTTTAAGTTTGCTAAATGAGTCCATGCAATTCATATATTAATATTGATCTAATATTGTAGTGAATATACAGAGCCAAAACCTGCCATCAGTTTTTAAGATAGAGATTTTAAAAGGTATCTTTACTGCCACTTGTATAGGTTAAGGTAAAAGAGAAGTGTGTGTGTGTGTGTGTTTGAAAAAAAAAGGTATCATGACAGTCCATTGTTTTTTGGTAAAGAAGGTCAATAGAGGTAACAATTAGTCTATATATCAGACTGGATTTCAAAAGAACCTAAGTGACTTAATGGCACAAATGCTATGGACTTGCAGTAGAACTCCTTCTCTTAAGGCACTTGGGTGGGATTTTCAATAGCACCGATATTCTCTATCTAGAGTCGTAGTCCGGGATTTGTCCCACTGGAAGACCATTCTTGACTGGAGACATCCATTGTCTCAAGGTGGGCAAATGCTCTTTACTGTGTTAATAGAACTCAGTTTTAGAACTCAGTTTTAGAAGGAAATATATAAAGCTTCAGCCTTGCAAGTGATGTCGTGTAGGAAGACAGCTGCCTCTCCATTGCTGTATCTTCATGGAGGTCCATGAAAGTCAGCAGGGCTCTGCCTGGGTATGTCGACCTGCCTGTGCAATGTGAGGTGCAGGATTGGGGCCCAAAACGTTATTCTGGAATTTAACCAGATAGTGTTGTCCAAATTAATTGCCATTAAATATATTTCTGGATCTAATGAAAATTGCATTTGGAATGTTTTTGGCATTGGTTTCTAAATCATATCCCAGAAACCATATGTTTCAGGACAGGACCACAGAGTTGCACAAACCTCCTAATGATTTTGTAGTGCATGGAGCAATGACAAGTCAGAAAATGGCCCACAGCCACTTTCTGTTGGAGATTTGGCTGAATCCATTAAATACATTTGAGGTGAGACATTTTGGGAAGTTGTGTAAAATCTTCAAAATCTTGAGGGGTTATTCATCTGTTCAGGGAAAGAGATATTGTGACAGTGTAATTACAATAGAATATAGGATTATAAGACAGTGTTTTGATGAACAAGGCCTCCTTACTTCAGGCCATGTGAAGAAATGAAACTGAGCGATGCTTCCTTTTTCTCCTCTCCAGAAAGAAAAATGTCTAATGAATGTCTCATGTCTGAAAGACTAGGCTGGATTCATCAAAGGGAGTTAGTAATTACCAAATTGAGAGAATCATGAAGCGCTTTTCTAAATTTGAAAGGCTCATCAAGAATAGATCAGGAGCAGGCAAAATTAATAGTTATGAACTCATTTCCATAGAAATGGACTTATTAGCAAGCATGCCAGCTGCCTAAAATTATAAGGTCTTTTCCTCCTGCTTGCAGGAAATAATCTTTTTTTTCTTAAAAATAAAAGTAAGTTAGACTTTATTTTTTATTGCTCCTCTAAACTGGGTTTGGCAAAGTTCTTGCAAGATGACAGAAGCTTTGACTAGACAATAAAAATGGAGGAGAAAGAAGATGAAGGAAGGGGGAGAAGACAAGAAACGTGCAACCTGTGGATTCCATGAGCACCACTCTGCTGCAAACTTGTTTAGACAAAGATGGAATAGGCTGCAAGAAAGAGTTGCCAGGTCTGTTTAGGACAGAGTTTGGTTTAATAGCATTTAATGGCTGATAACACTATGAGTTACGCTCTTCTCCTTTGCTGGTAGAATTTCCACTTTCATGGCATTTTATCTTTGCTGGACACCTAAAGAACATCAGTGACCCAGAAGATGTGAGAGCCAACTTCAGTATTGGTCACAAAGTACAGAGTAGGCCAAGGAGAAATCGAAGATTTGCCATGACAGGACAGAACTAATTTAAAAAGAAAAGATGGAACAGAATGGCATGTAGATAATCCCCACTACTGAAGGTGAGAACTTTAAGACAGAGTATCATGGTTGGTAAACAGAGGTTGATGAAGTTTGAAGAAAGTAATTCTCAGGGATTGATTATGATTTATTTGAGATTTTACTCCAGCCTACCTCCAGTTGCTTCAATGGAGTTTACTCTTGATTTGCTCCAGTGCAAATGAGAGCTGTACCAGATCGTTAGTGCCCTAGATTTAAGAATTTCAAAGTTCCTGGATTAACTACTGAGAGGCCTGCTGACGACACACTATTATTGAGAACAGTTAATACATTGCCTTATGTATCAATATGCATTACGCGTCAGTCTTCCTGCTATTGGAAACACAAGGATCTATAGACAAGGGATAGAACAAGGACTGTAGAGACAGAAGGGAGGCTATGAACTGAGGAAGAAAGAAATTGACTTTTAAAGCTTTATCATTTGTTTGCAATAGCTGTAACCCGGGAAGAGAATTGGAACAAAGTCTGTGGACCGATCGTACACCTCTCGATGGGGGACTCTGTGTCCCAAATACTATAGCACTTGGCATTGTTCTGAGGGCTAGATCTTTGTTTTGAAGAGTGAAAAAGAGAGACCATAGTGTTGGAGAAAATTCATTGACCTGCTGTTCAGAAAGTAATTTGTAGGACTGCCGACGAATAAAGTAGTGCAGGGGCTTGAATGCCATTTTGTGAAAGCTGTGTACTTTGTGGAGGAACTCTCTAAATGAAACCTAATTAGAACACAATGAATCTGACACATAAGTACAGCTCTTTTAGCAGTCTTCCAAAAAAAAGAAAAAGAAAAAAGAAAAAAGCTGGTGCCCTGATCTGAAATGTTGACATCTTACAATACATTTAAATTACTTCAGAAACAAAGCAGGAAGCATTTGGCTAGCAATGTTTTTTTCATTTAAGTAATGGCAGAGAATTTTCCTGACAAACTGGATTCCACCAGCACCCATTTTTCCCGTTTTGTAGTTTCAGATTATTCATTACAAGTCAGGAACTGTGTGTGTGTGTTTTTGTGTTAACGAGTCAGGAATTTTTGACACCAGGTTTCTTCACAGAAAATGCCAAGCTGTTGAAACTTTTCATGGAAATTGTATCTGTTTTGACAAAGTTTCATTGGAAAGTTGCTCAGTTTGAGGATGGAATTTCTGGTTAAAATCAGAGAGTGAGACCTCAGACTAGCCAGTGGTCTGTTGGTTAGAGTTCAGGAGACTCAGGTTCAAGTCTTTTTTCTCTCAATTAGGTAGAGCAGAGATTGGAACCTGCTTCTCCCCTATCACACATGAATGCGCTGACCACTGAGATAGTGGCTATCCTGGGCTCAGGGCCCTCACTGAAATTTTTCATGAAATGGAATTCTTGATTTCCTGCCAATCCTAGTGAGTGTATCTGATGTTCTCCTTTTGTATTCTATGTTGGAATTTAAATCTGATTTCAAGCAATTGGAGTATACAGAGGCATCTATTTTTAAATGAAAGTTATGGTATACGTAGAAGAACTTTGCCTGCTTAGAGGCAGCAGCCATTTTTCCTCCCTGACAGTCTCTGCAGTCTGTTATATCTAGGCTTGGAAGGATTAGATTTTTATTGGTAAATGTTGGTAAACACTGATTTCACAGTTCACACACAAGCCGACGAAAAAAATGTTTCCATTGATGATGATAGAAAACTACAGATAGGCAAAATAAGAAAAGTGCTGTTTGAGAACTTATTGGAGTTTGATTTAAGAATATTTATATATCTGTATTTTTTATTTGATGTTTGCAACTTATTTTAGCAGTTATAAAGCTTTAACTTTCAGAATGTCAGTATCTACTGTTATTAAATCATTTTATGATGCCCCCATGATTTCCTGTCAGTGTGAAAATTTAAATTGATAAAAATAGAAAAAATACTTAAAATAAATATAGAGATCATCTGTCAAAATTACAAAAAAATAAAAATGTAATTTTGCCAAGTCTAGCTGTATACATAACACACACGCTCTGTTCTCGTCTAGAATCACAAATATGTAGGACTGGAAGGGACCTCAGGAAGTCATCAAGTCCATCACCCATGTGCTGAGGCAGGGCCAGATAAACCTAGATGACTATGGAGACTTGTTCATTCTTGATGTTGTCTTTAACATAACATTGGCCATTTAGACTGTAAGTGTATAGGTTTTTCTCTGGATACAGAAAAACATGAGAGGATAATAGAGTTGTGGATTCAGCACAAAACAACTGTCAGCATGACGACATAACATTGTTCTTTTAGTTCAGTTTTTGATTGTGCTTATAGCACACTGAAATGCTACCTAATCTTACTAATTATTTTACAGATGAATCCTAACCAGAATCATAGATCCAAAGAGTTTTTAAGAATTCTGAACCCACTTCTGAATTTTTTTTCAGTTGGTCCCTTTTGGTGTAATGAGTGAACCAAAACTCCAGATCCAGACACACTCGAAGGATTCAAAATTTGAATCTAGAATTTGTATCTAGGTTGATCTCTAAATTTAATTTATGACTTATGAGTGTGTTCGGTTTGTGAGTAAGTGAAACAAATAGTTAGAAGTAATGAGCAGGGGACCGTACTGTTGAATTTTCCATTATGCTGACAATATTTTTCTGCAGAAATTGAGAAGTCTCTAATTATATCCCTGACTTTGTATAGTATAATTTGTCTTCGGCATCTTGTTGGTAGCTTGGTTGGTCACCCAGGTGATGCATTAATAGCTTCTAGCCTTGCCTGAGGGTAGAGAAGATAAATGAACATTAAGGTCTCTGCACTGCACTTTCACTTCAGTGCGGCTGTATAAGAAAGTTAAACCCATGCATGGATAGACCTTTCTGCAGTATTACTGTAGACTACTTTAGAGGACTCAAGCACTGGGGGCAAAAATCATCTTTTAAAAGTAGTATTGCAGTTGTGGGAGTGACAGCCAGGCATTTGCAAGGGAGGTAGTGTTTCCCAGTACATAGATCATTCAACTTGGCTTTAGAAGACCTAGGTTCCATTCCTGTCTTGGTTACTGATCTGTTGTGTGGCTGTGGGCATGTCCTTGTGCCTAAGACCTTGTCTACACTACCGAGGGAGATCGATCTAAGTTATACAACTTCAGGTACATGAATAATGTAGCTGAAGTTGGCGTACTTAGATCTGCTTACTGTGGGGACCACACTACGCTATGTTGAAGGGAGTTGCTCTTCCATTGACTCCCCTTGCACTTCTCATTCAGGTGGAGTACAGGAGTTGACGGGAGAGTGATCTGTGGTTGATTTAGCGGGTCTTCACTAGACCCACTAAATCGACTGCTGATGCATCGATCACCACGTATGGATCCCCCGATAAGTGTGGACAAGCCATAAGTGTCATTCTTAATAAAAGAAACAGAAGTAATTCAGAAACAGAGCTTGAATGTTTTGCATTTACATCCACTTTTAAACTTTTATTCCCAGATGACCAAAATAAAATAATCTTCATACGGTTACAAGTGTGCATCAGCAACAAGCAGTATATTTTCATGAACTGAAAATAAGGATAATGTAACCTCATGTTTTTCTCATGCATAATTAGCACAAATCCATTTTTTGCATGGAGATAAAGGCAAATTCATGTTCGAATGAGAAAAAAGAAAAGCTGAGAGCTCATTTCTGGTGCAACATGACGAATGACCAAACATTCTACTGTTTCAGAACCTCAGTATTTGCAACAACAACATGATATTGGTACTTGAATAAACAATTTAGCAACATCTGTGCTGTATGGTGTCCGGGGCTTGTATTACAGGTTCATTGAGATTACTTAGAACTGATGTCTGAGTTTAATGGGAAACATGCTTCCTTTTCAGAAAGCTAAAAGATAGATTGTCAGTTCATCTGTAAAGTATAGCCATTGCCAACTGGATTGTTTGATTTAGTCTTTTATCAATTTCTGTGACCTATGGGTTAGCCTCCTGGTCCTCAAATTGTGGGTCAGGATCTCAAAGTGGTTCGTGACCCCTTTTTAATGGGATCACTAGGGCTGGCATTACACTTGATGGGACTTGGGGCTGAACCCAAAGTCTGAGTCCCACTGCCCAGGACTGAAGCCCTCCAGCTTTGGCATCCCCCAGGGCAGCAGGGCATGTCATGTGATGAAACCTCCAGGAATACATCCAACCAAAATTGGCAGCTCTAACATGAGCAGAAACTTAACCGCAGTATTGCTATAGTAACTAATTGACATGTATCCTAATATATTTGAAATAATTAATATACTAAGGTACAGAATAAGGACACCCCAATGTTATTAAAATGAAGAAGTGAGTTATGGGCAAAGGAGGCTGAACATTCTTATGAATATTCATAGCAGCCATTTATGGCTAACCATGGCCTAGAGTCTAGACCATTGAGACCTCAACCACTGGAATCACTTGGCAGGCAAGATATAGGATTGGACTCTTGTGGACCACCACCTGTTTTTCTACCCTGGGTCTACACAAGGATTGTGTGAGTGTGCGTATGACATGGTGCTGGACCTAAAATTAATATTGCATTACTGTTACTTTCTGGTTTGGATTGGAACAGGTATGTGTTTACTAATTGTGTCAATACAACTATTAAAAAGTCAAAAGCTCTTTCCTAAGTGAGTGTTGCAACTGTGTACATTGGGGTTACCAATTAAACCATAACTGATTTCCAACCCTCTGGATTCTTGGAATTGAAGCCTGTCAAACCTAGGGTGTTAATTTGTCAGTTGGAGATTTTTAAATAATGAATACACAATCAATAGATCAGGCAACATTTCCTGAAGTCTGCATGTTGAATTTGATAATTCTCCTGTTGGAAAGAAAAAAAAAACCTGTTGCAATTTATTTTGTTCTTGACATTTTGCTGATGCTTCATTTTAAATTGCACTTAATGTGCATTTTGTTTTCCAGAGCAAACATCTCCTTCTATGAGATCTTGCAGATGGACTTTGAAATTGACAATAGCAGTAGCCTGGCAGGAGCTCAGCAAATTACCTGGCAGGTGGAATACCCCAGAGAAGACTTGATGAGTGAACTGGTGGTCTCAGAGATCTTTGTCAGCCAAACAACATTTGCAGGAATTGTTCCTCTTGCAATGGTAAGAAACTGCTTCTTTGCTTTTCAAATGCTTCTTTTGATTCCTTTTAGTATTCAAAGAAACATGAACCATTTTTTTAATTTGCTACTTCCTATGCATCTGCTGAAAATGGTTTAAATGCAAAAACTACATTTCAATAATATTTTATTTACCTGATATACCATAATGGCTCCTTGGAAACCATTAGAGTCTATTGTGCAAATTCTTTTCTGTTTGTGGATTATTGGCCTGGTACATAGTAACAGCTCCTCTGGAGCTGTTGTCTTCTGTTGTGTTAATGCGACTGCCATGCACGCTCACTAAGGCTAAACGCTACAATTAGTTATGACATTTTCATTTAAATAAATTAGCCCACGTGTAGAAAACTTCATTTCTAAGCCAGGCAACAGGGCCATATTTTGCTTTGCTTTTCCCCAAAGCACTCAAATGCACTAGACTAAATCACCGACTAGCGGGCTGCAAAATGTCAACTTAATAAAAAACTCATTTTGAGTTATACAGTGGGGACACAAAATCATTTCTAAAGACTTAGATTTTTTGATTTAGAGACAGGCCCTGTTTTCAAAGCGGGGTGTAATATGTGTGGTCAAGAAAACCTAACCCCCACTTTTTTCATGTAAGTGGCTCCTTGTGTATTGAAAAGCAGCTTGGTATAGGGACTTTGGGTGTGACTGTGGGACCTCTGTTTCTAAAACTTTGTGCTGGTGCAAATCAACTGCAATTAAATGTAGTTACACTAGTGTAAAGCAGGTGTAACAGTATGGTGAATTAGGCCCTGTCTGCAGAACTTCCTTTGAAAAATTGGCCTAAAGAGCTTATGAAGGACTAATTCTTTTTCCAGCTTAATTTGGTTAAACCCCCCCCCCCTCGGTTTTAGACTGAGGACCTGGATGATACATTTCAATCTACTGATAAATTTTAAAGCCTCTCTTCCCTCCCACCTCTCTGCTCGCAGTCCTGAGAAAGGAAGCTAATTTTTATTTTCTTGCTCCTCTACCATCAACAAAAATCCAAACATCCCGCTCCACAAACATTCCTGTCCTGCTGAGAGAGAAGCAAAGGAGGAGACCAGTAAATACAGACAAGGAGACTGATCAAAACTAAAATTAACTCGATGTGACATTCTCAATTATTAGTGATGATTCAGGTTGTAATACTAATGTATAGTGAGGGATAAACAATACCGCTGTTACACAACACACGTTGTTTGAAATGGCTCATAAGGTATTTACGCTACTAAGAGTGCCACTGATATATAGTAGAGTTGGGTTCAAATCAGCAGCCCACTGCTGAACTTTCAAAGGTGCATAATGTATGTTTGGATCGGAATTTTGCAATTGGCCCTGCTTTCTCTATAATGGCCCCCCTCTCTTTCTAATTGCTGAATCAGCCGCTGGTGCCTATTTCTAACCCCAGATCTCTGAATGTTAGGCAGAAGGTTTGTAGTCCTGATCTAGAGATGCATCTTAATTTTGCTGCTCATTTATTTTCACCTTTTATTTTACAGCATGATGGGGAAAAAATTGAAGTTTAAATATATATTTTTGTCTCCTTTTGAAACATCCCAATGTTTCTTGACATGACCATAGTCCTTGGTGATGTTTTTCATCAGTAATTCAGCTATCTCCCTCTGATTACAAGCTTCCTTGCCTGTCTGGCCCCAGGCTAACAGAAGAGTCTGAGATAGCAGTAGCAAGAACAACAGGTTTTATTTGCATTCCTTCCCCTCATATTTGCTAATTTATGGTGCTGGCTCCAGCCTGTGTTGCCGAATTGGGAACAAAAGCCAATGCACCATGCACTATCGTGTTCTGTTCAGTGAAACCAGGTGTTAAGGAAAGTTCTTGAAATAAGAAAATATATTTTAATGTTCTTTTTGAGGGGTTCCTCAACTCCTTCCATCACTAAATAAGTCCATTTTATTGTAATTTTTTCCTACTATTTCCTGAATTACACAGAATCCGTAAATAAATATCATCTCATGTATTTTTGTCCCTTAGAAGAACTCTATAAAGGTGTAACAAAATGCAGTAGGTTTAAACTCCTCATTACCACATTGAATGTAAGTTACTTGGGGGTCCCTTTAATTTCTTGACTGTTCTAATTTGTCAATACAAAATGTAGAACCCAATGCAAGCTCATTGGTGTGAGAGAAGTTGCATGAATGTGAAAAGAGGTTTTGATCCTTAGTTTGTGGTATCAAGTATTTTGATAACCTCAAAATCCCATGGCCAGTGAAAGATAATTAAGTCTTTGTAGTTTCCTGTACAAATTCACTTTGTGTATAAATTGGACCATCGGCACTGTGTAAAGCTAAACTGTATACTGAAAAATGTCTTGTCAGGAAATGTTTTGCAGGTGGCTACAGTTATAATTCGCTGAACGCTGCAACTCCAACTCTGGTTTACATTGTTTACGACCTCTGTATATTTGCTGAGGGAAAACGAAACAAAACAAAACCAGACTGTGAAATTGTGCAGAGCATCAGGGGCTCTTCTTAATAAAGACCTAAACTGAAGTTAAATTCCTAGATCTTTCTGTTGGTCAGGATAAATAAGCCTCATGCTCATGCCAGAATAGACAGGGTTTCTCTTACGCATGGTTCAGTATCTCACTATTGTTTTCTGCTGCTGCTAGGGTCAATCATAAGTACATCTGTAACTTTTTCAAGGCTTTCCTTGAATACAAAATAAAAAGAGCAAGGCCCCTCTATGATTAACATCACCTCATTGCATGATTGTCAGGACCAGGATGTGGGTGGACTGACCTGGTGGTTAGAACCCAACCTATTGGTTAAAGAAAAGGACAGGAGCCAGATCTGGAGTAAGGAACCAGGAATCAAGCCAAGGGTCAGAGCTAGAGCCAGAAATCAGTAGCTGGAGCCAGAAGCCAGGCAAGAGAGCAAGGCAGGGTGGAATGGAGCAGGACAAGGCTGGAGAGGTTGGATAAAAGGCAGGAGCAAGGCTGGGTACAGGGGCAATTGCAGATTTGCTGCTGCTGCCATTGAGCTTAAGTGCAGACCTGTTGGCTCCTTTCAACAGTAGGGTGGGCTGGCCACTTGGGCAGACTGGGCAAAAAGGCAATTCCGCTGCAGTCTGTCTTGGCTTATTAGCCTGCCTGAAGGCTGAACAATCTAACCCCAAGCTCAGCTGAAGAAATTCAACCCCATGGGTTCTGAGAATGATAGTGGCAGTGTTGCTGGTAGGGATCGTTTTCCATTACCTAACTTATTTTTCTTCTAGATAAAGTAGGTGTGGTAGGTCTCATGCTAGCATTCGTGTAATAGTCTGATAAAAAGAGCCAATTGCTTGCTTCGGTGGGGTTTACGAATAATCTCTCATGAAATCTTATGTTTTAACATGCACATTTGGGAGGAAGTTTAAGAGATTAGATTTGTGTGTGTTTGTGAAAAGATACCGTTGATTTCTGCATATTATGCAGCAAAATAGGGCTCCATATCAGCAGACAATCCTGCTGTATTGTGCTGCATGCTCCTGGCTGCAAAGAACACTAGTCCCTTAGTTTAAAATCAGTGGTGCATTAATGAGCAGTGTTCTGAGATCCCTAACAGAGAAGGGCCTTGTACAGCTGAAATGTAACTCACTCTTACATAGTTAATCACTTTGGGTCCCAGTAAGAAAAACTGCAGGCTTGTAATGCAAAATGTACATTTTGATTCATTATTTCGGGGTGAGGGGGCAACCTTATGGCACATATAATTTCCTTATTGGGTGTGGGCGGCATTAAAGTTTCAACGTACAGTATATTTATGTGAAAAGGAGATGTGGGCGTGGAGAACACTAATTATCGCACAAATGCTAACCGAGAAATCGGTATGCAAATATCATTAGGAATTATCTGTGAATTTACGAACAAATAAGACAGTTCCTGGTTTCTGAGAAATAAAGGAAAACCTCAACCAGGATAATGGGTGGTACAGTCAGCTGTCAATTCTAAAACCACCAGCCCAATTACATCTAGCATTCAACAGTAGTGCCCCAAATGTACAAATCTACTTATATCTACATGTGTAGGTTCCGAACAAGTCTGGAATGTCTTCAAGTTTGTGCAAAACTAATGAACTAAAATATCTATTTATTTATTTATTTATTTATTTATTATGGGCAACTGGGTAGCTTTCAAAGATTTCCTCATTGAATAATATTCCAAGTGTTGATTGGAACCATTTATTGTGACATACATCTTCTTGGTTTAAATCTAAATAGCAGTTGGACCCTACTTGCACAATCTGAGGAGAAGTTATTCGGTTTTGCAGCTTTGGAATGACCCAGCCAACAGTTCTTGGTATTATTCTGTTTTACTAGTAACTATGAAATCTGATTTTATTTTGAGTGGATAAGTTTGGAAGAACAAGGTTAAAATATAATTTTTGAGTTCTGGGAATGCCTGAAAAACTTGAGTCTATGTCCATTTGGAAGATCATCTATATAATTTTAACTCCAAAGTCCTGTTTTTCACTTTTTGAATATTTTAAATCTAATTTTGATTAGAATAAATACAATAAATGTTCATGAACAGCAGAAAATCTAAATAGGGAGTTTTCTCCACAATTTGAAGCAATAATTCCTTGCTCTCCTGATAATGATAAAGTCCAATTTCAATGACTGTGCGGAACAAAATAAAGTAAAATTTATTATGGAAGTGATCAGAATATTTTACTAAATCAGGACTGAGACAGTTTAATTTTAGTTAGTAGAACTGACTTTCTGATAGCCACGTCTTTAATTCCAGATGGAACGTATGCATTGTAGGGAGTAACGGAAAAGATGAGGTAGAATAGCAGGCCATCTCCAACTGATTTGGTAATGATGCGACTTCTTGTGAAATGAGAAAATAGCAAGGTGGTTGATCACAGTTGTTTATAGCCTGCACTTGACTCAAGAACTGATTTGGATGACAGCTATGACAGGCCTACTGCTGTTGCAAAAGGATATCAGTCTACCTTAAGATGAGCTGTTCTTATAAATCAGCTACCCACAGAGAGATTTCTCTCCTATAGTTCTTTTTATAGTGGCATATGGTGGGGATGCTCTAGTTTGGCTATCTCATCATTTCCATCATACACCCGCTAGAGAAAATATGGAAAAGGAAGTAACTTGCTGTGCATGCTCCAGCTGTAAACCCAAAGTTATGGGAGGTTAAAGGATGTCAGGTGAATGTAGATAGACAAATGTAATTAATCCAAGCCATCTTGATGAACGCTCCTGCTCTTACAAAAGTGCCTTTAGTACTTGCATCTTTTGTCTGATGCAAAAGGGGACGTGTTGCCTCCTAATATCCTGCTGGAACATGAGTTCAGTACTGGCTTAAATGGAAGAGTACCACTCACTGAATCATTAGCACCACTTCCAATGACACCACCACTAAATTAGGTTGTGAACACAAGATGGTATTGCTGCATGGATTTTCTACCTTTTTAGAAACGCACCACAACTGTTTTGTGCAGATCTATGTGTGGCTTCCAATTTTATTGGCCAACATTTCCAACACAATTTTGATCTTTTTTCTTTTTTTTTTATGATGAGCTTGTCATCTTGGGAAGTGATTTTTTTTTTGATGTATTCAAAGGTAGGGAAGAATTTATTTCACATGATACTGAGCTATCTGCATACAATTTGTAGGAGGGCAACATATAGCTTGATGGATCTGCCATGCCCTCAAGATGCCCCTTTTCCAGAGAGACACTGTTTTCTGTGCATATATTTAATTTGGGAAGTTCATTGTTTGTGAGTAAGTGTGACCAAATTGATAAGGGCTCCTAATAGGATATATGCAAACATACATCTATGATGTATAGATGTATATAAATAACTTATGCCATGTGTGGTGGTGAAATCAGTGTAACAAATTGCATTCATCATTTATTTGCCTATTTCTTCTTAAAGCCATCTTGTCATCCATCTCTGAGCAGATTTCCAACATAACAAATCTCTGAGCAGCTTGAAGCGGCTATTGTACTATAGTTACTCCCATAATAACACTGCTCCGAGTCGCACATTTCAGTCTTTGACCAGTCCTGGCCCAATATCAGGCAAATCACACTTTCTCTTCAGTGGCATAATTTTGTAGCCTTATAGATTTTGAAATATTAGATTGTATAGAAAAGGTATTTTAAACAATTTTTGTGCTTTCTAAATTTCATGAACTATATGTTTTCTTATTCTCAGAGGCCTGTACAGTTGGATTCCACTAAAGGAAACCTGTTTTGGCAGGTGGAGGTAAATGGGGGGAAAAAAAAAGATTTGTATATATTTTAAAACTTTTCTTGGCAGACCACTCATCGGGATGGGAGCCTTTAGTGGGAATGGCTGGAAGGAGATTGCTGAGCATGCTACAACTCACCCACTGATAGGGAATGTGACTTTGTGGGGTAGAATTTCTGTCCCAGGGACATCTCAGGGGAAAGAAGGCACAGAGGGTGACTTGGTGGTCAGTTGCAAGTATGGTCATGCTGGGGTGACTGATCACCTTCTTGGTACTATTTAAGATGATAAACTGAGAGGTGAATATGTGGACATATTGTCGCTGTTGCACAGGGAGGTGCTGACAGAAAGTAAGCTGGGGCACAGCGAGCTGGGCAATGAAATGCCCAAGTGGCCGTGGGTGTCTAGAACATGGGAAAATTGGGAAACTTCTTTCCTAATTGGTGTGGTCATTATTGCAGAGGCTTACCCCGACAGAAGCCCAGTATCATCTCCAGTTAAGCTTGAGGTGTTAAGGGTTCTCCTTACCCTAACAAGATAGATTGGCATTTTTATGGGCTGGGTTTACTTTGAGGTTTAGGAACCCTTTTGCAGGAGAAAAAAGGCATGTAATGTTGACAAATTTGAAGGAGTTATGGGGAATGGGCCATACTGTAAAGAAAAAGATTATACAAGAATTAAAGGGGAATAGGATAGCAGGGCCATTCAGTCATCTCAGTATATGGGACTTACTTACAGGTTTTTCCCCTAAGGTTGGTCCTTAAGAAGGCCCCGAGTGAGTATCACATAATTCACCACCTGTCTTACCCATGGGATAGCTCAGTTAATGATGGAATAGGCCCAACCTTGTGTTCTGTGTCCTATTCCTCCACTGATGAGGCTGAGTGCCTGTTTTGGTCTTGTAGCCAAGGGTTTTTAGTGTGGAGTTTCTGGCGGGGTGGTCTGAAGGCACCAGCCTTAGGGAGGATACATGCTGTTCCATCACTGTTGTGCACAGGGATCTTGCACAGATCTTGTATCCTGTGTGTTCCTGGTACCATGTTTTGGAGCTTTTCGGAGCAGCAAGCTAGTTTCTGGGTCCTGTAGAGATTCTTCTGGGGAGGCTTTGGAATTTAGGAGTATACATTGGAAGGGGTGATCGATGATATTAACCTTGAGGAGGTCAAAGACGGATCTTCCCTGTCGAGGCTGTGAGGGCATACATGGCAATAAGACCTGGGTTGGGTGGGGGAGGGGGGAAGAGTCCATCTTTATTCATGGTAATGGGAATCCCTTCACAACATACCCATTTATTACAGTTTTAAGACAGGTGTAATGTGCTACAAAAGAAATGAACGATCATTCTTAAAAATCATCACAAATTGACTTTTCCCCCTAAAATACTGCTCTAAATGTAACATTTATATATCATTTATATATTCAAAAAACGGTACTGGCTTTAATTAACTAATCAATCCTGAATAAATGCATCTTGGTAAGAATGAAAAATTATATGGAAATGAAGCCACTCTTACTCAGTTTTACCTGTTCCTGAATGTTTTATGAGTCACTTTTCAGATTCCTTAAAGTGCTTTTAGAAGCACACTCAAAAGTTCCATAATAATATGGCTTAATATCTCTAAAACTGATTTACTTAGAAAAAGTTGGGATTTGCAACTTGAAGAATAAATTTTCCCACAGTGCCTAGAGCCTTTATGAATGACTTTGACAATGTAAATACTGATCAACTACGATTGTCCTTAACTACTTAAGGCCTCTTTAATGCAGGCAAAATTGCCACTGTAGTCAATGGGAATTTACCAGAGCAAGGACTAATTGTTCCCTTAAGTTGGAGTCTAGTTCAAATGCAAAATTTCTAATTTATGTTATGTTTTTGTTTTCTTTTTTTTGAATTTTCAGTGCCAGGTGAAAGAGACAACCTTTGAGAAATTTTGCCCACAGAAAATATGAAGTGTCCTGAATTTGAGTCTCAGCATTGTCTGTTCTGAATATCCGGAAAGGATGTTCAGACAGTGAGCAGAGTATAAGACCACTTGTTTAGTACAACAGAGCATGATGCATTCAGTATCAGCGTTAGCTGCCTTGCTTCTGTGTAACTTATTTTGTTTTCCTTTCGGCAATAAATAGTTCTAATAATTGAGTCTTTCAACATCTGGTGTACCAATTAACGTGTGCTGCTAATGTCTCAAAAAGTAGAAAGGTGATTAATTTTCATCATGTTTAATACACTAACAGAGCAAGGTGGAGAAGGAGAATGTCAAAACACTTAAATTCTTCTTCTCATTCAGATATCCTGGTGCAATTACTGAGTATTCACAAAAGAACTTACTTTTCAGTATGACAATAATTAAATGTAAACATTGAGCCTGATTTTCAAACATAGGATACCTAGAATAGGATGCCAGTCCTTAATCTGATTACTCAAATTGTGGCTTATGCATCCAGTATGTCTCGCATATTATTATTAGAGTTGTTTAGTTGGATTTCTTTAGATATCTATGTCTTGATTCTGTTCTCACACCAATATACAGGAAATCAAGAGTAACTTTCCTGAGATCAATGGAGATATAACGGTATAAAACTGGTGTAACTGAGGGGGAATTATGTCCTTATTGTGCATCTCTCATCTGTTTCAAGAGTCAGCAAATAATTAGGGTTTTCAGAGAACACCTTTAGAGACAAGTTCTTACCATACCATGACAGTGTTTCCCACCTATATTTTCTTCTAATTTAGTGTCATTTTGGGAGCCTTTGTTTCCTCTTGTTCTTGTTTGGTTCTTGCTCATTTCTTCACCACCAATAGCGGCTTGAAGGAGCCATATTGACTGAAGGAGTAGGTGAACATGTGACAGGCATATAATGTGATGCAGAGACGGAATGAAAGTGTGGCTCGTGGCCTCAGTTGTAACAGAAAGACTTGAATTAAAATAAAGAGATATATAGAAGGCTAAGTACCTGAGTCTCTTTTACACTGAAGGCTTAAAGGTCAAAATCAGCCCTAACCCAGCAACTTCAGAGAGTTTCTAGGCAAGCAACTACTTTGCCAAAGTGAAGAACAAGAGATGATAGAACGACATTGTAACTGTTTTTGCAGGAAAGCTCCAATGGCAGCCTAGGAACAATAGTTGTTATAATAAAAGAATATTTAGCATTACCATATTGTCTAGAGAAATGATTTTGGTTTGTGAATGGCAGCATTGTTGTTTTATATATACAGATACAAATCCTTTGCTGTACAGTAATAGGATTGTAATTCCCAGGATGTCATCATCTTTAAGTGTTTTTCAGATGTAATAATCAATATTTCACCAGTACAGCGAGCCCCTGGCACTGAAATGTTTTTTTTGTGTACGCCGCAAGTGTTTAATCTATGTCTTCCGAAATCTTGTTTTCTCCCTAAAAATGTAAGCTGTTGGTTGACTAATGCTGTGAATCACTTAGAACTACAGATGGCCATATATACACTAGTGAGTTTTCTTTTAAATCGGAGACTGAATAATAGCATCTCCAGTTGCTGCTGGCAAACATGCTGACAGGAACACCCAGGAAAAATGGTCCTTAAAGATGCCCATTTCTATAACTCAGACTGAAAGAAAATTGCTAAGTAAAACACTTTATTTGTTTTAGGATGTGCAAGAACGCAGAGGTTTTTATATGTTACTAGCTTGCTTTGCCTGTACTATGGCTGCGGGGTGATAAGAAGTTTAGAAAAGAGATGACTAAGGGGGATTGGATAGAGGTCTATGAAATTATGAATGGTGTGGAGAAAATGAATAATGAAATGTTATTTACTCCTTCAAATAATGCAAGAACCAAGGGTCATCCAATGACATTGATAAGCAGCAGGTTTAAAACAAACAAAAGAGATACTGCTTCATACAAGAGTCACCCTGTGGAAGTCAGTGCCAGGGGATGTTGTGCAGGCTAAAAGTATAGCTCGGTTAAAAATAGAGAATTAAATAAGTCCATGGCGGACAAGCCTATCAATGGCTGTTAGCTAAGCTAGTCAGGGGCACAACCCCATGCTCTGGGTGTCCTTGAACATCTGCCTGCTAGAAGCTGGGACTGGAAAACACGGGATGGGTCACTCAATAATTGTCCTGTTCTGTTCGTTGCCTCTGAAGCATCTGGCACTGGCCACTGTTGGAAGACAAGTTAGTGGGCTAGATGCACCATTGGTCTGACCCAGTATGGCTATTCTTAAGGTAAACTCAGTTTCTAAGAAATGTTGTGAAATGTCCCACTATACAGCAGGCCACATCATCTTCCCTTTTTATGCATGCAACTTCCATTGCTTTTGCATATTCAGAGCCATGTTCTAGTGTCTCTGCTTCCCAGTAATTCCTGCTTCGGAACCAGCCACAGTACAGTATGCTTCTTTGTATGCTTGGTCAAGATCCTGGCTACCATGCCTGACAGTGTCTTCAACCTATGTTGTAGCAGCACAGAAGTGAACCATCTTTTCAAAACAGCAGTAAAGGCTACCAAGAGGGGTCTCCAGGCACAGCGCAATGTCCCAATATTCTCAAAAAATGAAAACTTAAGCCCTGATCCTATACCATAAAGGTCAATTGGATTTTTGTTATTGACTTTTGTCATAAATATAAAGGGAAGGGTAACAACCTTTATGTATGCAGTAACATCAAATCCCTCCTGGCCAGAGGTACAGAATCACTTACCTGTAAGAGGTTAATCAGTTCAATTAACCTAGTTGGCACCTGACCAGAAGGACCAATGGGGGAAAGAAGATTCTTTCAAATCTGCCGGGGGAGGGTTTTGTTTGTGCTTTTTGTTTTTGTTTTTCCCTCTTGGGACAAAGAGAGAGATCAAGCAGGTAACCCAGCTCCTAAAAAGATCCTGAAATAATACATATAAAATTACAGAACTTGTAAATAATAGTAAGGAAATGCGTTAGATTATCTTTTGTTTTAGCTTGTGAATTTTCCCTATGCTAAGAGGTAATTTTATTCCTGTTGTGTAATTGGGAAGCAGAATCAGTGGGGAATCCTCTGTGCTTTAAATCCTATTTACCCTGTAAAGTTATCTTCCATCCTGATTTTGCTGGTGTGATTCTTTTACATTTTTTTAAATAAAATTCTTCTTTTAATCTTGATTGATTACATTTATTGATTGATTTTAATCTTGATTGATTTTCAGTGTCCTAAAAACCAGGGATTTGGTCTGTGCTCACTTTGTTAACCTATTGGTTGGTATATTATTCTCAAGCCTCCCCAGGAAAGGGGGTGAAGAAGTTTATATCATTTTCAGCTTGCACATTGAAAAAAGTGTTTTATGTGACTACAGCAGAGTAATCATGCTTTCCTAGTATCTAATATAATTCTGACGGTCTTCAAATAAAATGTTGTTAGGGCATAAATGATTTTATTGAGTAATGCTATTATGACAATGGCCATAACATATGGCTAATAAAGATGACATTTCTTAGTAGGAATGCAAAATTTAAAAAGATTTCTTATGGAGATTTGCACTGTGCCAGCCAATATAGAAGCCATTTGATCAACGTTGATCAGAGGAACAAGCTGATCCTGAGATCTGCTGAGTCGAGCTGCACCAAAGACAATAGTTCAGTTTCACAAAGGATTTTGAAATGTAGCTTTGTTCCTAATCCAAATGAAAACAAAAAAATTTAAAATTGTTCAGTGAAGGAGTTTTTTGTTTAAATTGTTCAGGTTGATTGACTTTTTTCAAATTGTGTATTAAATGCAAATGGAACAATAATGCAGAATTTAAAAATACATCAACACAAAAAAGTTTCCAAATTTTAAAAAAATAAATGTTTTATGGCTGAAATTGTTGAAATGGGTCTTTTGACATTGTTGGAAGTTTTTTTTCAGAGTTTTCTGCTGAAACAGAATTCTGGCAAAATGGACCTGATTGTGTGAACTTTTCAATTTTGATGGAACACCATATTCCAGCATATTTGGTTCCCCTGAAATGTCTTTTGCCATCTCTAAAGTAGAGCATCCCAGGCTGTTACTGGAAGTGTTCAGCATGACTCTATATCAGGTGCTAAGGTCTTTTAGTGGTGGTCAGGCAGTAATTTCTTGCCATCTACATGGCTGGAATAAAAAATAATAAATAAAAGGAATAAGTAACCCTGGAGAACAGAGTTAGCACTTGGTGGGACAGAAGTAATTGCATTTTGAGTGTTTCTGTGGAAGCAACGTGACATGACAAATTTTTAGAGGCTCTGTCAATACCGTTAATATTTATAATGCACTCTAGAAAACAGCTAATATGTGCCACATCCATCAAATATTAGTTCAGCGGAATTGTATTCAACTGTTAAACTTTGTTGAACTATGAACACTGAATCATAATAGCCAGAGATTATATGAAGGATTTTATGCTCCAGTTTTATACCTACTTGAGTAAAGTCATCATGTTATTCCATTGTGAGACAACCACCTTCTTTCATAAAATCAGGCATCCTTACTGATGTTTGGTACAGCCAAGGTAGTTATTATAAGTGCAAAACATTCCTGAATATACAAGTAGTATCCATGCCAAGTGTATCACAGATCTGATTGCAAGATACGCAGGATCATGTAATAAAGCCAAGATTTTCAGCTATTCCCTTCTTGGGAATCATTCTGAAACATGTCAAATTGCAATGATTTGGCTACAGACTGCCAATAGCTTTCAGTTTTGATGATGGCTGATAGTTAACTATCATTACTCCATGCCACGAAAGCCAGCCCTGCAAATCACCCTTCTCTCTTATTCTAAGTCTCTCTTTGAAATTCACTCTTCCACAAGGTCCTCAAGAAATAGGTTTAAATTGTCCCTGCCTCTGGATTTCTCAATGCAATAATTCTAAATATCTAGCATTAAACCATATGTTCTTCTGGGCAGGAGCTATCTTTATTTTCCTGTATTGTGGTGCACTGAGCACAGTTTTGGAGCTAATGAATAGTAAACAGTTATGTATGAAGATGACATACATTCATATTTCCACATTTGTTGTAATATACCCTCATGTCTGAGATACTAATATCCCAACAATAACATATTCCATTAATAGCAGTTATTCACTATAAAGCTGGCTAATAATTCCTGATCAACTCTTCACCTGTTTGAGAAGTGCCCGTGGGATCATATTCCAGCCAAGTACACGAACTACTAGACTGAAAGTTATAAGTGGGGAGGGACAGGGGCAGCCTCAGTGCCAACACCACTGCATCTTCCTCTGGCCACTTTGTCTGGAGCAAGTCAGGCATCTAACTCATTCCTGCAAAAAATGCCTTAGGCAGCTACCCTGCCTGACTCCAAAAGCAGGGTAACCATTCATGGATTGCTAAGCAGAGAGTGGCACTCCCTGCCCCCAGGATTTAGGCAGTTATCTCTGAGAGAGGAGCAGGGTTTAGGACACATACCTCTGATAGGGGTATCCTGTTAGCTAGCTTAGGCAGCTCCCTGCCTAGCATGCTGGCTTTTGTGACTTTGATTCTCTCCCCATTCGTTGCACAGGTAACCCAGGCACCTAACTCACGGTGTTGTTCCTGAGATTATCTAGGTGCCCAAAAGTTAGGTGCTGTGATGCGCAGAGTTGCAGCACCAAAGTTCCTGTGTCGATCCCACCCTTGTTGACCTATGCAGACTGGTAATAACCAGCAGAACTGGGAAACATAGCTGGGAAGCTACAAGGCTGTTAGTTTGCTTGCCTAAAGCGAGAACAATTAGCCAATAATTTGGGTTGAGCTCATTTATAATTTTTCCAGAATGCTCATTTCAGTTTTTATTGCCAATTAACTTAGCATTCTAGTCTCAATCTTCAGTTGATTAGCCGGTAATTTGAACTGAAACCCTCATCAAAAGGGCATCATTTGTAAAACAGAGGAGAAATCTCAGAGATAGTGAAATTACTGTTAATTAAATCTGTACGTGCCTATACTGGGGACACATGAACAAAATGATATTTGTTTTTGCACGGTGCTGCTAGCTGGAGAGTGAGTCTTATTAGCACTATTTAATTGTCAGCCTGTGTTCATAAAAATGTACAGCAAGCAGAGTCCCTTCTGCATGAATTAATTTTAACCGCATGTGCACATGACTGATGCATATAGTGCTTAGATTATGCAAACAAAATCATGGTCTTGACAAGCAGATGTGGTACCATATTTCTTATATACACATTGTTGCACTGTAATCTTTTTTTTTTAAACAGACATTTGTATTTAACGCACATCTTGCTCAACACGGGTGTAACTTCCTTGATCTGAGTGTAGTTACCTTCTTCTTTATGCAGATGTGAGATCAGAATTACGCTCAGTAATTGTTAATTTTTCCTGTAATTTTTTTTATTCAATTAAATGGCATCGTAGAGAGAGAGCAGAACAATAATCTGGCAGGTTTAGAAGTTGTAACCTAGACTCTAAGCTGCTGTTGAGTATAAAGCAATTACTTCCAAAGGTGTCTCTGTTCTATGGAAATGTTATGCTGTAGCATTATTAAGATAATCAAGATACTGTGTAATGTGGTGCTTTGGGAGAATGCTCTACAGCTCATATTTTATTCAATTGTGTGGTACTTGAATTATCAAAGGCTCAATTCTGCCACCCTCTCTCTCACTGAGTGATAATACAACTGTACTCGCCGGAGCTTCCGTGTGGTTTTCAAGAGTAGCCTGAAGTGACACATAATACAGTAGCTCACCCCGGAGAGGGCAAAGGCGTGGATAACTGAGATGAGGGCCATGCTAAAAAGCAAGGGTCACAAGCCCGAGGCCACTTGAAAATGGTAAAAGCATTTTGTACTTCTGGTGTTACCTGAGAAAACAAGAGCAGCAGCGGATCCAGTGAGACTCAGAGGAGAAAATTCTGGGCTGTGCCTCTTACAGCCTTTATCTATCTTTAAGCCACCTTTGCAGCCTTCTGATGTGACCTGTTTCATGGGTTAGAATAGCTCCTGAATTAATTTTGGCAGCCCCAAAAAGCTGTGTGTTATGGCAGCCTGCTGTTCAGAATCTCAGTGCTGTGACCCCCAGCCCTGGCCTATCCCCTATGCCAGGGTTTCTCAATCCCTGGGTCGGGATCCAAAATGAGGTTGCCAGACTCTTTCAAAGGGTCATGTGACAGCTCCTGGGGCTCCTGTCCCATGGGGCTGGCTAGGCTCACCTCACTGCTCTGGGCACTGCAACCTCTGGGGTCTCAGCGCCACTCAGGTTTGGTCTAGCCATCATGATTACGGGAGCCCAGGCAGGCCAACTTTGAGCAAGTGGCACTGCAACTCCACTCCACTCACACAAATTTGGTCCAGTCGTGGGGGGACGGGGCCAAACCTGACCAGTACTACAACCCCGGAGGTTGCAATAGCCAGACTGGAGAGCCATGCCAGCCAGGCCCAGAGCACAGGAGCTACAGGAGCTGACACCGTGGAGGGGAACTCAATCCTCCTCTGGGCAGAACATGACTGCACCCTAGGGTCTCCACCCCCAGACTATTTACTGGGTGGTGACAGGCCATAAACATTTACAAATAGGTCCTGAGCCAGAAAAGGTTGAGAACCACTGCCCTATCATATGAGGGGGTCCTTGGAAGACAGTGGAGCCTGAGGCTGCCTTCCTCAGTTCTTGTCCTTTTACAGCTAAATCTGTCACTTTTATAGGCTCTTCACACTGCTGCAGTCCTTTTGCCGAGCTTTCCAGGGTTGAAATGGGGGAGGGCATCTCACCCAGAGATTACAGACCTAGTCAGACAAAGGGCAGACCTGACTGCTTGGTCAAAGTGCCTGCAAATTCTTCCAGAGGTCTCTCCATTAATATCTCTCTGGGTCTGGAGGTTAAGCTAGATATTGGTGCCTTGGCGAGGCTCTGAGAAAATGAGGAGACTACAGAATTGAGGTTTGGTGTAAAGGTGATGCAGAGTCATTTCAATACTCAGATATCTTTGTAAACCGAGCTTAGGTTAGCAGGTCTGTTGCACTTCACATTGTTAGAAATTTAAGTGATAAATGGATCATCGTTTTTCATTAGCATGTTATTCTCTCTTAAAAGTAGGGATTTTGAAATGTTTTTGATCTCATGCATATTTAACAACTCTTGTTGTTTCAACCCTCTTTTTTCAGGATTACCTACTTAAAATTAACTTAAAAGGGGGGATTATGCTATTAAAGCATGCATTAGAAAAGACTGGATAACTAATGATTTTATAGAGCTTTTTACTTCTAGGTTGCCCGTTCAAATCCATCTCAGGTCAATAGTAATTGAAAGTTGTTGGGTCCAAACCACTATGATATTTGATAACTTTGCTGTTAACCTCTGTAGAAATAATAATACCTTGTTTTTCATTAGTAGATCTCAATGCACTCTACAAAGGTGACAGCATCATTACCACCATTGTACAGATGGAGCAGCAACTTACTCATGGTCACACATGTTAGTAGTAAAGCTGGGAATAGAATCCAGGTCTCCTGAGTCCCTGTCCAGTGGTCTATCCCCTGATCATTGAGTATCCCTTCCCCTGTTTTGAAGTTTGAAAGTGAGATTTTCAAAAGCACCTAAGGACTATATTTTTAGAGGTATTTAGGCACCTAGTAGGATTTTCAAAAGTACCTAGGTGCCTAACTCTTATTAGGCACAACCTGCATCTGTAAATGCTTAAATACCTTTAAAAATCTGACCCTAAGTGATTTCGGGAAGCAATTTCCATTGACTTTCATGAGACTTGTGCTCCTAAGTCAGTTAGTCACTGTTGAAAACCCATGTTGGATCTAAGGCCAAACTTTTCCAAAGCTAAAGGGTGTGTACATCCAAATTTTGCTTTAGCGGTGTTCATGATCTTTTTTTCTGATAACTTTCCATGAACATTTGAGTGCTGAAGCTTTACTAGGGCCAATACTTGCATAAAGTGAGTGCTACAATTGAAAATTTATATTCAGTTGTAAATTTGCCACTTGACCTCTGCGACATGGGTTCATAGGTCGCACAGTTTTGTTTGTGTTTCTTGATTGAATGACAGCATGAACTGCAAATTGTATACTACCTTATAAAATGTGATTTTGCATTGTAGTGAGTTACATAATCTTGTTTTTTCTGTGTAACTAGAACATAACACAAATTTCAGATTGCAAACTATGAATGCTTGTAATTGGTGAATAATCTTCCGATCAGGAATTATTCACTGAAAAAACAGAGTGAATCATTCTGAACAATGAACATTTTCCTCACTGTTAATGAAGAATTCACAAAGAGGAAAACAAGAAAAATCCATCAAATTAACTATTCGCTCAGCAGTAGTTGACAGACATTAATTTTTAATGCATGTAAATTCACATAATGGTATTGTGTAGATAGCTTCAGTATACAGTGTCTTGATATTAGTAAGGGATATGAATCACCTGGAAGCAGATTTTAATTGGGAAATATATTGACTTTCTTTAGTGAACTTCCATAAAATGTGTAAATATTGAATCTCTTTAATTTTCCTCTGCGTGGAGAATATAGACACACATTGTTCTGTACTCATTTTGATCAATGAGTAAGCAAATATCTCTTATTCTTAAATTCTAATTTAAAATTCTCAAAAACATTATGTTCATAATGAGGCGAGAAACTGCAATGCAGCAGATGAAATAGTAGCAATGTTTTCCATTTCACTAATGATTTTTTTCATTAAACATGTGTAGCACTTCTTTAGAAGAGCTCACACTCCATCTGATCCTATTTAATATATTGGCCCCTTGAAGTCTTTAGAAGTGAGGGTGGGGTGGAAAACCTATAATTTTGGGATGAGATCCTTCACCTCTCATGCTCCCCTAGCTTTCATAGTGCTCTGGTGAAAAGCAAAGCATAATTGGCTACCCAGGGATTCTATTAATCAATGGGATCTCCTGTGTCATGCAGAACCAATGTAATGGTTGCTCTAATCTCTCTCTTTAGGGTATGTCTACATTATAATTAGACAGGAATAGCTCAGTGGTTTGAGCGTTAGCTTGCTATACCCAGGGTTGTGAGTTCAATCCTTGAAGGGGGCCATTTTGGAATCTGGGGCAAAAATCTGTCTGGGGATTGGTCCTGCTTTGAGCAGGGGGTTGGACTAGATGACCTCCTGAGGTTCCTTTCCAACCCTGATATTCTATGACCTGCCAGCTGACTCGTGCTCGCATGGTTCAGGCTGCGGGGCTGTTTAACTGTGGTGTAGAAGTTCTGGCTTGGGCTGCAACCTGAGCTCTGGGACCCTCCCGCCTTGCAGGATCTTACAGACAGAGCCTAGATGTCTACACCATAATTAAACAGTCCTGCAGCCTGAGTCAGCTGGCACAGACCAGCTGTGGGGTTTTAACTGCAGTGTAGACGTACCCTTAGCTACCAGCTTAAGAGGCAAGCTGGACATGTGATTTGTGCAGTTTTAGATCAGTGTGTAGACTAGATTAGAAAGAGGATTGGGGGGTAGTTTGCCAAATAGACTACGGCCATGGGAAATCGAAGTTCATGTAGATCACTGTTCAATAAACCAGCAATAATCCAAGTTTGACTCTGTTTTTCAAGATAGCAGTGACAATGAAGAGAACTTTTCTGTCTTAAATTGATAATGCCTTATGGCAGGTGATGCAGAAACCTGTATAATTATGACAATAAATGCAATACGCTAGAAGACAAGCTGGATTGAATGTAAAGCACAAAATAATAGGCTTTAATAAATTTGTCATTGAAGCACCTGGCTAAGTGAACCATTGCCAACAAGAAAGTTTGGGGGTGAATTATCAACTTCTCTTGGGGGACCGTAAATTGTATTTTATGTGGCTCCTTTATTACTCTCCATCTGGATACTTTCATAAAATCAATAACAAGCAACCCAAACAAATAACTGCAAAATACACAAAAACTAAGCCACCGTAAATGATGACGTATATAAAGTTTGTGTGTGCACCTGTTTGTTACATCCTTCGAAGTATGCTTATAGTGTGGGGCATTTGAAATTTAACCGCATGCAACTCCCATTAACACTAATAGCCTCGGTGTTTCTGGAGTTCCCATCTATCCTTAAGGTTATTGTAATGCAATTTTATTTGGTATTTAATTGTAGTGGTTTAATGATTGCATTAATAAGTGAATAAAATGAGCTAACATCTGCCCTTGGATACACATACAAACAAGCAATTCCACTGACTCCTATGGGAGTCGAACTTGTGTTTCAGAGCAGAATTTGGCCCTAACGAAGTACGGTAAAATACCCACATCTCCCATTGACATTGCAAGGTATTTGCATTGGACTGTTACAGTGTCAGGACAAACGCAGGGGAGAAGAGTGTGTTTAAAAAGCGAACCAGCAACGGCTCCTCCATGTTTCCAGTTAGTGTTGTCTTTCTTTTGATTTATCAAATAATTGGCCGCACTTTATAGTAAGGTTTCATTTCTAAATAGTTTATAAAGGCACAATACTTTATTAATAGAGGTTTTAACCCTCCGTTAATCAATTCTTACACATGTTATAGAATGCAGCTGGCCAATAGGTTACTTATAAGCCATTGTTTATAACCATCTTCTACTGATGTTGTCATAACCATCTATAATGAATGCTATTTATGTCTGTAACTTGCTTTTAACAGCTATGAATGGTTTATAAAGGGCTAATAAATGATTAATAAATGGAATCTTAATCTAAAGTGTGAACTACGGCTACACGCTGTGAAAGTTAATAGCAGAGATCTTTAAATGATAGGGAACATGCAAATTAACAGTGTAATAGCCAGTAAGCATCCTCTTTCTGCTAGTTAGGAGTGACTCCTGTTAAAGTCAATGTTGTTCCCAAGCCTCCCATTGAAGAGTTCCCTGTTCTAAAAACCTACTTATTTATCAAAAGAAGTGACATAAGGCACCTGTCTACACTACAGACTAAGCCCTGGTACATGTTAATGCCTTTTAGACTAGGTTATCAATATATGAGTATGAAATTACAATCAAACTGTTTTTTTTAAATTGTACAGTACGTGCTGGAAAAAAGGCCCCATTCGGCTGTCACGCTCGGGTAAATCAGCAGTAACTCCATTGATGTTAATGGAGTTACAGCAGGAATGGGTCTGCTCCTGAGTTTGGGTCTTAGTCCACATTACAAAGTTCAGCCAGCATAGCTGTGTTGACTAGGAGTGTGAAAGAATCACACCCCCTAGCCAACATATTTACGCTGACAAAATCCCTGGTGTAGACGCAGCTATGCCAACAGATGGTGTTTCTGTTGGCTGAGGGTACGTCTACACTACCTGCTGGATCAGTGGGTAGTGATCGATCTATTGGGGATTGATTTATTGCGTCTATTGTAGATGCGATAAAATCGATCCCCAATTGCTCTGCTGTCGACTCCGGAACTCCACCATGCGTGAAAGGCGGAAGCGGAGTCAACGGGGAAGCGGCAGCGGTCGACTTGCCGTCGTCCTCTCAGCCCGGTAAATCGACCTAAGATACGCCGATCTTAGGTCGACTCCGCCTCCCCCCCCCAGTGTAGACCTAGCCTTAGCTAACTTTCAGGGAGGTGATTTAGCTATGCCAGCAGAACTCCTTCTGTTGGTTTAACCTGCATCACCACTAAGGGAGGCTCTGTCAGCATAGCTACACCAAAGCATTGATAGTGCAGATAAGCCCTGAAGTATGTGGAAGGGTATAACAACACTAGCATTCTGTGTGCATGAATGACAAGCGACCAAAAACTCCAGGCAGCACTGACACTCAGCAGGCCCCTTTGTAATGCAAAGTTTTTTTCCTTTTTTTTAAAAAACACAGATGGAAGCAAGTGGCAATAAAAATAGAATGAAATGAAGGTCTGTTCTTTCAAAACACTTCATGCAATTTACAAATGCCACCCCCCTTCACATGTTCCTACTTTTAATCTGAACAGTAGAACTGTTCAAACTCAGGCTTGGCCTTTGCAGTTTTCATATACCTCCCAGTTGCTGGATCTGACCTCTTACTCCTAAAAACCCAATCCTAATAATTAAGAAAATTCCAAAGAGCATTGCGGTTGGGAATTGGGAGACAGAAGTATAATTTAGTATTGTGCCTCTAAGGGTGGGAAATTATTTTTGAAGCTAGGTCTGACTTGTTCTGAAGTGGGCTTAGGTTAGAAGGTATTTTGTAGCATAAGAAGGATGTGCTTGGGAAATGTCTGTGTGTGATTTTCATCTGTGTTCCAGGGCCAGATGTCAGCTGTAGGCAGATTGAGACATATCTGTAGATTTGTTGTTCCTAAGGACACTGAAGCCATATGCTACCTCTGTATAAGGAAGTCTTTTCATTTTTGTGAACTGTTTAGTATTGGAAGGAATTACAAAATGAAAGTAGTCTGTGTAGACATGTGACCTCATGGGCCATTTCTCTCTTCTTGAAACAACTAATGCGAAAGCACTTCAATCCCCACAAGAGAGGGGAGGCACATGTGTGATCCAGAGAGGACTCTTGCCTAGCAGCTTAAAACAGCCCAACATCTTCAGCTGCTTTCCATCTATTTTTGACAGATGCCAGAGGGCAAGAACCTTAATCAGCTGTAGTATAATAGTACGACAGTCAGTGGGCCAGATTCTCCTCTCAGTCACTGTAGTAATTCCATTGATTTCAATGGATTTACACTGGTGAAACTGAGAGCAGAACGTGATGGAAAACTGTATAGAGCTGTCTTGCTCTTCACAGAATGGAAAAGTCTGCAGGGATTTTGAATTTTTTCATAGTGCGAGATATATCTCCATTAGAATAATTGTCTCATAGACACCTCTCCTTCCCTATGTGATCCTGCAAACCAAGTCTACCTCTACAGGCAAATGAATAGCATCCAGGTAGGTAATGCATCAGCTGCTCACATGGGACAGTTAATGTTTGGGAAGTGTTTCACAGAATCAGAGAAATGTGGGACTGGAAGGGACCTCAGTAAGTTATCTAGTCCAGTCCCCTGCACTGAGACAGGACTAAGTGTTATCTAGACCATCGCTGAGAGGTGTTTGTCTAACCTGTTCTTAAAAACCTCCAATGATGGAAATTCCACAGCCTCCATAGGTAATTTGTTCCATTGCTTAACTCTCCTGACAGTTAGGAAGTTTTTCCTAAGGTCTAATCTAAATCCCCCTTCCTGCAATTTAAGACCGTTGCTTCTTGTCCTGTCCTCAGTGCTTAAGGAGAACAATTTATCACCCTCCTCTTTATAACAACTTTTGGGTATGTTGAGTTGTCTTTATTGTGATGTAGCAGCCAGAAACAAGGAGAGACAGCACCCCATGACTAGCCAGCTGTGACGGGGTGGACTAAGCCCCCCCTGCTGGAGGCCTGGTGGCCCTGTCACACCCCGCCCCAGAAAAGGGCAGTAGATACTTAAGCGGCTGTGTGAGAAGCAGCCAATCAGGGCCCAGCAGGTCAGTATAAGAAGAGCTGCAGGGCAAGAGCAAGTTCAGTTCCTCGCTAGAGCTGGAGGAGCATAGATGGTGTGTGGCTGGCTGAGGGAGCTGCAGGACCTTGTATGAGGCAGTGCTGCCAGAAGCCAGAGAGAGCGAGATGGAGCCCTGAGCTGGTTCCTAGGACTCCATCCGGACAAGGCCCTGAGGTAAGGGTGAAGGTGGCACAGTGCCGTGTGGAAGTGGCCCAGAGAATTAGAGCAGCAGCACGACTTAGATAGGGGGAGATAGTGACAGCTGCTATCTACAGGGTCCCTGGGCTGGGACCCGGAGTAGTGGGCGGGCCTGGGACCCTCCCGCCCCCATTAGCCACTGGGGGAAGTGGCCTGGGCATTGAGGCATCCCCATAAGGGTGAACTGAACTGCAACAGCCCAACTGGAGAGTTGTGGCCAGAAAGGCCCTAAGAGGGTGAAGACTTTGTCGCCAGGGAGGGAGCCCTGGGAACTGCTCTGTCCCGGAGTAAAGACAACTTGTGAGAGACGTTACAAGCGGCACTGAGAGAGACCCCTCTTGGACTTGTACCCCAGAAGGGGTTTTGCTTTGCTTTCATCACCCAGACAGACTGTGTGTGACTCAGCTGGAAGGCTGAGACATCAAAGACACACCACAGAGAGAGAGAGAGCGAGCAGGCACACGCACTCAGCCAAGGGGTCGCTCACAAGAGATGAGTGCACCTGTTACACCAGCTCACCATGAGCCATCAATGAACCTGCAAGGGTCTTATTTGAGGAGCCACTGACATTTGTCATCCATTTTTCAAACATCTTGCTCTATTCAACAATGTGGATATCTGTCACAGTGTGCAGAGGGGCAAAGTAGAACTGGTGATCTGGCCACTCAATCTCATTATTTAAATCAATTAGCGCGGCAGAACAAATCACTAAACACATGCACAAAAGCTCAGACTCTTTGATGAGAAAAGTTTCATCTGGTGTCGCTCCTGATTTGCACCGGTATAAGGATATGTCCGCACTGCAATCGGAGGTGGGCTTGCAGCTCAAGTAGTTATACTCTCTCTAGCTTTAATCTAGCTAGCACAGCTGAAAACAGCAGTGAAGGTGTGGCAGCAAGGTGAGTTAGCACAGCAAGTGTATACTCAGGGTTCCAGGTGGGCTTGTGCAGTCCATGTTGAAGCCTGTGCCTCTGTGTCTTCACTGATATTTTTTGTCATGCTAGCTAGATTAAAGCTGCCTACTCAGTCATGTCCCCAATTGCAGTGTAGACATGCACTTAGTGAGAGGAGCATCAGGTCTAGAATATTCCCACTACAAAACGTTAACATATAGGACGAACTTACCTTATGTATAAGAACAGCTGTTTGAACATATTGGCCCTGAAGACCGTATCAAATACAGTATGTTGAAACAGCTGTCTGACTGTACTGGAGGTTTAATCTACTAAGTCATTGCTCATTTATTACCCCCCACCCCAATTTATAGCAATGCTCATATCAGCCCCACTAGGCCTGGACAGAACAATAGTTCTGTTGTTATTCTGTCCAAGTGCCTAGTGGGGCTGATATGAGCATTGCTATAAATTGAAAAAAAAAAAAAGTAATATGCATCATCTGAGCACGTCAGTTAATGATGATAAAAGCTCCCCCACAACAAACCCCAATCTCTTCAAAGCACCTCTTCTGAAAAACATGAATAAATGCACCGTGCAATGCTTTGTAGCCTTCTCTCACCAGCTCTTGGATGAACACATCTAGGGACAGGTGGCATGCAAGGTGGTCTGAGCTGCCAAATTAGAATACAAATGGGTGATGGTCTCTGCCAACCCAACAGGTATGTCTACATTGCAGCAGGGAGTGAGACTCATGCTAGCTCAGCTTGAATTAATGTGTTAAAAATAGAAGTACTGACATTGCCGCGCCGGTGGCAGTTTGGGGGCAGTCCACCCCATGTCCTGGATCTGAGCTCAAGTGGCTAACCTGGGTCTCTGCCGGAGCCGCAACGTCCACACTGCTATTTTTAGAGAGCTAGCTTGAGCCGAGCTAGTGTGAGTCTGCCTACTTGGGCCAGGAGGCTTGCTCCCAGCTCCAATTTGGACATATCTAAAGAGGGCTTTACAGAGCAAAATCAACATCCCAGAATTGTCTGTGAGCCCCTCCAGTCTATGAAACATAGAAGTCGTGTGTTCCATGCATGAAGTACTGTGAAGTAAGCCTGCTGCTGCATTGTGCCCAGCTGAAATTTCTAAGTGGTCTGCATATAGAGCATCCTGCAGTAATCCAATCAGAAGGGAACAGATTTGGATAACTGTAGTGAAGTCTGTATTTGAGGGGGAAAGGATGCAATCTAATTTCTGCATGTAGATGGGGTGGGGGAAGCACTCATAACCACTGTTGTTTTCTGGACATCAAGAAGTAGTTGAGGACTTCTAGCATGTGAACCTGAATAATACCAAGTGGCCAGAACCAGCCACCTCTGAATTGAACAGGCAGATATTTCTGCTGTCTCCTGTGGTGGTTTCCTTACAGACAACCAGGATAACTTTTGTCTTGTCCAGTTGGAGGGTCAGCCAGCTAACTCTCATTCAGCCTCCTGTCTCAGCTAGGCCCTGGGAATGCTGAATGTCCAAGCCATCTAGGTTGGATGCAAGGAGATGAACAGATGCAGGCTATCAGCATATGGATTTCAATGCAACTGAAATGGTCTCACTGTTTCCCCTGAGGCACGTACTTAGGTACATAGTAATTGAACAGTATTTTGAATTACTCCACACGAGAGCCCTCAGAATGCCCAGACAATTGCACAGCACTACCCTCCTTGTGGTGTTAGATAGAAAAGAACAAAGATTCATGCATGATACCAGGCTTGGCAATTTTAATCATTAACAATAATCTATAATGTGCTACTGTCCTACAGAGTTGTGCATCTTCTGAAGTGCTGGACTGAGGAAATCTCAAACGAAAAAACGAATGCCTCTGATCTGAATAAAGTGAATAACATTTTATGAATGAAATCCTGTGGATTAATTTGTTTTTCAAGCATTCACAGACACAGAATTGCAAACTAATTCACAGCAATTGCTATCAGAAAAATCCTCCAGCAGTCCATTCAGAAAACCAAAACACCCTTTCCAACGCTTATATAATAAATGACTGCCTTACAGGCAATATATCAACAAAATGTTTATATCGAATTCAGGTCTACCTTTTATAACAAAATCTTTATATCAAATTTGAGTTTCTTGCATGTTTTCACAAGTGAACAGTCCATGCAAAGAACTAGGAAGATCTTGGATAAAAGTCAGTGAATATGGAATATTCTAAAATATGTTCAAATTATACTTTAAGCCCGATCCTGCACATTCAGACTCCCAAATATTAATTTTATTCCCATATGAAGGTATCACTATATCATCTAGTCTGACCTCATGCAAACCATGGTGTTAAACATAGTGCCGAGCACAATGGGGTCTTGGTCCATGACTGAGACGATCATACATGTGTGATAATACAAATGATAACAATTAATAGGAGTAAGGGTTTGCAGCTTCTGGTTCTGTGTGTAAGATATTTAGAGAACAAGAAAAGTCTTGTTATAGAAATGCTGCTGCAGAGGGGGAAACTGTGGCATGCAATTGCTGCCAGGTAACAATGTTGTCAAAAGAAAACACTGAAATGCTCATACTCAGTGAATCTTAGGTCAGCTATGTCTCAGACAGGTGTTGTTACCTTCTGGCTTCAGACCTCATCAAATGCTTCAGTCCCCATCTGGCCAGTGAAGAGACTCATGCCTTGCATTCTGTTGCATCCATGTTTCAGCCTGCTATAAGAAAGATATAACATCACCGTTTTATTCCTGCTTCTTCTCTGTAATAGTCTTTGTTAGATTGCATTATATTTAAATATCAATGAATATCAAGAGTTCACTTAAAACATCACCTGAAAAAAAAACAAACCTTACAATTATCCTTATGGGTTGAATAAAGAAAAAACTGATTCTAATTTTAGATAAAAGTACTTGTGATAGCATATAACCTCTAGGCAACAAGTTGACTGGCAGCATCACATTAAGAAAAATCAAAACCAGATCAACATGTTTCCTATGGTTGTCATAGCCCTGTGAAGCTATTTTCATACCACTCGAAGAGTTGGTATTTGCTTAGCTTCTGTTGTACTGTCTATGAGAAGAGCAAAAACACTTCATGTCTGACTTCCAAAATTTACCTATCGTCAAGCAGGATAAAGTGATGTGAAATCTTTGACTAACTTTTTCAGCATCACAATGAAAGGCTAATGCAGAATGGTGATGTAGCACTCTTGAACTCTGAAGAATGATGATTTTACTTCATAGCAAAGGGGTAAACAAAATTCCAATTCCAAAAAACTTGGGCCTGATTGTTACTATTCTAGTAATGTAAAGAGTCTTTAGCGTGAATAAGAATGTCCAGTAAGGCCATTTTAAATTACCAGAGTGATGTAAAAGGGCCTTAACATAAATGAGAATCAAGATCTTAATCTATAATCCCCATTTCTAAGCAACTCTCTGTCCAACTGTGTTCTCAAACTCATTGATTTATCATTTTGTGCAGATACTTAGGCCAAATTTACCAGACACTTCTGCCAGTCGGGGATAATTTTTGGCCACATTGCTAGTCTGCCAATACTTACTGTAGATTCAGTTATACTGGCAACTGCCAGTATAAATTATTTTGCTTGTTGAACCAATGTAAGCTGTACCGGTAGAAGTATTTTTTGGCCAGTATAAGCTGTATCTGTTCTCGGAGTGTTCTATCAATATAGCCATACCATCATAGCTATACTGGAGAATCTCTTACAGTGTAGATCTAGCCATAGTATGTTCAGACAAATTAGTGTCTGTGAATAAACCGGTAGCTCAAAATTGTCATCCCCTGAGGAAACAATTGCAGCTAAAGATCAAGTTAAATTGAATGGGTTTGATTTTTTTTCTACTGCCTTGCACCTTGTATATTCATTTACAGTTGTGAATAATGGGTGTTGAAATGGCACCAATGGCGTGAGTGGAGAATTCAGATTTGATAGGATTTTGTACCCACTTTGTATGGGGGTAAATGACAACACAAGGTAGAGGGTATTAGAGGATCAGGTCCAGTACCTTTTGATTTCCTTTCTTTAATGCACCCAGTGCTATACCTGCTCCTCCTTATAGAGATATAAGCACAAATATGCTTGACTTGCCAGCTGATAGAAATATGAGAACAGGACGCGTCCTTTATAGGCTATCCCTGCTAAACTGTGGCATAGACTGGGAGCAAGAAATTCTTGCATTCTAATCCTGGTTCTTGCATCCATCTTCTTTTATGCCATTGAATCCTGCACTTTGATTTGCTCTAAAACAGTTTCCCTTTCTAGGGGCTTGTCTACATTACCTGCTGGATCGATGGGCAGCGATCGATCCAGCGGGGGTCGATTTAACGCGTCTAGTCTAGACGCAATAAATTGACCGCCGAGCACTCTCCTGTTGAGTCTGGTACTCTACCAGGGCGAGAGGCACAGGTAGAGTTGACGGGAGAGCGGGAGAGCATCAGCCATTGACTTACTGCAGTGAAGACACCACGTAAGTAGCTCTAAGTACGTTAACTTCAGCTACGTTATTAACACAGCTGAAGTTTCATAACTTAGATCAATCCCTCCCTAGGGTAGACCAGGCCTAGATGAACATTATGTTGGGTTTTTTTCTGCTTGTTCCCATCATTCTTACTGGAACTAAAGGAATATTTTGTTTAGTTTGGAGGGAAGAGAGAGCTTTTGGGCAATCAGGAAATTGATATTTTGGAAGCCAAGATAAGAAATCTTTCTTCATCTTTGTTACTGTCCTGTTGTCAAATTGGAAAACTAACCAAACCCCTCCTTCCAGATAACTTGTAAACAGGATAAAAACAAGATTAGAACAGTTTTAATGTCCCTCCTTGGAAGAAGGCTTTGGGGTTGGTGGGAGGGATAAAGAATTCTGTTAGCAATTTTTGTCACAGAAACACATTGTGATTTTTTTTAAAGTTGACGCATGCTTTTATAGAATAAAAAGACTTTAGCTCTTTGCAATATGATGATTCTGTCAAAAATCATGGGTACAGTCACTTTCTATTTTCTCTTCTTAGACAGAAACGTATGTTATCAACCTGCCTACAGTTGTCTTCTCACTCTATTGTATTACATACCTCTTTTGAGATGACATCAGACGCCATCTCAAAATGTAACATTTTACAAGAGTTTAATTTTGTGAGGGTCTTCTGTGATTTTCCCTTGAGTATATTTGGCCATCTGTGGCATGGGAGGAAATGTTGTTATAATTTTTCACTTAAGAAAGGTAACAGATGATAAACAAGCAATGAAAGACTTACCAGCCTTTCGTTTGCAGACGACTGTGTTTTCTTACAGTTTCTGAAATAATGCCTTTCTGTACAACTGAATTTCAGCTAATTAACCAATAAATTAACTGAGAGAGATGTTAAGCATTCACTGGCTATGTAAAGAAGGCTATTCAAGAGGAAAGGAGTAGGAATCTGTATTTGAATTTTACGGAATCAATGGCTAAAGGAATGTGAGATTTGTCTAAATAAAACATTCACCATATAATTGTTAGAATAGACAACATGGTGTGATTCAGACATCACACTGTTTCTACACTGGTGTATCTTCATGTTCTTCAGTGGAATTACGTATGATTTATACCAGCATAGCTGAGAACAGGATCAGGCCAACAGTCTCCACAAAGATCTGGAAAAGTTCTGCAACTTTTTGAGAAACTGTCTCCCAGATGCTGAAGACACATGGAAAAATATTGATATTCTAAAAAGAAGTGACTGAACAGTTCTGAACCTCATAGATGATATTGGCTTTTTCCACAGGAAATACGTATACAACATAGGAGTTCACTGAGAAATTCAATCATGGAAATCAGGAAAGTGAGACTTCACCCTGAACTTGAACAAAATTGAGGTCATTCCTAATAAAAATGGAGAAGAAGAAGAGATAATCAGATGTAGGGACATGACTGAACAAGCAAATACTTGAGCAGGTGCAAGGTGAGGGAGTCTGCAAAAACAAAAACTAAGAAAAAATCAGGCCAAGAAAGAATATTGAGAAGAGTAAACATCTTCATTAAGTGGAATTTGAAAATTATCTTTAGGGTGCAACCAATACACTGTACCAGAAATCACATTCGAGCAGTGGAAGTAATTAGTAGCAGAACGAAAAGCCAGAGAAAGTCTTAGGCAAACACATTGCAAGGAGGAAATTACTTTTAACGTGGATTTCAAAGGCTAGGAGATAAAACAGACAGGGAGAGAGAACATTTTCTAGTGGCATGGAGTGGCAAAACACGTGAGAGCAGCAGACATTTGAAGACTGCCCCCCCCAAAAAAAACAATTGGTAAGATATGAGAAAGCCATTGAGTTCACAGTGAATGGTGAAAGCTACTGTTTTTTCACTAAAAGAACAGGAGTACTTGTGGGACCTTAGGCTACGTCTACACTACAGGATAAATTCGAATTAGCTTAAACCGATTTTATAAAACAGATATTATAAAGTCGATTGTGCGTGTCCACACTAGGCACATTAATTTGGTGGTGTGTGTCCATGGTCCAAGGCTAGCGTCAATTTCTGGAGCGGTGCACTATGGGTAGCTACTGTAAAATAATGAGGCCAATAACTTCGATTTGCGTCCACACTAACCCTAATCCGATATAGTAATACCGATTTTAGCATTACTCCTCTCGTTTTGTAGGAGTACAGAAATAGATTTAAAGAGCCCTTTAAATCTATATAAAGAGCAGTGTAGTGTGGACGGGTGCAGCGTTAAATTGATTTAACACTGTTAAAATCAGTTTAACAGCGTAGTGTAGACCAGGCCTTAGAGACTAACAAATTTATTTCAGCATGAGCTTTCGTGAGCTACAGCTCACGTCTTCAGATGCATAGAATGGAACACACAGACAGGAGATATTTATACATGCAGAGAACATGAAAAGGTGGAAGTATGATTACCAACAGGAAGAGTCTAATCAATTGAGATGAGCTATCATCAGCAGGAGAAAAAAAACTTTTGAAATGATAATTAAGATGACCCATAGAAGGTGTGAGGAGAGCTTAACACAGGAAAATAGATTCAGTTAGTGTAATGACCCAACCATTCCCAGTCTCTGTTTAGGCCTGAGTTAATTGTATCTAATTTGCTTATTAATTCGAGTTCAGCAGTCTCTCTTTGGAGTCTGTTTTTGAAGTTTTTTTTGTTGCAAAATTGCCACCTTCAAGTCTGTCACTGAGTGGTTAGAGAGGTTGAAGTGTTCTCCATCTGAAGAAGTGAGCTGTAGCTCACAAAAGCTCATGCTGAAATAAAGTTGTTAGTCTCTAAGGTGCCACAAGTACTCCTGTTCTTTTTGCAGATACAGACTAACACGGCTGGTACTCTGAAACCTGTTTTTTCACTATGTCAGATACAGTGATAAGCAGTTTTTTGATGTGAAGCAGATGGCGAGTGCCATTACATTACACTGGTGTACTTCTCTGAAGTCAGAGTTCTTGTTAGCAAAGTCGAACGGCTTTCAAAATTCCATTTTTTAAGTCAACACAGAAAAAAGTAATTAAAGGCAATGTATGGAATTTTGTCTACTTGTGATAGGATATGTAAGAGGGACATATACTGTAGTTTGGCATTATCATCATTTTTATTTAGTTATATTACAGTTGCACTTAGAGGTCCCAGCTAAGATCAGGGCCCCATTGTGAGAAGCTCTGCACATACATAGTAAGAGACAAGGTGGGTGAGGTAATATCTTTTATTGGACTAACTTCTGATGATGGAAGAGACAAACTTTTGAACTACACAGAGCTCTACAGGGCTGGGAAAGTGCCACAGCTAAATACAAAGTGAAACGGAGTGTTTAGCTTAAGTAGTTAACACATATTCTAAAAGTCCATTCAGGGTGAAGTGGTCCATTAACACCTAGGTAGTCGTAGGACAAAAAGGGGGGTTAGTGTTGCAGATTGTTGTAATAAGCCATAAATCTAGTGTCTTTATGAAAACCATGATTATTAGTGCCTAGCGAAGTTATTTATCTAAGCTCCCAGGCACGTCTTTTGCAAGTGTTGTGCAGGTTTCCTTTGAGGATGAGGACTGAGAGGTCAGAAACGCAGTGATCATCTTATGAAAAGTGTTCGCCCACAGTTGATAGGATGTTTTTGTCTCTTATCATTTTTCTGTGTGAGTTCATTTGGGAGCTCAGTGATTCTGGTTTCACTCACATAGTTGTTATCGGAGCGCTTAGTGCACTGGCTGAGGTACATCCCATATTGATAGTCATGTGTCAGACCCATGGATCTTGAAAGGTGAGTTGTGGAGGGCAATGGTCAATGTAGCAGTGGAGATTTGTCTGCAGGTTTTGCACCTGTTCTCATGGCAGGGTCTAGGGCCCGCTTTGATTTGTTTATGCTAAACAATCTGTTCCACTTTGTATTTAGCTGTGACACTCTTTGCACCTTTCCCAGACTGGAAGAAGAGCTCTGTGTAGCTTGAAAGCTTGTATCTTTCACCAACAGAAGTTTGTCTGATAAAAGAAATTACCTCACCTATCATGTCTCTCTAATATCCTGGGACTAATATGACTACAACAATACTACAATCATACCTAGTGAGAGAGAGTCCCAATCTCTGAAGAGGTTGCAGTCTACGTACTGATCCTGCAACAATTTACAGTTACTTTAATATATATATATATATATATTCTATAATCTCATTCCCAAATAATGTTATTAAGAACTGACTGAGGATATCATCATTCCATTTCCTAACACAAAAGAATTGCATACTTTATTGAATACAGTTTAATTATAAAAATACTAATATATTTTTTTATGGAAGAGTGGTTGTGATTGTGGTAGATTTGGGAGACCTAAGTATATAGTTCCATGTCTAGAGAGAGAATATAGCTTGGTTCTAAGATTCTTGGCTGTATTATCAGCATCAGATTAATTCTCTGACATTTTGAAGGATTCTGACAGGCAAGATGCAGGGCATGAACTCACCACCTTCTCCTCAGCATTTTCAGAACTAGAGAAGATTCCTTTTCCAGTTTCCTTTGTAGTCTACAGGGGCCTGATTCTCCCTGTGCTCTTTGGGTAGTCATTTACACCTGTGCAAAAGTGGGTGTAAAATGATACTCTTCTGATTTGTCCCTATTTTACACTCCCTGTGCTCAGGTGTCAATGAATCACTTGGAGATTACAGTCAGGTTGACCACGACCGCCAGCAGGGGTGGGAAGTCTCCGAGCAGTCAGAAATCTGAGCTGTGAGAGAGAGCGAGCAAATGTGCCAATAGCTATTTGCTAGTGCCACTTCGCAGCTTTCTCTCTGAAGAAATGAACAGAACCAAAAAGCCTTCACAAGTATGGAACGGAATCACATATTTTAAAATATATATATATATATGTGATACCTGAAGAAACATGGATAAAACCTTCCTGGTGTAACTTGTAAAAGTGAACAGAGGTTAGCTGAGTTTTTGTGCTAGTGAATGGTGAAAGTGACAGTGAACTACTGTCCTGCTGCCTGCTGTCATGGAACTATAAATAGCTCCATTTCTCTTCTCTGAGAGGCTTTCAGAAATGCTGTTCAATGCAAAGATATAAGAGGACCTGAGAAACAATGAGGAGTCTGAAAATTTCTGTCCCTTTTATCTTCAAGTTTTCAACCTGTCAATTCTTCCTTTTGAAACCAGGGCTGCTGAGGACTATTCGACTGAAGAGAGCTACTCATTGTGTGCCATTTAAATATTTTGGGCTGGTGTTGAGGTTGGTACATACTCCTCCAGTGGCAGATATCATGTCTTCCAAAGTGAAGCATGCTAAACTTTAACTTGCCATCAAGTATTCTTGCCGGCAAGTTAAAGAAGTATGGGTTGGATGAAAGGACTATAAGGTGGATAGAAAGCTGGCTAGATCATCAGGCTCAACAAGTAGTGATCAATGGCTCCATGTCTAGTTGGCAGCCGGTATCAAGCGAAGTGCCCCAAGGGTCAGTCCTGGGGCCAGTTTTGTTCAATATCTTCATTAATGAAGGATGGCGTGGACTGCACTCTCAGCAAGTTTGCAGATGACACTAAACTGGGAGGAGTGGTAGATGTGCTGGAGGGCAGGGATAGGATACAGAGAGACCTAGACAAATTAAAGGATTGGGCCAAAAGAAACCTGATGAGGACGGAAGAATCCCATGCACTGCTACAGACTAGGGAATGAATAGCTAGGCAGCAGTTCTGCAGAAAAGGACCTAGGGGTTACAGTGGATGAGAAGCTGGATATGAGTTGATAGTATGCCCTTGTTGCCAGGAAGGCTAACGGCATTTTGGGCTGTATAAGTAGGGGCATTGCCAACAGATCGAGGGATGTGATCGTTCCCCTCTATTCGATATTGGTGAGGCCTCATCTGGAGTAGTGTGTCCAGTTTTGGGCCCTACACTACAAGAAGGATGTGAAAATATTGGAACGAGTCCAGTGGAGGGCAACAAAAATGATTAGGGGGCTGGAGCACATGACTTTTGAGGAGAGGCTGAGGGAACTGAGATTGTTTAATCTGCAGAAGAGAAGAATGAGGCGGGATTTGATAGCTGCTTTCAACTACCTGAAAGGGGGTTCCAAAGAGGATGGATTTAGACTGTTCTTAGTGGTACCAGATGACAGAACAAGGAGTAATGGTCTCAAGTTGCAGTGGGGGAGGGTGGTGAAACACTGGAATGGAATGGGTTACCTAGGGAGGTGGTGGAATCTCCTTCCTTAGAGGATTTTAAGGTCAGGCTTGACAAAGCCCTGGCTGGGATGATTCAGTTGAGAATTGGTCCTGCTTTGAGCAGGGGGTTGGACTAGATGACCTCTGAGGTCCCTTCCAACCCTGATACTCTGTGATTCTATGATTCTATGAAACTGAATTAAGGCCACTTTAATTCTGAATGAGAGTGTCCAGACAGGAGCTTAATCACTTTAACAAATCCACTTTCAGTTTGCATTAACTTTCCAAGTGTCCCCATGCAGGCAAGGGAGAGGGCCTCCTAGAACTCAAGGGAGCATAATGGGGGAGGGTAGACACTGCATCATCCTCTGTGAGATTGTAGCCTCTGTTCTGTTCTATGTCCATCCAGCTCCACCATGAACTGAGGGAGGGAAACAGCAGGGAATTGACCCTGCTGCCTCCCTGACTGTCAGCTCTCTTGCTAGATGCTAGCCTTTGCCCCATTGTCTGTTCCTTATGCCCCTCAGCACCAGGCCCCTATTGGACAGGGAGAGGAGGCTCCTGTTTGTGCATTGTATTGAAATGATGGTAGATATAAATTGGCTGGGCTATGGCTATGCTAGTCATTCACATTTTGAAGGGCAGCATTTGTATTTGCATTAATCATATGGCGTCACTGGATCAAGTTGCTACCGTGTTTAGAGCATCTAGCAAAAGAGCTAAATCTATAGTAACACTTGTCCTCAGTGCATCTCTCATCTGAGGACCTGAGAGCACTTTGCAGAACTTCACAACACCCTCACAAATACCTCCCTATATAGGTGGTATTGTGGATGGCTTATCAAGGTCAACTTGTGAGTGAGAAGCAGAACAGTGGAGGAAGACAGATCAATCTCCCAGAAATCCTGATCGCAGATGCTTGCTGTAGCCATGAGAGAACACGGACGTGGACAATGTATATCATGCAATGTATTAATTTGTGTATTCTTCTATAACATTAAAGTGGCTGTTATTACAGAAAGATATGGATTTCTGCCCAGGTAGCAGTCATGACAGATGATGATTACACAGATGAGCAGTAAAATCGTATGATAATGCAACCCTATATTTCGAGGTCTGTAGATTAGTGCTGGCTTTACTTTTCGAGCCAGTAAATTGCCAACTCTCACATTATAGCAATTATATAGTATTTTCTCCATCCCACGCAGAAAGAGACAGCTGGCTGAGAAACATTGAAAAGAAATGCTTCAAAATGGTCATTACATTTTATTTTTTTTTGGTTGGACATGCTTTCTTAAACCAGTAGTGATCAAGATCCCTGGGCAAAATTGCAAATGGTGGCCAGAAATTCAGACCAATAACTCCTATTATAAAACCAGATGGGATCACTATGATCATCTACTCTGACCTCCTGTACACAGCACTGGCTTCTAATTTTCCCCAGGGGTGCTCAACCCCTGCTCAGCCCTAGATCCCGCCCTTCTCCCAAACACCCACCCTGCCTCTTCCTGCCCCTACCCCCGCTCCATCCTCTCCCCCAAGGCCCCTCCCACTTATTCTCATCTTGCATTCCTTAACAGAAAAGATCAACATATGCTCTGCCACCTTGGGGTTTCTGAAATTATTTAACTGACATTTCAAACAGAATTTATTGTGCAAGGGTGTGGATTCGGGCCCCGATACTGCAATCCACAGCATGTAGGCAGACTGCAGCAACTGGATGGAGTCCTCTTGATTTCAGCAGAATTTCTCTGGAGTCGCATGGGAGAGGAGCATCAGATCCATGATTATCATAAACTAAGTAGCACTGTGTTACCATAAATGTCTAACATGACAATAGTTTTACTATACTAAGAGCATTCCCAATGTGTTCTATAAAGATTACCAGTCCTTTATGACGGCATACAGCTGGCATAAATCTACCAGATGACTGCTCAGATACTATGCTAGATAATTAAGCATGCTTTAAATACCTACCTAGAGAGATAATTCTGAAAGGTTTGCCATACACACACTATGCAGAATAAGCAATTTCAAAGTAAGAGAAGCAACTCTGTCAAAGGCCTGCTTCCAAAATTATTATTGATCCCCTGCTAGGTTCCTCTAGCATCCCATTAAAGCTCCCAATAAAGTATCCAAACCTGATTGTCAGATTGGTTGGAATATCCCTTTATGGTTATTAACTCAAATGACCTACTCTAAGTAGTGGCGGAAGATGCTGAGAAAAGATAAGAAGCAGCAAGAAAAGTACTCAGAGAGTGCCTGCATAAATAGAGAAGAGAGATTCTAGCTCCAGCTACCTTTTGTTCTCTGACATACAGTCAGTGTCGTACAATCTCTTCATGCATCCTCTATAGCATGGGACACAAAGTAGCATTGAAGCACAAACCCAGAGAACTCAGTGGGTTTTTCTTCCATGTGGTTAGCCAGAAGCAGACAGGTGACAAGCTTTCTCCTGCGTTGAGAATTTCCCATCCTTTGACTGTCACAACCTTGAGTTTACATTTTGGAACACGAGTGTCAAGATGTTTAACACAGCTGACTTTGTGCATAAAGTCTGCTGGGACATTATGGGCTGAAGCAAAATAGTATAAGCCTGTTCTCAGGAAAGGTCTCTGCTAGCAGCAGAGGATACTGGTGTTTAGCTAAAACACAGGAGACTGCTTGACAGTTTGCAATTACCCCTGCCACGTGCATCAGGCTGCTTTCTGAACCTCCACTAAATGGGGTGCAGTTCGGCTATTACGAGGTTTTTTTTAAAGGTCACATATGTGATGTTGTTTATGCTGCTAATCAGGGTTCACCTTTGGCTGCAGGATTTGCTCATCATTCTTGGATAAACCTCAAAAAATGACCGAATTTCTTCTTATTTTTTAATGACATTACAGGAGCAAGTTTGTAAAAATAATAGCAAACATCAGAAATCTCAGCTTTGACCTCCATGAATTTCACAGTAAAAATGTCACTCTAGCTGATACCTCTGAGATCCTAGCACATGTTGTGTATACTATACACAAGTTAAGGAATCAGTTTCCTCTAATACATATTTTTTTAGGAGATGAGACAGTAAATAGGATTTTGTTTTGGAATCTATGAAGAAACATGTTTGCTGATACTTATTCATGGAGATCAAGTGTTATTTCAGTGCACACTATAATATACATATAGAAAAATATTCAGTTAGGCTGATATGTGCTGCATATGGGCAGGGCCAGTGCAATGATGTTTCGTGCCTTAGGCGAAACTTCCACTTTGCACCCTCTGCCCTCGCGCCCCCGCCCTGAGGCGCCCCCCCTTGGCAGCACCCCCTTTGCAGCAGCTCCCCAACCCCCACCCTCTGCCCTGAGGCACCCCCTCTACCCCAGCTCACCCCTGCTCCTCGCATGAGCACAAGCACCCTGAGCACACCGTGGCCGCTTTGCTTCTCCCGCCTCCCAGGCTTGCGGCTCCTAAGCTGATTGGTGCCACAAGCCTGGGAGGCAGGAGAAGTGAAGCAGCCATGGTGTGCTCGGGCAGGGGTGAGCTGGGGTGAGGAGTTTCCCTGCGTGCCAACCCCCTCAACTTGCTGCAGGCGGCCCTCCCCGCACCCCCCTGCCTCAGCTCCCTCCTCCTAAATGCCAGCGACGACCGGGGCGGCTGAAGATCCGGCCATCACGGTCGCTGCCAAAGAAAATGGCGCCTCCCAAATGCTAGTGCCCTAGGTTACCGCCTAAGTCACCTAAATGGTTGCACCGGCCCTGCATATGGGCCACGAGGAGAATCTGCGATTAAGAACCTCTCTCTCTTTTATAGTTTAATCTACATTAACTTTATCTGCAGGATATGGCCTCCTGCCTCTTCTTCCTTGGGAATCCCAGTATAAGTTAAATCTATTATGCAGGAAGACAGAAGTGCTAAAGGATGACCTTTAACTTTGGCATGATAGCCTGCAGTATTTGTGAGTTACCATCTGTCATAGTCGATCATTCTTAACAATGATACAATTTATAAAATGTTCACATGAGAAAATAGCTGGAGCCAGAGAGAGGGCAGAGGGGCAGGGATATGACCTTCTAGTGACATGAATGAATGTTGGGGGCCGGGGGCAGGGCATACAGATCCTTCTGGGCCTGATTCTGCCACCCATGTACATGGAGAATAGTACCTGACTGCATAAGTAGCCCCAGTGGAGCCAGCAGAATTATGCGTGAATTATGGTACTGCTCAAGGTGACTAAAGATGGCTGAATTTGTCATTTAATATCTTGTAGTCCCTTCACATGCAGAACTCCTGTTGATTTCAGTCATAGGCATGTAAGGACAGCAGGACCAGCCTCCCAAGTAGGGTGACCAGACAGCAAGTATGAAAAATCAGGACAGGGGGTCGGGGGTAATAGGATCCTATAAAAGGAAAAAGCCTCAGATATTGGGACTGTCCCTATAAAATTGGGACATCTGGTCACCCTACTCCCAAGTATGATCAGTGAATAATCAGATATTAACCAAGCTTGCTGCTCTTCTATGGGCATTAAAGTGTGAGACTGGCCACTTAGCATGAGGCAGAGTCAATGGAGTGTAACTGGATTAGTTTAAGGGAAAAAACCCTCAAAGAACAAAGAGAACTTATGAAAGATTGTAAATGTTTCCTGATGTTTAATAAACACATGATTTCAGTTGTACGTTTTCACCCTTGGGTGAGAAAGTGGCAGATTTTACCTGTGAGTCACAACAGATATGTGGTAGTGGAAAATATAAATAGCTTTCCACCAAGTGGGGTTCATTAATATGTATTTGAATCCTACAACACCATTCAGGTCTGAGGGAAAAATACACCAGAATTGTTCTGGATTATAATAATTTTAGCAGAGCATCTAATTTATATATTAAGCTTGCTTAATAGTCTTACATTGCTTTGCTCTTTGATCTGAAGCAAAAGGTGGTGAATAGTTTATCTAATGAGGTTAAAAAAACCCATGTCACAATCTGCCCTGTAATTTACATTTCTAAGAGGTGCCATTATGGGACTGGAGAATGGGTTCCAAAAGATTAGTTCCAATGTTACAAATTTCTTTTCACGAGATACACACAGGGGAAAAAATAATAATAATAAAGGAATGCAATTCTGCAGACAAATGTTTCAGCTCCATGCCTTCTTCACTAAAGACAATCATTTCAACTGAATGCCAAAAGGCATTTAGCTGTAACATTTGTCAGCAGAACAGGGCTGGCTTTAAGTTTCCCTTCTGATTTACAATTGAGTGTTTTTATTAGATTTACTGTACTGCAACATGTTTTGTTAACCTCTAAGAAATAAGCCAGCCTGTACATTAATCATTCGGATTGATATTCATCCTCATGCACAGGGCCAGCACAAGGTCCTCTGCATTACTTAAGCAATGCAGTGCAGATAGGAGTAGGATGCTTGCAGAATGGCTGCTTGCGGATACTTATGGGGAAGAAAAATGCTCTTGTGGTTAAGGTGTTGGACTGGGACTAAGGAGACTAAGGGTTCAATTTTTGGCTTTGTAATAGACCTTGTCTACACTGGCGGTGATGTGTAGGGTAGGTATAGCTATATACCACAGCGCTAGATGAACGGCTGCACTGATCTGTTGGCCAAGTACCTCTGCCACAGATGAGGAATGCAGTTCTCAGCCCACCGGAGCCGCTTGGCCAGGCTGTGAGCAATGCGTGTGTATTTCAGGGGAAGATGCAGTGCTATGCAGCACAGCTGTTTAAAGCCTAATTATTTGGGCTTTTCATACCACTCTTGTGGGTTTCATAGAGTGGATTCATTAATATCCACTACAGTCATTCCTCAACAATCCCCTCTCTCGGTAACATATTCACCATGTTAATAGAGAGTGTTGGCAACCACAGCTTTATCACAACTTTTGACAAGTCTCCCATTCATATTTCCCCTCTCCCTCATTTGTCCAAAGCAATGAGTTGTAAACATTTACAGTAGATGCACATAGGGTTTATTCATATTCAAATAAAGCCATTATCCTGGCCTGGAGTTTTGGTAGTTCTCTACTCTTCCTCTAGAGTATTTCTCTCAGTAGTGCCATCTAATCAGGTTTAGGTTTTAATTAAACAGCTGTCATTTGCTTCCTAGTTCTGTTGTGACCTGATGTTGTATTAAATTTTAATTTAGCCTAGGCTGGATAAGAAGTAGATTCCGTCAGACAACAAAGAAACACTATTAGCAGGTTACAGTTGTAATTAAGAAAAGCTCTGCTGAAGTGCTAATGCATTCAGGTACAGAGAAGGAATTAGAGATAAACACTTATATAATTATTATTCAGGGACAGAGCAGGCAATATGAATATGCAACTCCCACCTGAGTTAATAGAATTCCATTTTTGTACGCTAGCTATCCTTTTTAAAAAAAAAAAAAAAAGCCTCAGAGTACAGAAGCTGGACTAGGGTATTTACCATTTTACATCTGGGACGTTTTAGTCACTGTGGCTAAGATCCTCAGCTGGTATAGTATCATCAACTTCAGTGGAGTTCTGCCAGTTTATGCCAGCTGATCTGTAAATCAATGTTATTACCCTTCTGTAGATTTCAGGCACTGTCAGTAATAACCGCTACAGACATGTTAAATTCAGGAATTGGTTTGTCTCTAACAAGCCCTACTACAAGATATAAAAGATACCTACTTGAGTCTTGCTGAAATGTTGTTACTTGTCAAAGATCCATTTTTTAAAATATAACATCTCTCTCTCTCTTATGGACAGGCAATTAGTTCAGTTCAGACTTCATACTCTTTCTCACAGAGGAAATATATTTTTGGAGTCTGAAAATAGTTAGCTTGTAAAAAGATCTTAACACCGTCTACTCTAGTTGCATAACACTGGATCTAAGCATTTGAGATAGTGATTTTATATCATAAGTTTTCCTCCCAGTGAAGTTTATTTTTATGATGCAGCAACCGCTAATCAGCACGGAGAGTTTCTCAACATGCTGAGAGGAACACAGGGCAACACTTTATGTCAAGATCAAGACAAAAGTATTTCAGAACATCCAAAAATAAAACAGGCTAGTGATGTGTCAATTCTTAGCCCTGTTCTCTTGTCCTCAGCTTCCCAGTTCAGATGAAGTGTACAAAAGGAACAGAAATCCTTTTGTAATCTTTGCATTAACCTTCAGCAGTGCCAAAGATGATGTCAATGTAGCCACTAATCACCAATTGTTTTTTAAAATGAAGCTCATTGGGCCCCATTCTCCTCTTGCTTACACTGGTGTAAAGCAGAAACAACTGCTGGTTACTGTTATAATAACTGGTGCAAAACTGACATACGTAAGATCAGCTAGTTCCATTAAAGCCTGTGAAGTCAGTGGGAGTCTTTCCATTAACTTCAATGAGCTTTGGATCAGGCCCTGAGTGGAGAGTTATGTGGTTCACCGAAAAGAGTCCTCAAAAGTAGGATTATTTAGCTGTATTTGTTAATTATGTCCCTTGTGAGATGTATTTTTCTACCTGATCCTTTGAAGAAAAAAGTCCTTTATGGAAGAATGGCTTGGAAAATGACATTGTGATAAAATGGTCCAGGTGAAATGCAACTTATCGCAGGGGCATCACCTCTCCATAATGTATGTGTCATATCATATATTATATATGTACACACAAGCCTATTACTGTGTATATATATGCGTGTGTATATATGTCTGACTGTATATGATTTGCAGGTTGCTCACCAATGGTTTTGGCATGAATGAAGCAGCCCGAATTTGACCCTATATGTCTTCTGCAATCTAAATTTTTTTCCCCACAAGGTGATACATTTTGGTTCTCAGTTTCGCTCAATCTATAGTCCTTGTAAGGACTTGGCAGGGTTTTTGTTTTGTTTTTGTTTTTTTTCACATCTATTTCTTTTACCCATGCTGTCCCTCCCTACTGGATGACAGCTGCTTATAAATGAGACTGATCAACATAAATGAACATTAAACAGTCATTTACTGCACAAAACATCTGGTTCATGACTTACCTAATGTAGAACAAAGAATGTATATTTATTTCTTGAGGCCTTATTCAGGACAGCACTTAAGCATATGCTTAAATCCCTTTGAAGTGAAAGCTTTGAGTTAAGCACATGCCTTAATACTGTTCCAAATACAAATGCACTCAAGCATGTGCTTACATGCTTTTTTGGAACCTGACTGATGGCAAAGCACTAGTATACGTTGTTAGTTAGCTAGCCCTGGTCTTTAGTACTTCATTTAATTCAAGCTACTTTTTCTAAAAGTTGCCCAATATTAATATTATATCTCAGTTGCCGATACTTATTAGTCATCTTCTGATGTCTGTAGCTTGTGGTGTACTCCCATTGTTTCCTGTTAATTTAGCTAGAAGACAGAAGGAAATTATAGTGAATATACCTCACTGCCTATGCAAGACAGTGCCAGATTTCTCACTTCAATCCAGTTTTCCACCCAGGCTAATTATGGACTTTAAAGTTGGATGAGTTGGAAAGCTACTTTTGCCCCCTAATTGAAGTTGAAGAGATGATTTTATGGAAGTGATTAATAAAAAGCTAACGGATTTAAATAAATAAAAAAACTCAACCTCAAGGTGCTTCTTGAAACCAGAGACTGAACCCACACAAGCATTGGTCATGCAGTGCAGCATGAAGGTCTGGCTCTGGTTGCAAGCATTTCTTATTTGTAAACCACGCAGCGCCTGTTGAGTAAAGTACCTTTGGAAGTTCTACTCCTCCAAACTGCACAGCCACTTACTTAAGCGGGGGACCACAATAACAGCTCATTTGGGGTAATTAATCACACTGCATTCACGCCAAGGTGTAGATGAAGGCTGTGTTAATGGAGTCATTAGCATCCCGGATCTCTGGATCCATCACAGGAGAAGATAAATATGGCTTGATGGCCAGTAAAATGTCTCCAGGTGGGATTCTCATGGGGAAAGATTTTAAAATTTGCATTTGACATTCTGTTGTTTTTGGTGCCACATCTCTTTCTAACGTGACATGAAAATGAAGGTTTCACTCAAGCCCCCAAAGAAGGAAACCACTTAACAGGCACATCTTTTAAGGAGAATTTGGGAAGCAATGGAGGCAGGTTTATCATAACACTTGGCGTCCATATCTACAACCACCGACATAACTTGGGAGGTTGAGATGGAAAGATTTGTATAGTTCCATAAAGATTGTGACATATGACCCTGTCTTCTGCAAAGCATTAAGAAGAATGCAGAACAAACCTGATTTATTGCATCATGCTGGCAATATCTACTGGTGTGTTTATAACTTGCTATTTTGTATTAGCAAATTACTTTAGCAGTGCACCTAATTTTTAAAATTGCAAGTCAAGGATGAAGGTCAATAAGCATCATGACTAATTTCCAACAACACTGGAAATGTCTACATTGTGCCACATGGTCATGCTTCTTTAACGTGCATCCCCTTTTTGTGCATGTGTGTGTATGTGCAGGATACAGAAGTCCTTAACACGGCCATTCTGACAGGGAAGACGGTATCTGTTCCGGTGAAAGTTGTTGCTGTGCACGAGGATGGTTCCGTGATCGACGTTTCAGAGTCCACTGAATGTAAATCAGCTGATGAAGATGTCATAAAGGTGAGGTGGCTAAACTAAGGTGTGCAAGTTGGAGAGATGGAGCTTCCCCTTTCTGCCCCCTCTCATTGTGCCCCAGAACAGAAGTCAACCACGATCCTCCTTGTGCTCTCTGTGGCATTCAGGCCCCCAACTTTGCAGTCATGGAATCCCCCCAGAAATGATCCAGTGTTAGTGTTCAAAAGGGCATTGGATTTCTGGAGGTTGTTCAGGGATAGCATGCTCCTTCTGTATTGTGGAACCCAGCGATGCAGGTGCTGCCTGTGTGCCTAGCAGAGAGGTGGGTGTGAATCCCTGGACTGGACAATATGAATGCATGAACACGGAAAGTGCAGGGCCCTCAGTGGTGCTAAACCACCAAAACGGGGGAGAATGGAAGGAATCATGGCCCTGCCTCTTTTTTTGCTGGCTAGCAGATCAATACTGCTGAGGTGGAAGCACATGCTGTCTGGTGTTAGACTTGGGAAGAATCAAGCCATCATTCAGGGACCTTGTTGTCATGCAGCCCTTCTGCACCCATTATTACATAAATAGTAAGAGTTGATAGGATTGGTATATTGCCAGGTTGCTAATACACTCCTGACCTTTTTGACCTTGATTTTCCAGTCCAGAGCTTCTCCTAAGCAAAGACATTGCACTCTACCAAATTCTGAAGTGGCTCTGTGATGTGTGTAAGAGTGACAGTTAGACCAAGAGTGAAATTCTGGTACTATTGAAGTCAATGGTGACATTCCAGTTGACTTCAACAGGGCCAAGATTTCACTGCAACAAACTTGAACTGAGTTCTCCAGAGATGAAAGACTACTTGCACTGATACATTAAGCCACCTGGTACACAAGAAAGCAGATTTTTTTAAATAAAAACTTCTTTATAGTAAGATCTATGACTTTTTAAACCACCTGGTCCTGCCTACTGTAGGAAAAGCAGACTTTCCTTTCAAATGTGATAGGTTAAATTGGTTTCCTCTACATTAACACCAATCAATGGAGAGACAAAGGCATTGTAAATATGACCTTTTAAAGTCATTGATTGTATAACTTTGCCACTGTTGTTACCATATAAAACAGTCATACAAATTATTATTATTATTATTTAGACATAAAGGTAGAGAAGCATTTTAACTGGAATTGTGTGTCTATTATGTCTGCTTTTTGTTGGTGGTGCATAAGCATCAGATCTGAGTAGGATTATCTTGCCTTTATCCTTACCTCTATGGAGTTTTCAAAGAGTAGTCTTGGAATGGTGGTATTTTTTTTTTTTGCCTGAGTCGAGTGGACACAGCTGTTACAGAAGATAAACCTATACATTTACCTCTTCTGCAAACAGAGATCCTGTGACCCAAGAACTTTAATACTAACTACCTCTGCAGCCTTTAACAAAGAACATTCCTTCTGGTCTTCTAGATAGTAATTGTGTCTTCTCTACATACATTTCCAGATCTGACAGACCATATTTGTATGTTCTCTGTAGATTGCTTTTGAGGCTCCAAAGCCTGGATCTTAGTATTTTAACTCATCAGTGCAACGTTTTTTGCAGATAACACCATAGAGGTCTTAGCAGATAGCACATACTTTGTCAGAGAATTTTTCATGCTATCTTAGGTGAACAAAAAAATGTATATTGTCAACCTATAATTCATTTTGAAATATGTGTACATGGATTTTTACTAGATCCAAAAATCCACCTTCTCGCCTTATTTTAAAAAACTTGGAATGAGTTCATTATCAGCCATTGCATCTGGTATGTGGTAAATCAAACACATTCCAATTTATCTCCAAAGACGAGTTATCTCCAATTTATCTCCAAAGAGGCATTGGAGTTAAAGAACTTACTTTGTAACTTTACTGGTGAAATTTAAGGGTATTTATTGTCAAACTAGAGATGGTGTTTGTAGAAGTGTTACTAGAAAAGGAAGTGTTTTCATCAGTATCTTGTAAGTCTTGATAAAAATCACAAACCCTCCCCCCCCACCCAAAACATACTTTGGCATGCTGTATTTTATGAAGTGAGCAAATTCTCTTATGCCACGTTTGAAAAAACTGAATTGTGCTGAAATGTGTACTGGACTCAACATGTGCTTGAATTCAAATTCTCTACATAAGCTAATTGATTAAAGAAATACAATGATGTTCTATTGTCAAGCCTGGAAAGATCTGAACCAAATAATACTACATCACCCTCATCATCAAATTCAACACAATATTTTAGCAATAAACAATTTTTCTTGACTGCAGCTTCCTTAATTATGCTATCAGTTGAGATTTTCCCATTCCCAGACCAATGCTAGCCAGCTTTGTGCACATTTGTTCAGGTTGGCTTGTAATTTTTGTTTCACTCTAATCAGAAACTCCAACCCACCACCTGGGTTGGTGTCAAAATCTATAGCCAGGCAACTTTTACTTTTGGGTTTTTTTTGGGGTGAACATGTAGCTCTTGTTTTCATGAACACAAATCATTTTCTGAGTTATCTAACAAACACCAATTTACAATACAGCTGCAGGTAGAATGTGATGGGGAGGGGTTATTTGCTGTGCATTTAAATAAAATATTTTAAAACTTTAATGGCCTGGTTCTCATTTAATAGAATCATAGACTTTAAAGTCAGAAAGACCATTATGATTGTCTAGTCTGATCTCCTGCACAACACAGGCCACAGAATCTCACCCACCCACTCCTGTATCAAACCTCTAACCTATGTCTGAGCCACTGAAGTCCTCAGATCATGGTTTAAAGACTTCAAGGTGCGGAGACCCGTGCCCCACGCTGTAGAGGAAGGCAAAAAAACCCCGGGGCCTCTGCCAATCTGCCCTGGAGGAAAATTCCTTCCCAACCCCAAATATGGCGATCTGCTAAACTCTGAGCATGTGGGCAAGACTCACCAGTCAGTACCCAGGAAAGAATTCTCTGTAGTAACTCAGATCCCACCCAATCTAACATCCCATCACAAGCCATTGGGCATATTTAGCACTAATAGTCAATTAATTACCAAAATTAGGCTATCCCATCATACTATCCCCTCCATAAACGTATCAAGCTTAGTCTTAAAGCCAGATATGTCTTTTGCCCCCACTGCTCCCCTTGAAAGACTGTTCCAGATCTTCACTCCTCTGATGGTTAGAAACCTTTGTCTAATTTCAAGTCTAAATTTCCTGATGGCCAGTTTATATCCATTTGTTCTTGTGTCCACATTGATACTGAACTTAAATAATTCCTCTCCCTACCTGGTATTTATCCTTCTGATATATTTATAGAGAGCAATCATATCTCCCCTCAGCCTTCTTTTGGTTAGGCTAAACAAGCCAAGCTCTTTGAGTCTCCTTTCATAGGACACGTTTTCCATTCCTCAGATCATCCTAGTAGCCCCTTTCTGTATCTGTTCAAGTTTGAATTCATCCTTCTTAAACATGGGAGACCAGAACTTCACACAGTATTCCAGATGAGGTCTCACCAGTGCCTTGTAAAACGGTACTAACATCTCCTCATCTCTACTGGAAATACCTCACCTGATGCAGCCCAAGACCACATTAGCTTTTTTTCACGGCTATATCACATTGGCGGCTCATAGTCATCCTGTGATCAATCAATACTCCAAGGTCCTTCTCCTCCTCTGCTATTTATAACTGATGTGTCCCCAGCTTATAACAAAAATTCTTGTTATTAATCCCTAAATGCATGACCTTGCACTTTTCACTATTAAATTTCCTCCTATTACTATTACTCCAGTGACTGCAATGTATCTCCAGGTTTCACCACTCTGGCAGTGTAATTAAATTTATGACCACTTTCCGATCCATTCACACTGCCAAATGAGTGTAAATGGACCTTAGTGTAAATGAGACTCAGTCAGGCCTTAAGTGTTTCTGTTTCCTAGTGTATCCACTGAAATAAAATCACATTTCCTTTTTGCTTTCAACCCATTTTCCTTGAAGTCCTTACCAGAGGAAACATAAATGAATATCTCTACGTGTGACCCAACTTGATTTTCAAAGGCGCACAGTCTCCCTCTGTAAATTTCACTATTGTTTTTTGCTATGTACCATGTTGCTGTTCTTATCTGATTAGTGACTCTGTTATTTATCACTTCACAATGAATTCAGGTTTCAGAGCGGTAGCCTTGTTAGGCCATGAACGCTTATGCCCAAATAAATTTGTTAGTCTCTAAGGTGCCACAAGGACTCCTCGTTGTTTTCATAGTGGATTGTTAATCTTGTAAACTCAAGAAGTGAGGTGTTTTGTTTTTTTCACTTCAGAAAACCAGATACAGGTCTGTAAGGCGGTGCTCATGGACTTACCTTTTGTATTAGTAAAATTTCTACTAGTTCTAGAATTTTCTGTGGTTAGAGAAGATTGGATTAAGTTAGACATAAAAAGGTCAGGAAAAGGACTTCCTCCCTAATAAAATTAACATCTGCAGCCTATAGGGAGATTTTGTTACATTTCAAAACACTGCCTGTTTAAAATCCAGCTAGTTCAAGCAGCAGCCCTCCATATGGGTACGCTGTCAAAGCTGGGCATGAAGTTGTTCTGGTTCCTGAATTTAAAAGGTCCACTGGAGCCGGCAACTAAATAAGGCTTGACATGACCTCTAAGAAAAGAGACAAGCTTTCCAGTTGCAGTAGTGGATTTATACACGTTGTGAAAGCGAGGCTTCTGCCCTTTGACTGCTTTTCTTATCTTTTTTCAAAATAGTTCTTACTCTGCCTGAGACTAAAACCCAAGGGCCTGATCCTAGGCTTATTCAAGTCAATGGGAAACTTTTCTATTGACTTGACTGGGATTTGGATCAGGCCTAGAGCAGTAGATCAAATTCAGCACCAGTTTACACCCTGTATTGTCCAATTTGCTTCAGAGACTGAACAGGGTGTAAATTTAGCCTGCTGTGTGAAACGTTCTGGCATCAAATTAACAGATTGAGAATTGATAGAAGAGACACTCACCTGGGACTCTGTCTTTTGGCTAGTAGAACAGGTAGACCATTAAATTAATAATTATGTAATTAACTAAAGGCAAGAGATCTGATTCTCATTTATGCTAAGGCCACTTTATCTCACTGTGGATATGTAAAGGGGCCTTAAAAGTGAGAGTAATTTAATTTTTTTGTATAATTGCAACAACCTCATAATATATTTTACCCAAAATTATGTATATGTTCTCTCAGCCTTAACTCCATCTGAATGTGTTTTTTAGCTGGGAATTTAGCAGGCTCAAACCCATGATGTGAGTTGGAATTTAGCACTGACACGGGGGTTATCTATCTGTTTCAGAAAGAGCATGTAGCTGCCCCCCATGATAAGAACCTTTTGTAAAGTCCGTATTGATTTCACTTCCAGACATGTTTCCATGTGCTGTACAGAGTTAAACCCTCTCATAAAAGTTGTCAGCTGGGTTGTATGTAATTTACTAATTTTGTGCTTCTTTACTCCATTAATTCCATCCTGTATTGTTCCTTCCTAATTGCAGAGATGTCATATGCTGTTGGCCAGAACCGAGAACATTGCATTCTTAACCTTTTATTTCTCTTTAGTAGCTTATGATTTAGTAGATTGTTAATGAGACAATCCTTTTTGCTCATTTCTGTCCTTGCTCTGAATTACAGTGATGTAATTCCACTGAATTCAATTAAACCACTCTGGATTTACACAGATTAAATGAGCATATCCTGGCCACTTACTATATATGTGTGTTACCAAGTATGTATCCATTTATAATTACCTAGATACCATGTTGATTGGGTGCAGTATAAATACATAGGGCCCAGATCCACAAAGGTACTTAGATGCCTAAATGTTGAGTTTAGGTGTCTAAATCCCAGTTTTGGCTCCACTGTGATCCACAAAACTCCCACTGAATCCTGTAGCACCTAAACTCACTAGTGACTATGGTTTTGGCCTCTGGACATGCACACTGCTACGTCTGTCTCGAAGCATTCAGTTGCCTAAGTCGAGTGCAGGTCTGTCAAGGTTCCTTCCCCACTCTGAACTTTAGGGTACAGACGTGGGGACCTGCATGGACACTTCTAAGTTTAATTACTAGCTTAGATCTGGTACACTGCCGCCATCCAGAATTCCAGTGTCTGGAGCACTGTCTGTCCCCCCAAAACTTTCCCCTCCCTGGGTTGCCTTGAGGGACTTCACCAATTCCCTGGTGAACACAGATCCAAACCCCTTGGATCTTAAAACAAGGAGAAATTAACCATCCCTTTTCCTTTCCCCCCACCAATCCCTGGTGAGTCCAGATCCAATCCCCTTGAATCTTAAAACAAGGAAAAATCAATCAGGTTCTTAAAAAGAAAGCTTTTAATTAAAGAAAGAAAGGTAAAAATCATCTCTGTAAAATCAGGATGGAAAATACTTTACAGGGTAATCAGATTCATATAGCCCAGAGGAACCCCCTCTAGGCTTAGGTTCAAAGTTACAGCAAACAGAGGTAAAATCCTCTCAGCAAAAAAGGAACATTTACAAGTTGAGAAAACAAAAATAAGACTAACACACCTTGCCTGGCTATTACTTACAAGTTTGAAACATGATAGATTGATTCAGAAAGATTTGGAGAGCCTGGATTGATGTCTGGTCCCTCTTAGTCCCAAGAGCGAAGAACCCCCAAAACAAAGAGCACAAACAAAAGACATCCCTCCACCAAGATTTGAAACTATCTTGTCCCCCTATTGGTCCTCTGGTCAGGTGTCAGCCAGGTTTACTGAGCTTCTTAACCCTTTACAGGTAAAAGAGACATTAACCCTTAACTATCTGTTTATGACAAGGGCCTGATCTGGTAGGTGTGCTCAGGGAGCTACCTATTGCCCACTCTATGACTGTTAGCCCAGTGGCTGAATACTTGCTCTGGAGGTGGGAAACCCAGGTTCAGTTTCTCCCACTAGAGGGGGAGAAAAAAATTGAATAGGAGTCTCCTGACTGCTGTAACCGCTGAGTAGATAAATAATGAAAGAGTGATTGTAACAGGGGGGCTGGACCCCACTTCCCCCACCTCCCAAGTGGGGGCCCTAACCCCTGGACATTCTCACTGCCTCTTTCTTTCTGTCTGGCCGAATGTGACAGTGGAACAGTTATTGGGCCAAATTCATCTGTGATATAATTCCATTTGTTTCAGTAGAGTTAAACCACCAAGGAATTTAGCCGAGTGTTTCTTTACTGAATGGACTCTCTAGAATCTACTAGAATTCACAGGGCCTGGTTCAGATCTCACGCCCGTGTAATGCCACTGATACCAGCACAATCAGGCTCCTTCTGCCTAATCAGAAGCATATGTTGAAAACACCGGGATCATAACATCCTGAGGACTGTGAGAGAATGCATGTCCCTCGTTAGCTTGCAAGGAGAAAGCACTCTAATGCATTATTCCTCACTTTCTGATAATATGCTGCCTAATCATGATGAAGGTCAAATTCAAACCATTTCTGCCCACTGCTTTAGTACCGCAAACCTTATCTTGAATCCTCCATATTAATGTTATTGTATAATTAATGTTAAAACAATAGAAGACCTAATTTCCCCTCTGCCCCTCCCCTGCACTACTTTCTGTCTAGCAGTAGCTAACGGGGCTTCAATCCTTTATCTGGTATTGTAATGAGCAGTAAAGCTGGTGGTTGACATGGATTGAAACAGGGAGGGGGAGAAACCTCATAGGAGAGAAGGGGGATCACACTTACTCCTCCTCTGCTAGCCTGTCCTTAAGGCCCATGTCAAGATAAGGGATACATTTGGGAATGAGCCTTTCTGGAACAGGAGTAAGTGTAAACACCATTTCCAGTTCTGTGTTTGTACAGAATCTAGTACAGAGGTTCTCAAACCGGGGGTCGGGACCCCTCAAGGGGCCATGAAGTTATTACATGGAGGGTCGCTAGCTGTCAGCCTCCACCCCAAACCTCGCTTTGCCTCCACCATTTGTAATGGTGTTAAATTTATGAAAAAGTGTTTTTCATGTATAAGGGGGGTGGCATTCAGAGGCTTGCTGTGTGAAAGGGGTCACCAGTACAAAAGTCTGACCTAGTACAATGAGATCCTGACTAGCGCCCCTCAACCCCCCAGGTGCAACTGCAGTACAGTTAAATCGTAATGTCTGGATGGGCTGGGCTAACCGCCTAGGCTTATGTTTTCAAACCTTGGTCGCTACAGTTATGCTCTGGAACGTGACTAATGTAATTTTCAGAGGTGTTGAGGTGGGGAGACCATGGGTGTTTGGGGCATCTGAAAACCAAGGCGCCCAAATTCTGAAAAATGTTGGCCCTAGTGCTAAAGGCCTGAGGGGACTATTTAAATACATTCAGCCTCTTTGTTACCTACGTGGTAGATGGTCTTTTCTAGTGTCCAAGTGCAGAATGGCAACCCCACATTAGCGCTGATGAAGGGGTATGCATCCCCCCTCCTTTGTTTCACACTCAGAGCCAGGTGGCTGAGACCCTTTCAGGATAGTAATTTTTCAGTGACATGCCAAGCACATGTGTGACAGCTGCCATAGCAGGGATTGAAATGGGGACCTCCGGAGCTCAAAACATGAAGTGCTACTGCTTGAGCTAATGCTCCCTAGCTGGGCCTGTAACAGGGCTTGTCTACACTTTGTGCCGGGTCGGTGGGCAGCGATCAATCCAGCGGGGGTTGATGCGATAAATCAACTGCTGAGTGCTCTCCTGTCGGCTCCAGTACTCACCAGAACGAGAACCGCAAGTGGAGAGCGTCAGCTGTCGACTTACTGCAGTGAAGACACCACGGTAAGTAGATCTAAGTACATCGACTTCAGCTACGCTATTCAGGTAGCTGATGTTGCGTATCTTAGATCGACCTCGGGTGCTGGTGTAGAGAAGCCCACAGACTCGTGTTCTCTGTGGATCAGCACATAAGGGGGTTTTAATTTGTTTTCAATTGTTTTTTGTATTCTTTGTGGCAGAATTAAGAGTCTTTGGCCCATATCCACAAAGGTAGTCAAGGCTCCTAACTTCCAATTATTGCAAATTTTACAGAGAGATTGTAGCTGTGTTAACCTCAGGATATGAGAGAGAGAAGCTGGGTGAAGTAATATTGTTGATTGGACCAGCTGCTCCGCTGGTGAAAGAGACAAGTTCTCGAGCTACACAGAGCTACTTCAGGCCCCAAAAAGAGCTCTCTGTAGCTTGAAAGCTTATCTCTCTCACCAGCCACAGGCACTGACTTTCCAATGTGCCAGGGCATGCTGGACCCTCACGGCCTGCTCCCACTCTACCACTTCCCCCAAGGCCCCACCCCCATCTGCCTCTTCCCAATCCTGCCCCGCTCCCACCCTGCCTCTTCCTGAGCTCACTCCGTCCCCTCTCCTGAGTGCGGCTCCTCGCTCCTTCCTCTCCCTCCCAGAGCCTCCTGAATGCCGCAAAACAGCTGATCGCAGGCGGGAGGCGTGGGCAGGGAGGTAGAGGCACTGATCTGCAGGGCCTGCTGGTGGGTGGGAGGCCCTGGGGGGTGGGGGGAAGCTGATGTGGGGCTGCTGGTGAGTGCTCTGCACCCATCATTTTTTTGTTGTGTGTGCTCCAGCCCCGGAGCACCCAGAGAGTCAGCACCTATGTCACCAGCAGAGATCGGTCCAACAAAAGATGTTTATTTCACCCATCTTGTCTCTCTCTATTGATTTCAGCAGAAGTTAGGAGCCTAAATAGCTTTGTGGATCTGGGCTCTTGTGCCTGATTCTCCTCCTTCTTGTGCTCATTTACCCCAATATCTCTCCTGTGATTTCACTGATGTACTGCTGGGCCAGGGGCAGAAGAACCAGAGCCAATGTTTTCACTGGGGAAATGTACCAAATTATTTAATTGGGTTTAAAACTTGTTCAGCTGACCTCTGTTTAAACTCACTTGATTACAAGAAGGGTTCCGGATACTCGAGCTTGGTCTGCACTGCCTGGGAGCAAGTTTGGAATTAATCTTGAGTTTGAGGGAAAATTTCCTCAGAGCAAACAAAGCCTGAGTGTCTCAGTCCAGGTTAGGGGGAGAAGCTGCTGCCTGAAGTTGTTAAGATAAAATTCTTTCGCTAGGAGCTCCAAAAATTGAGCTGGCGGCACTCATGATTTGCAGGCTTTGCTGTTGCTTTGTCATTAAAATCTCTGATCAAGGGTGTAACTTACTGTAAATAACATGGACCAGGAATATGAAGGCTAATCTTATCTATCAATCTGTCATTTCTATAGTGTCTGTCACCAGACTACCTATGAGCTTTATTCAGTGCTCAGTCATTTCCCTCAAGGAAATAGTTCATCCCAGGAGCCCCAACCCTTTCTGGAAGCAATGGAAATACTCAGATGCCAGCTTGGTTGATGGATTTACCTTGGCAGCAATTAGTTTATTACAGCATGCCTTTTAGCCAGGTTTTTTTTTTTTTAAAGTCAGTTACTTGAGTGCTGTTGAAAGGTTCAGGACAGACAGAACAGGAGATGCGAACACTGTCTCTTCACAGAACAGATTGTCATGAGCAGAAAGCTGCCCTGAAACTGCCTCAGCCAGTGGGCGTGAGATAGTTCCATTTAGTGGGTCCATAGGAACCCTAACACTAGCTCCAAGTGCCCTACCCTTAGGAACCCTAACCCTAGGGCAGGAAGCCCTACACCTAGGTACCCTAACCCTAGCTCCAAGTGCCCTACCCATAGGAACCCTAACCCTAACCCTAACTCCATGTGCCCTACCCTTAGGAACCCTAACCATAGCTCCAAGTGTCCTACCCTTAGGAACCCTAACTCTAGTCCATGTGCCCTATCCATAGGAACCCTAACCCTAGGTCAGGAAGCCCTACCCATAGGAACCCTGACCCCAGGTCCAGTCCATCTTTTTCAGTGCAGGCCAAAAAGGCACTAATTGATGCCCTTGGGCCAGTATCACTAAGCCGTAGGATGGAAAACACTTAGTCATTGGGCCAGAGAGAATGAGAGAATGACTCTGTAGCCCAGTGCTTAAGGCACTCCCCTGTGACCTAGGTGACCCAAATTTAAGTGTCTGTTCCAATAAGTATGTAAGTATTTTATACCAAGTGGAACAGTTTCAGCGAGGGAGATTGAGGGAGACCCACCCATCGCCCAGTGATTCGGGCACTCTCCTGGGAGGAAGAGCCCTGAGTTCAAATCCCTGCTCCACATCAGCCAGAGTGGGGATTTGAGCCTGGGCCCCTCACATCCTGGGGGAGTGCTCTAACTACTGGACTAAAAGTTGGTGAGAGAGACAAGAGCACCATCATTGTTCTGGGTAGGGCACAATCTGCTAGGCAGCTTCGGAAAATGCCCACCAGAATGGGCCCCTCAGGTGAGATTGGTAATGGAATGATGACCTCGAGGATCTAAATTTTGGATGTAGATGCCTAAAGTGGCAGTTAGGCACTCAGTTCCTTTGTAGAGCTAGCCATTAGCCATGCAGTGCCTCAGCTCCCCATCTCTAAAATGGGGATGATGCTACTTCCGTACCTCAGAAGGGTGTTGTGAAGATAAATACATTAAAGCTGTAAGGCAGGTCTGACACTTCCATAATCCTATATAGCAAAGATTTATTAGCCTGCCACTTTTTAGACAGTTTATGGCATAATATGTGTGTCTTCTGCAAGCTCTTTTTAAATGCGCAATTGTCATAACATTTTTTCCCAGATCTGGACCTTAGCGTCCAAAACATAGGTGTTAGCATGAAAACCTCCAAGCTTAGTTACCAGCTTGGACCTGGTAAAGCTGCCACCAGCCAGGAATTATACAGTGCCTAGCTCACTGTGGTCTCCCCAAAACCTTCCCTGGGGGACCCCCAGACTCAGATTCCTTGAGTCTCACAACAAAGGGAAATAACCTCCTCCCCTTGTTTCCTGGTTATTTCCTCCCAGGCTCCCCTCCCTGGATGACCCTAGGAGATTCCCTGCTTCCAGTCCTGGAAACACAAGTACCGAGAGAGCTAATCTCTCTTCCCCCTTACCCAGAGGGTATGCAAAGTCAGGCTTAGTAAATCTAACACAAAGAGATTTCCCCCCTGACTTCTTCCTCCCACCAATTCCCTGGTGAGCTGCAGACTCAGTTCCCTGGAGTCCCCACTAAAGAAAAACTCCAACAGGTCTTAAAAAGAAAGCTTTATATAAAAAGAGTGAAAAAGGACATAATATATAGTCTCTGTATCAAGGTGGCCATATACAGGGTCAATTACTTAAAGGGAAAAAATGAATAAACAGCCTTATCCAAAAAGAATACAATTCAAAACAATCCAGCAACTACACACATGTAAATACAAAAGAAAACAATATAAACCTATTGTCTTACTATCTTTGTACTTACAACTTGGAAACAGAAGATTAGAAAGCCAGGAGATAGAAAAATCACTCTCACAACCAAGAGGGCACAGACACAAGACAAAGAACAAAGAACTCACACCCAAACCTTCCCTCCACCCAGATTTGAAAAAGTCTTGTTTCCTGATTGGTCCTCTGGTCAGGTGTTTTTTGTTACCCCTTCCAGGTGAAAGAGACATTAACCCTTAGCTATCTGTTTATGACAGCAATGTCTTCAAAGATAGTTGGAATATCTTGTCCGAGGGAGGAGCCATTAAGAACACATCACGATGACAGGCAGTTACACAGCTTGCAGCAGAGATGCTGCTGAGAGGAAGACAAAACTCAGCGGCTTTAGCATTTGGCTGCCATTATAGCAAACAATGTAAAAGAGCATTAATCCTAATCCTGGGAAACGATTGCTTCAATATTTTATGTGAGTCTAAAGTGCAATATTGCTGAGGATAAACACTGAATATTTCATATTAAGAGATGAACTGAGAGAACACTGGCCAAATTAGCCATAACAAGGTTAACAACAGCAAAATGTTGTGTGCAGAAAATGGTAAACTCTTAAAAGCTTTCATCTCAGATTCTGCAGCAAATTAATTTTGGTTTATAAACTGTAATGCATGGACCACTTAAACATTTTAATTAGGGATGTGTGGACCTCCTGGAGTTTGAGGCTTTTTACCGCTTCAACTATTGTTCATGCTAGGAAAATGAATTCACCTTTCCAAACATTAAAACAACCCTCCTGATCCCTGAGTACGTACTTGGGAAGTTAGGCTGAGCAGCCCACTGTGCAACCGCGGCCACACTGGTGTTGACAGTGCGTTAGCTTGAGCAAAGCTAGCACCTCAGTCTACCCGTGCTAGGAAGCACAGTTCCAGCTGCAGTGTAGACATACCCATAGGGTTCTCACCTACAGCCAGGCAACTGTATGGAAGACAGAGGGGTAGAATTCATTCCATGAAAAAGCTAATACAGCCCACTGTGGTGGAACCTGGTGGGAAGGAATGATACATGCCCCTTTAGCTCCTGCTCCATTTGGGAGGGCTGTAGGGTGGAAGGTGGAATAATACTATGCATATGACAGAGTACCCCCTAGGGGATGAGTAAAGATGATTTGTGCGCTTCATTTTGCTACCTAGGTATATAGCAGGATGGAAGAGACGCCTTCATCCTTAATGGCCTGAACTCTTGAAATGTGTTAAGTGCCTGCCAAGGAGCACTGAGTCTCACCTCCTGCTAAAGTCCCTGGGAATTGTGGCAGCTCTCAGAAGGTGTTCAGCATCTTGTAAGATCAGGCCCTTACTTTGCGCTCCCTTGGTTCTGCAGGCCTTAATCAGATTTTGAAAGCTGTATTTTTTTGTAGTTTAATTGATCCACACCTGCATTTTGGTAATGTGTTCCAAGATGCACTCCCTGGAGAGGTATAATTGGACCTGAAGACAGAGATGATGAGGCTGACACGCCACCATCATTTTGAAGTACCTGCAGTAAATTTATTTGACATAAAAAGCACCTGCCATTGACAGATACCAGCAACCTTTCTCCTTCAGGGAGAGAGGCCTCTTTTTTTGCATTCCTGTCATGTGGAACTGGAAACTTGAATAAAAATGATCTTGTTTTTGTCATAGGTAGAGCTGTAGGAGATGAAATGTACAGGCAACTTGAAAGCTATGCAGCCTTGTTGTTGAGCACAAGGCTTCCTTAGAGAACTGACACCCGACTGTGTATTGTCAGGCTTTTTTTTTCTTTTTTTTTTTAATCCAATCAGAAAGAACATCAGCGATTTATTGGGTTGACACCAGTTGGGCAATTTAAACTAAGCATGAAAAAAAGCGTGTAACTAACTCTGTGATACAAGAGATGGGAAATGGATGATATTCACTCTGTGTGGCCCTTTTCCTTCTTTCCCTTGCTTCCTGGGGCTAAATCCTGGTGTCCTTATTCAGCAAATCCCACACTGGCTTCAATGGGAACAACACCTAAGGCTTGAATAAAGACGGTAGGATTTGGCATTTTGTTTTCCGCCATAGATTCTTAGGGCCTGATCCTCATTTACACTAGTGTCACTTTATCTAGTCATATAAAAGGGCCTTAAAGACCCACGGTCACTGCCAGAGTGGTGGAAAGTTTCCTTACTGTTAATGAGAATGAGACCCTTAGTGTAGGGTCCATGTAGTTCTTTGAGAGACATAAGCATAAAGTAATAGTTTAAAATCCTCATTAAAATATTTATGACCAAGGTCCTTATGTTCAGCAGCAAGTGGCACCTAAATTTTGCAAGAAAGCGTCTGGATGTTGCAGCTCTCCAGTGTGATAGACTAGAAAATTTCTGGCAGTTCCTGGGGAATTAAAACACGGTGGCTTTCACTGAATTAAATACAAAAACAAATAGCCCTTCTGTTATTTATTTTGATATCAGATTCAGTTTATTTTGCTCTGCCTTTAAATTTTCAATGTGCTACAGAATTTTGTATGGACAACATGATGTGATGTTGTAGAAGTTGCCAGCTTGGAAGATACCATTTTGGCACCTGGGTAGGTGAATGTTGAGGCTTTTAGCTACTGGGAAGGTATGGTTAGTAGTTTGTAATTCTTGGATAAGCCAGCATCGGTGCTTCTATTAAAATGATTGGCAGTGACACAGTAACAGTGTTGGCATTTTAAATGACATCGGTAGGTTCCAGAATCAACATCCTATGGGATGAATGGTTACTGTTCACATTTAAAGCTAGTGCTAGACTGTGTCAGTCACGATGATCATTTCACATTTTGTTCAGATTTGGGGCTTTTTATTTAGAACCATATGAGCCAGAAACTTAATTTTGTTTTGAGAAAATGGAGGCTTAGATTCTCCACATCAGTGGGAATGCTTCACGCAGATTGAGGGCATTTGGTGCCACAACAGTTGCAATTAGACTGGAGAAGCCTGTTGTTTAGAATAAGTACTTAATGTGTGGGTGGGTTGGTCGGATGGATTCTGAAGGCAGGCTTGTTACCACAGCGCTAATGCTTGAGGAGTTAAAAGTGATACGCTCAGCTTTAGCCAACAACTCATAACTTGGGAGAAATGATTCAATTCCTTTTAGTTTCAGGGGAGGCCCCACCCCTTTTAAGTTCTATTTCTCACTTTTCCCACGGTCAATTCATAGTGGATCTCAAAGGTGTCCCGAGATGTTCTGACCAATGAACAATAATTTAAAAGATAATGAGTACTGATCTAATTTAAGGCTTGATCCTGCTAAGATTTTACTCCCATGAGTAATCCTTGCTCACGCAAGTAGTACCATTTACCCCATAAAGTAAGGACTATTAATGTAGAAAGCTTTGCAGGATAAAAGCCTCAAACTATGTAAAACTTGTCTTTAAATAGGATACAGCCGATCACTAAATGTTACTCTGCTGGTGAATGCAGTGTTGTATCTGTATTGGCCCCAAGATATTAGAAAGATAAAATGGGTGGGGTAATATCTTTTATTGGACCAACTGAAGCTCTTCTTCAGCTCATATTCTGCTGGTGTGTTTCTCTGTCAACATTCAGGTCTGCTCCGAGGGTGCTGGGGCAAAGAGTGACACTTCGTCCTTGCATTATAAGTTGAATGACACAGTCCTGCTACACACTGGGCCAATGCAAAGAACCCACAACCATTAATGCAAGTCTAAATCAGAACTCTGCAGTAAGGCAAAGAAAAGGGAATTAGTGCCATAAATGGAGAAGTAACGCACAACAATCAAAGGCCCTCACAAGTATCAAGCAAGGGTTGTGAAATGAATATACACGTTAGTGAAGAGCACCTAGGCACGTATTTGCATTTTACTGCTATATTATTGGCAGAGTGCTGGCAATGAGCTTAGACCCCCCTGCACAGAACATAGTTAGACAGTCTAGCCTTGATGAGATTACAGCTGAAGAAGACAACCACGCTGTGGACATTCTGAAAGCTAATCCTTTATTTAGTTACTAGTACAAATATCCAGCCCAGCTCAAGCAGCGAGGACGAGAATGACATTAGCCAGGGAGCAGAAAATGCAGATTACCCAGCAGGACTGACAGCAAGCAGAGGTTCTTTGCGCTAAGCTCTGTTGTCAAGTGGGATAAGCTGCTAGCAGGAAATGAAAGTTCCTATTCATATGCATTATTTATTTGCTCTTTTCCAATTGGTCCTTTTGGAAATACTGTTTGGATTTAATGTGCATCCCTCCCCAATGGGTCTAACACCTATGTTTTCACTTGAAAGACTAAATGAAAATCTAAAGACACACAGCGTTTATTTTGATCTCTTACACTCCCCATTACCACTTCAGGGGGAAGTTAATGTATGTTCTTCCTTATTGTTTTCCTTAATTCACTCCTTTCCATCAAGGCCCAGCAACTAACAATTTTTCAAGCCAGTTTTTAACAGCACAAACCTACGGTGTTTGCTGTCTGTCATTCTAGGTGACATTTGATGCCCTCCGTCTTTTGGAATATGATGGCATTTTTTTCAGACCCAAATGCTATATGGCCAGCTGATCACACTGCCTTCTGCAAAGAAATGGAATATACCTACAGCCCTACAGATAAATGTAACCTTTGATTTTGTCAAGTCCCCAAACCAGTGCACCCAGGTCATCTCTTAAAATGGTTTCCTTCTGGAAACTGTGCAAAAAGGGATATCAGAAAAGATATTCCGCATTTGGTTATTAAGAGCAGACGGGGCGGCCCGCTGTTCCTTGCTGGTGCGATGTTTGCTTTAGACAAGCCTTTCAAAAGTACACATTGCCTTGCTGCGCTTTTTATTCCCCCGTCCTGTGAATCAAAGGTTCTAATAAGTGGGAATGGCATGGCACAGCTGTACCACTGAAGAGTTAGTTAAAGAGTCCCTGTTATACACCAGCCACAGTCTTGTAGGTTTCCCCAAGCCACAAGGGGACGAGCCTCAGAGACTCACTACAGAATGAGAAAAATCCTTCCTGGGGATAAATAATTCATTCCCATGTTTGGAATAATACTTCATTTTACACGTTACAGAGAGCAGGCATACTGCTGGAAGGAGACTAAGGAAAGATTACAGGCGCAGAGCCTCTCAGCCAGGCACAATGGCCCTGATTCATCCCTGTTCTGGTTCTTGAAGCAGGCATGGGTAGGTGGCAGCTTGCACCTACTGTAGTCTCGGGATGCTGGGCTGATTTTGCCCTGGAGAAAGTTATAGGGTGCTCAAAGTTTCACATCGACTACAAAGGCCTCTCCTACCTCTGGCACATCCCATACTCCACCCTGTGTGAGGGCCTCCTTCTGGGGGAAACAGAGATGGCTGGGTGTTGTCTCTTTTGCTCTTTATACAATAAAACACCACTATGCAGAAACTATCCAGTAGGGTCCCAAATAACCATGTTCACTAAGCATACACAAACACGCATGGCCTAGCTACATATGCACTGCTACTGTGACCGTTGCTGGTGGCTTCTAAAACATTGAACACAGTGTTAGCACCACTAGAGGGCTCACAAACTCTTTAAAGGGATACTACTCTATTGTACATTATACTCTGCCCCCTCCCTCTACAGAGGTTCTAGTGCGAGTATTCCCTGGGGGCTATGTGCAGATGTAGTGGAACATCTTTGTGTCCGCATAATGCGCACAAAGGGGGTCACATGAATCTAGCCCACTGTCTCCAGGAGCACAGGGGAGTGAGAACATGTTCCACTATCACTGTTCAGCAGGGTGTCCACACCATCCTCCCATGTGGGGCTAGTTCCGCTGGTCGATACAGGTGTGAGACCATGGCCCTGCCCTCTCTGAGGAGTCCAGCAGCAGTGCGAGCATCATGTAGCTAGGGGCTAGGCGAGAGCAAGCTCTGTGACTGTGCCCAGCCTTCCAGCCCACTCTCCATCCACACAGGGGGTTGGAACCATGTAGCCCTAAAATTTTACACAAGACTGAGATAAGAATGGCTAGCCTAATCACCAGAACATTACTCTTTCACATTGTTTTTTAATAAATCACAAGCTGAATCTGTATAAATGTTTCCCAGCATCCTTAGCGGATACCCTGTAATGATAAATATTTGGGTTTTAGCCTTTTTTTTTAATTGTTGTTGTTGAGTACCGTTGTGTAAAGTCTAATAGACAGCCATTTGCTAAGTCCTTCTGTTCTTCTGAAAACTGAACAGTGGGGCTTGTTTAATCGCCTTATGTTATTATTGATATTCTCGTGTAGCATAAATAATTTTACTGAGGAAAAATGTATTATTGCCAGCTTTGAGCTCCTGAATACTTGCAATAGACAGCCTCCAGTCTTGGCCTGTTTGAATTGTACACAGAGGATCTTGCAAAGGAACATGAATCCTTTCTGACACTTTCATTGAAGTCGTGTGTTTGTTTGGAGGTGGGCTGGGAAGGGGTCGAATAATTCTGGTCACGCGTGATCACAGAAGATGAATTAAACCTGGAACAGGTGCAGAGAAGAGCTACTGGGATGACCAGGGGAATGGAGAGCCTGTTTTAGAAGAGAAGATTAAAAGAGCATGACCTGTTTGGTCTGGCAATATGAAGGCTGGGCGAGGATAATCTTTATAAATACAACCAGGGGGCCAAATACCAAGAACTATTTGAGCTAAATGACAATGTTGACAGAAGAATGAATGATTATAAACTGGTATTGCATACATTTAGGCTGGAAATTAGAAGGTTTCTAATCACCAGAGGAGCGAGATTCTGGGACAGCCTTCCAGTAGGAGTAATGTGGGAAAACAACCTAACTAGTTTTAAGATGGAGCATGATAAGTTTATGACTGGGATTATATGATAGGGCTGACTGCGATAGCAAGAGCCTGGACTTGATGACTCGAGAGGTCTCTTCTCCTCCCATGTCCTGCAATGATCCCGGAGAATTTGTGGAGCGCTTTTAAAGTCCTCTTCCCCAACTGCCTTAAGAATGATTTCTCTGTCAATCAGTGCTGAGTTCAGAAAGTGCTTCAATGATCTCAGGGAAGAGCTTGAGACACCTAAAAATAGATATGGTACTAAGTGTCTCAGGAGGGGAGGAGTAGGTTCAAGATAACAAATGCTAAGGAAATATGTACGGGAAAGAAATGTCACCACAAATATGCAGGATGTAGAAGGTGAGGCATGAGGCCCAAATCTTCCTCCCTGCATAAAGCCTAATTAAACAGGTTTTGCACAGGTGTATTTGCAGACAGCAGAATCTTCCCCTGCTTCTTAGCTGCCACTGCAGCCCATGCATATTGCTGTAGCCTCCACATCACTGACTGCCAAACAGAAGGAAAAGGATGGCCAGAGCTACAGCATATTGCAAATCAACTTACCCTACTGCTGCAACTCATGAGCCCCCGAACGCTTTCCTTTTCAGCTGTGGCTAGAGCTCCTGCAGAGCCTGGTTCTATGCCTTTCCGGCTGTATCTATGCCACAGAGGGTAGGTGCTAAGCCTCACCGTATAACAAAACTGTGGAAACATTTCCAAGAATTCAAGTGTCCTAAATGCTGTAGTGGAACCAAAAGTTTTAACTGGAAAAATGAATACGGTGTGTTGTTTTAATTCTATTTTGAATAAAATTTCAGTGGGCTAATCCCCCTCACACCCCTGTGCATGGCTAGAAGTGAAGTGTATTAAAGAGAGGCCCGGCAGAATATTTCTACACAAGAAAGCGTCCAGCTGTGAAAGGAGGTGTTCCTTCATGTTGAATCAATAAGCTGCACTCGTGCCCTGCATCGAACATGAGAATTGGAGACCTATAGCGATCTATAGTGCTGCAGAGGCTAAGTCATGTTAGACGACAACAAAAAGGAGCAAAATGTAGAAAAGCAAACATCTTACAGCCATGAAAAGAGGTGCTCTTTCAAGTTAAATCAATAGGACTACATCTATGGCCTGCATCAAACATGAGTCGTTAATAGAGTTATTTCAGTAAACAACGTCTAATGGCTGTAGTAGCCACAGCTGACTTCAGAGATACCTACCGCAGGAACATGGCTGGTTATTAAAAGGTGAGAACTGAGTAAATGTAGACAACACGCAAACAAAAATCAATGCCTTTAAAAACATGAACTCTCCCTCTTTGTGAAGGTTTGGTGTGTATGCATTTAAACTCCATGTTAGGGTAGTAAGAGCCGCCATTCACCCTTTGTCACTTGTGTTAACACTTGTAGCACATAGAAAATAAAATTCATGGTGAGTGTAAGACTTGGGGGAATATGCTGTTTGGATGTGAGTATTGGGACAAAAAGAATGGTTTTGGTTTTGTTAACGACAACATTTTTTAGGGTATGTTAGAGCTACGGTATGTCCCAAGATAGAAATGCTTGACCTGGGTGTCACGAGCTATAGAAAGGTGAGTGGTGGGGTGCAAAGAGGTGTCAAGGGGTGCTAAATATGAAGGACATCCCCCAGCAAGGTAGGAGGAGGTTTTGATGAGGGGGTGCCAGTACTGAAAAGATTGAGCGCCACTGTCCTAAGGAAGAATGGATGGCTATTATTGCAGAAAGTAATAAATGAAGACCCCAAACTAGCAAGCAGCTGTGCAACTGTGAATCCTTGCACCCATACGTCTTCACTGGCAGGACTGGGGCCTCCGAGAAGTTATGGAGTGTTTCCACTACAGCTGGTAAGAAAATTTCATGCAGTTCAAAAATTTTATGAAAAAGAGAGAGGTGGGGGGAGGGATTATGAACATTTTCATTTTTTAACTACCTCCTAACTCCAACCAGAAATAAAAGGGGGATAAAGAGATTACCACCTCCCTGAAAATGGAAGCAGCTCATATGTTAAAAATCTTAATCAAGAGAGGAGGAATAATTGGCAATGACTAAAGGTCTAAGTCTAAAGAAAGCTATGATTGGTAATATTTTAAAATAACATTGAAATAGAAGTGGTAACCTAAAAATATTATAGCAATAGCTCCAACTCCTAAGAGAAGGGATGGAATCAGAAATCACAGATTAGTCACTGAGATGAGACTATTGAGCGGCGCCGGTAGAACCTTGTATACCATCCAGCGGGGAAAGCGCTTATATTCCTAAGTGCCCAGGAATTTTGATGGAAAAAGGAGTCGTCTTGCCCATACTACTCTGGGGCAGTGCAGCTGCTTCATTGCCTCAGGGCTCCTGTAGCCAACTGCAAGTGCTGTATTCCAACTACCTTGGAGAGAGATTTAACTGGTAGATCTGCGTGTTCCAAGATGCCCTGGCCTTGTGCTTCCTAGACAGCAAATGGATATGGACCTAAGGAACAAATTATTTTAATTTGATGTTCCCTAAGCTTGGTAGATTCTGGTTTGGGCCCATCTCTTTCAGAAATCAAATCATTTTTAAAGTTATCTTGAGAAATGCAAGGGGAGTTTAGACATTGGGAACAGATGCAAACAAAGCCTAAGGAATTTTTGTGGGAGAGGAGAGGACTGGACCAGTTTAGAGTGAGTATTTCAGGCAATGCAGAACAAACTTTTATCTTTTCACACAATATGGAAATGTAGTATGAAAATTATGCTCCTGGAATGTTTAACTCCTGGGCATTGTTAACATGTTGAAGAAAATCTTAGGGTGAAAATTGGACCTGCCAGGAACAACTCAGTTCCCTATTTGGAGTTAGGCTTGTATTTTCAAAAGAGCATACGGCAGCTGGGCCCAGTCTTTTTAAAGGTATTTATGCATTGCTCCATCTGCTGGCAGAAATGTAGACATCTAGGGAACTTTAGTCACCTACAGGGTCATGTGGCAGCTGAGGAATGGTTTTATGGCCATCACTGATGCCTGAATGTTGGACTTAGGCACCTAACGAGGCAATTAGGCATCCAAATCCCTTTATGAATCCAACTCCTAAGTGCCAGTCAGTTTTGAAAATCAGACGTAGCCATCTAAGTTATACAGGCCTTACAATGCTATGCTGAGCTGAGCAATGCCTAAACACCGTTAAAAATCTGCGCCCTAGGCATGGAACTCCAACTGAATTTCAGTGGCATTTGGACATCTAACTCCATTAAGTACTTTTTTCAGAGGGTTGCGGGGGGCAAGGAAGGACAAAGGAATAAGCATATATATAGTTCACAAGACCACAGGAAGTGAAAGGAAAGAATATTAAATCTATGAGACAAAGATGACCAACAGAAATGCAGTGGGAGATTCTGGAGTAGACATACTCAAATATGCTAAACAAAGCTTCACTACGTTCTCCATTGCCAGAGAAAAAAGAGAACAATAAAAGATGATGATTGAACATTTCTGGATGAAATGGGAAATGAAGCCACAGAGGGCTGTATAACAGCTACCATATCACAGGCTCCAAAGTGTATTTACAGCCCAGAACATTAAAAACGGGCTATGTGATAGCAGCTGAGAAGCAGCATTGAGAAAACAACTTCAAGATCAGTGAACCAGAGAGCAAGCAAGCTCCGTAAAGGAGAGAATGGTAAAATCATCAGAGAGGCCGCACAGCTGTTGACTAAGGTTCCAAATGAACCTTGAAAGCATAACAGAGAGACTACCACATGATAGCATTTTGAGGCGAATGGAGTCAGGGCTGGAAACCCATTCAGACAGAGAGATAGCAATCCCAATATTAAATTATACCAGCTCTACCCATTCTGTATAAATGATGTACAAAGTGGCTCTGAGAGCCATAGTAGCTGCAAAAGGAATGATATCGGTGAACTGGAAAAGGAAACTCACAACGTATATTACATATGGGCCACTGCCCTTCAGGTTATAGTAAGCTACCATAATTCCTCCCCCAGGTATGAATAAAATAAACATCTGTGATTTTGTGTGGAAGTAATTTCTGGATTTGTGCTTGGAATAACTGGCATCTGGAATAGCCATCTTGGCTTGCCCATTCCACATGCTCTGTTTTAGCAGCAGCCACCAGGCTGGCTTGTTTATTTCATTTTCGGCTTCCCTTTTCATTCGCTTTTCCTGGGATTCTTTAGTATCAATCCAGCTTTAATAGGCCATTGTTTCCTTTCCTGACAATCTCAACATACCCCTTTGTCAACAATGTCTAACTATTTCTGCATTTTTTAATAATAATACAAGTGTAACAAGAACAGAAACATTTGCAGGCTTCTGTCTGGGTACTTACACTACTCTCATTAGCATAGCATGGGAATGCCTCACAATTCTGAATGATTTTTTTCCTCACAACACTGCTGTATTTTCATTTTCATTTGCAGATGGGGAATTGAGGCACAGAATAACTAGGTGACTTGCCCATGTCATGCAGGAAGTTAGGGGCAGACTCAGAAATTGGCTCCACCTCTTGGGTGTCAGTCCAGTGTTTTATCCACCAGACTATCCCTGCTTCCTAGAAAAAAGCCCTTAAAAATTCCTGTTAAGCTGCATGGAGAGGAAATGTTTTTTTTAATTTTGTTTTTTAAATCAGGAATTCGGTATTCAGGAAATGAAAAATTTTAAATGGCCAGATCTGTAGAATGGAGGTCTATAGAATATATTAGCATTCTATATATGGCATCATGGCAAACTTTGAAGCAGATATTAAAAAGGAAATGAAACAAAGCAAGCAAAGTGACCTTTCCTATTTTTTTCCATTTGTTCTTCACATTGATTCAAATCAAAGATTCAATGTACTTTCTGCAAAGTCTCAATGTCCTGGTATAGGTTGCCTTAGGCCCTTTTCCTAGAAGACTTCCTCTGTAATACCCTCTACTTCCCTCTGCACCAGAGACACAATCCACTCATCTTATATTCTGGTTGGAATTAATAAAATGCCGCTGCCATTATGACTCAGAAGTAATTACCCTGTGTTTTTATGGAGAGATTAAGGCCCTAATATGATGAGTCAAAAATTGAGCACTGCATCCCTTGCCAGGGTTTTAGAATTATTAATGTACGACAACAGGCAAATAATTGTTTCTCAGCGTAATGTCACGTTGACATAACAGAGGAGAGACATAGTTTCTTAGAAAAGATTTGATACATTCATTCAGTTGCTTTCTCCTATGCTGAAGCAGCTAGAGACTACTCACTTGGATGGCATGCTGGCTGGCTTTATAAGAGAGTGAAGATTAATTTTTCTTTCTCGTGCATAACTACATTCATTTTGAAGGACTTCTCTTTGTTTCTTGAGAGACCCTTCAAGCATATTTCCTGCGCGTAGCTGTCTGCTGGAATAAAACTCCGCAGCACCAACACCAAGGAGACTCTGGTGTCTTTTTTTATTGTATTGCATGTGGGATATGTTCAAAGTGTTCATCTAATATAGCAAGAAAGGGGACTGAGGGTTATGGAAGATTCTGGGACCTCCTTTTTGATTAACCATCTAGAGTGTTGGGCTTGAACCAGCCCTTTTGAAGTCAGGAGAGGTCTTTACATTAGCTGTGGTGTGCCTTGGAGGAGGCCCCAAGTAAGGCCTTTACCAAATACTACTGTACCTTTGCTGTCATTAGGCAAGCCTGTATGACACATGCTTTACCAACCCCACCCATTCAAAAATCATCAGTCATGCCCTCCTCCAAATCCATGGAATTGGCTTAAAAATCATGAGATATTTTAAAACAACAAATTTTAGGGTCCTTTGTATTTACCTTCTAATGTTTGAGCCTTTAGGGTTCACGTTTTCAAGCTTTTCTCTGCACCAATGAAGGCCAGAAACTTAACTTAATTTTATAAACAAATGCTGAGAGTTTCACATAATCACATGATTCCAGAAGCTTGAAGACAAACATCAAATATTGTGAGACTGGTGACAAAATTGCAAGAGTTGGCAACAGTGCTTGAAGCAATGTGATAGAACAACCCAGCCAGGACTACATAGAAATAGCCTTGACCATCTCATGTGGGGTCAGAAAAAGAACATCATGCCAAGCTATTTAACTGAATAAATTGCCTTTGTGGACTGTTGTTCGAATGTAAGTTGCGTTGGCTGCATTTCCTTTTTAATTGTTCTATTTTACTTTTTAACTAATCCATGAATTATTTGTATTTCTCTGGCAAAAAGCTAGCAGGGCAAATGAACATGCCGTGTATGCACCAAAATCTAGGCAGAGGACCAGCATTTTGTTTTCTGAATAAAAATACACCCCTCTGCATTGCAAAGCTCTTGGTGGATATTTAAAAGTTTTCCCAGCAATGAACTAGAGTGGTGATGGCGTGTCCCCATCATCGCAGGGCACAATTTGAGAACGTAGTGCCATAGCCGGCACTCCTGGTTTAAAGCATGACTCTTAATACTCCAGTAAGCCTGTAAACGTTATTATTTGGTTGTCTATTCTTGTAGTAGATTAGACTGTTATGATGCTTGCTCAGAGGTACGGACCCAAGATGAATTTAGAAGGGCGGTCTTCATTACATTTTCCTAATCAGACAAAGAATATACTTTTCTTGACAAGTAGCGTACTAGTGGAATGCACTCTGGTGCCAGAGATGTAATTCTGAGACATTAGACACGTAATTCTAAATGTAAAGGGAAAGTTTCCTCTGATGAATGCCCTGGGACTGGGCAGGAGTGTATCCCCTAGTGGTTAGAACAGGGATAGTTGGAATAGAGAGTGCTGGGTTCTATTACTAGTGCTGTTGCCAATTCACCATGGGACCTTGTGTAAACCATGTTCTTTGGAGGGGCAAAATCCTGCCCTTAGCCCCACACAGCCATGATGGGGGTAGGTGGCAGTGGGTTCCAGGAATAAAGCTGGCTGCAAGAGACATCTTTCTGTAGCAGGGAAGGATGTTCCCTAGGGAGCCAGCATGATGTAACAGTTCCTCTTGGAAGAATCTATAAAAGCTGTGTGCAAGGATGGAAAATGTGCAGATTGCCTGCACTCTACAGTAACCTGAAGAGACCCTACAGGTCCCTAGGAATTAGTTAGCTACAGCAGTTATAACTGATGTGTGATGGGATTTTTAATTAGGCACTCTTTAGAAAACTGTCTCTCCACCTCCCCCCGCACCTTAAAATGTCATTGGTGAAACCACAGAATATACAGCACATGAAATTGAATGAATACACATTAATTTATCTTTTATTTCATGGAGCCTTAGATTTTAAATTTGAGTCACAGGAATTAGATTCATGAATCACCAATACTAAATTTCTCCAGGTTTTTTAAAAACCTGTTATTTGACATAGGATTTCAGTAAAACTGAAGTATGTTACATCTGCCTGAATACTTTCCCCTCTTACTTTTCAGAAAAAGTGTAATAAGTATCCTGTCAACCTATAACCCCATTTACTTGAGTAATTCAAGTGCTAAAGAGAAGGAAAAAAAATGAAGAAGGGAACCAACCACCATTACCTTGTAGTCCCAACATACGTGTTACTTTCACCCAGTTAACACCATTTCTGCTGAGCAGGTTCCTTGTTTGCAATTAGAATTAATGCAAGAAAAAGCTGGCACCAGGTGCTAGGGTGACACCAGCCACTGAATATGAAGTGAATGGATGTTTACCAAAGCTAACAAGTGTCGGTAATGCTTCTCTCTAAAGGTTTAAGGATCAAATACTTTAGTGAAAATAGCCCTAAATAAGAATGTGCTAAAACTTTGTGCTAGTGAAAGATCTTTTAGCTCATTGTAGAATAATAAAGGTGTCTGTCTGTAGACAAGCATGCTGTTTGGGAAGGATGTCAGCCTAAGAGAGGTACTCCATCTTAGTGACAAGGCAAACAGGAGGCATGCTGACTTACCCGCATTGCTGAAAAGAAGCAGTGACTTAAGCGGGGAGAGTGGAGCAAGATTTCCATTGCAAATGAGCAAACATGCAGAGATTCCTACCCTGAGCTCGGGGCCATGTGTTCCCATTACCAATGGGCAAACTGGCTGAGCCAAAATAAGAACCCACCCAAGAGACTTGAGCTTGCATTCCTTTGAGATTTGAAAGAGCTTGGACAACTTGATAAAGGTTTCACATGCATCTGTCCTTTTTGGACTGGAAGAGCCAATATACCTGAAGACAGGCTATGCTTGTGAGAGCACAGCTCAAAGTGTGATGTACTGGAAATTTCCGGAGAGAGCCGGTTGTGCAGAGGGGTCACTCAAATGACAATGTGTAAAATGGCTGACCAAGCTGCATCTTTATTACATACCATGCTGAAGTCTAAAGCCCAGGCAGGGACGTCCTGGCACCTACAAAGGGCTTGGTCTAGTGCTCATTAAATCAATGGAATGACTCCCCTTGACTTCACTGAGTGTTAGATCGTATCCAACAAAGAGATAGCTGATAAGGGCAAGCAGGGCTAATTCCTATTTCCTCACCTACACCAGGTCAGAGACCTATCTGGTCTCCCTACTCATTTCAAAGACCCTGTGTGTGCTAAGGCCAATAACATAGCTTCATGTAATGACTCTGGCTAGTGGCACCAGTCACCTTCCCACTTTTCTGCTGACCGACTAGAGTCCTCAGTGGTCCAACCTCTTTCTGCCTGAACTAATGGTTAGGGTTAATGCCTAATTTCTGGGAGCAAACATATTCTTTTATCTCTCAACTACACCAGCTCTTTAGTATAGCCATTAGCCATGAGTGTTGACTCCTGCTGTCAGAACCATCTATTTCCTACCCGGAAAGTTGCAATGCTGAAACAAATGGAGAGTGGGGAGAGTTGGGAAAACATCTGTTTTCACAAAATTCCTCAGTACAATTTTTGCAGATTTAAGAGATTTAGAAGAGCAAGTAAAATTCAGCTGATTAATAAAGCAATCTTCAAACAGTGAGGTTTACCCATCACTAGCCACTCTCTGCTGCTCAACAGAAACCAGAAAATATTTTTGCAGAAACCAAACCTTGTCCTTGGCCAAGAAACATCCCCAAGCCCTTTCAAAATTCACTGTAGATAATATGTGAGGATGGAATGTTAGAATGTTGGTCCCTGCTAGCAGCTGCACAACAAGCCTGCCCATTGAGCAATTATCGCTCCATCTGAATGATGTTAAGCCAAGCGGCAGACTGGAGGGAGTCTCTCAGCACATCCACCTTCTCTGTTCCTCCCCCTCCCACCCACACATCCACCCAAGTTGTGTCAGCTCCATCAGTCACACCCCGGCATGGCGTGCCTAGAAATGGAAAGAGAGCAGCTGCTCTGCACCTGGGACTGAAATCCTGGCAGATCGTCTGTATGGTTTAATAATTTTCCATAGATGAACAGTTTTTGAATAGTGCACATACTCCATTCATTGCAGCAGGTTTTTAAATTCTCATTGTACATTCATGGATCATTGCACCTTTTCTAAGCCTCTGCAATTGTTCCCATTGTTAAACCAAAATGTTAATGTCTTCCATGCTGTTCTTCCCTCTAGTTCAGTGCATTTCAACAGGGCTTAAAAGGTAAAAACACTCACAAAATTCAAATGCCCATCCCTATAAGCTATTCCTCCCCACCCCCCCAGTGTCCCTCGACCCCTTATCAATAGTGTTAAATGCTGACATCTATAGGAGATAATAGAATTACAACAGTGGTTTCTCCAATAAATCAATAGGGTATCACTAATTCTGCTGTGCAAATGGTTGCTGATGTAGTATTAAAGTGGTGTCATGTTATCAATGCACAGATTTATACATTTGTAATAAACAACTGATTGTTTCCTACAATGGCCTGTTTGGGCCATCATGTGCTTTCCTTTATCCTTTGAAACACATTTAGCTTCAGCATATTACCAAGCCAATGTCTTACTGGAGCAAATCCTTACCATTCCTGGAGGAAGGAGCTCAATTTGTATCCTTTCCCCCCTCTAATTTGTTGCAGGCCTCAGTGTAAGTTCTAATTCCTATCTTGTAAAAATGAAAGTAATATTCTTAAGGAGAGATAGGTCTCCCAATCTCGCAAATTAGAGAAAGCGACTAGGGGAATGGCTTTTCTAGATGTGATTCTGACAAGTAGGTAGGAACTGGTTGAGAACTTGAAGGTGGAAGACTGCTCTTGATTCTAAGGAATGTCAGGAGGGAAAAGAGCAGAATAAAGACAATAGATTTCAAGAAGGCAGACTTTAGCAACGGAGACTTGGTAGGTAAGATCCTGGGGGAAGCAAATCTAACGGAAAAAAGGTTCTGTGAGAGTTGGCAGTTTATTTAAAGAGACATTATTAAGGGCACAAGAACTAGGTGTAGGAAAGATAGGAAGTATGGGAAGAGATCACTCTGGCTTAACCGGGAGTTCATCAATGACCTGTAACTCAAAAAAAAAAAAAAAAAAAAAAAAAAAAAGTCATTCAGATAGTGGAAACTAGGTCAAATTACAGAGGCTGGATATATAAAAAAAACAAAACCAATGTAAGCATGTAGGGACAACCTTAGAAAGGCCATGGCAAAAAACAAAACAAAACAGATTAAAACTAGCTAGGGAAATAAAGGAAAGCATTAGAAGAAAGAGGAACACCACAGACGGAGGAGGCCCATTACTCAATGAGGAGTAAAAGACAACAGAAAATGCAGCGATGGCTGAAATGTTAAATGCCTTTCTTATTTCAGTTTTCACCAGAAAGGATAGCTGTGATTGGATGAGTAGCAGAGTGACTATCAGTGTAAATGGGGTAGGATCTGAGACTGAAATAGGGGCAAGAACAAGTTAAGAATTACTTAGAAAAGATGGAATCTTCAACTCAGCAGGGCCTGATGAAATACATCTCAGACTACTTAAGGAACTGGCTCAAGAGATCTCTGAGCCACTAGTGATTATCTTTGAGAACTCACAGAGGACGGAAGAGATTCCAGAGGACTGGAAAAGGACAAAATACAATACCTGTCTATAAACAGGGGAGTAAGAATGACCTAGAGAATTATAGGTCAGTTAGCTAAACTTCAGTATTTGGAAAGATAATGAAGCAACTAAACAAACAGTCTGTAGCACCTAGAAGATAAGGTGATAAGTAACAGTCAACATGTATTTGTCAAGAACAAATCATGTCAAACCAACCTAATAGCCTTTTTTGACAGGGTAACAAGCCTTGTGGATGGGGGAGATGGGAAGCAGTAGATGTGATATAATCTCAACTTTAGTGAGGCTTTTGATACTATCTCACACAACCTTCTTATAAGCAAACTAGGGAAGGATAGCCTAGATATATAAAATAGGTGCACAACAGGTTGGAAAAAACCACACACCGAGAGTAGTTAGCAATGGTTCACAGTCAAGCTGGAAGGGCTGATCTGTCCTACTCTATCTTCACAAATGGTTTGATAATGGCATAGAAAGTACACTTACAAAGTCTGCAGATGAGACCAAACTGGGAGGGATTGCAAGCACTTTGCAGGACAGGATTACAATTCAAAATGATCCTGAGAAACTGGAGAAGTGGTCTGAAATAAATAGGATGAAACTGAATAAGGACAAATGTGAAGTACTACACTTAGTAAGTAATAACCAATGCACAAATACAAGATGGGAAAGACTGCCTAGGAAGGAGTACTGCAGAGAAGAGCCTGGGGGGTATAGTAGATCACAAACTAAAATATTAAGCCAACAGTGTAACACTTACAAAAAAAGCAAATGTCATTCTGGGATATATTAGCAGGCTAGTTGTAAGCAAGGTATGGGAAGTGATTCTGCCACTCTACTCAGAACTAATAAAGCCTCAGCTGAAGTATTGTGTCCAGTTCTGGGCACCACACTGTGGACAAACTGAAGAAAGTCCAGAGGAGATTAACAAAAATGATTAAAGGTCTAGAAAACATGACCGCCAAGGAAAAATTGAAAAAACTGTTTGATGTCAATCTCCTGCAAACTAAACATAGTTTTCAAGTACATAAAAGATGTGACAAAGTTCCTCCTCTACCTTGGTGGGTCCTGCATTTATTTGGCAGATTTGCTCACCTCAGTGATCTTCCCCACAGTCTGGGTCACCTTCTCCTGTATCTGATCAGGAGTTAGAAGGTTTGGGGGGAACCCAGGCCCACCCTCTACTCCGGGTTCCAGCCCAGGGCCCTGTGGATTGCAGCTGTCTATAGTGATTTCTGTAACAGCTGCATGACAGCTACAACTCCCTGGGCTACTTCCCCATGGCCTCCTCCAAACACCTTCTTTCTCCTCACCACAGGACCTTCCTCCTGGTGTCTGATATGCTTGTACTCCTTAGTCCTCCAGCAACTCTCACACACTTCCTCTCCTCTGGCTTTCCACCCCCTCCCCAACTGGAGTGAGCTCCTCTTTAAACCCAGGTGCCCTGATTAGCCTGCCTTGATTGGCTGCAGGTGTTCTAATCAGCCTGTCTGCCTTAATTGGTTCTAGCAGGTTCTTGATTACTGTAGTGCAGCCCCTGCTGTGGTCACTCAGGGAGCAGAAAACTATTCATCCAGTGACCAGTATATTTGCCCTCTACCAGACTCCTGTACCCCACTGGTCTGGATCTGTCACAAAGGTTGTTATAAAAAGGAAGGTGAATTTTTCTTCTCCTTATCCACTGAGGAGAGACAATTAGTAATGGGTTTAAATTGCAGCCAGGGACATTTAGATTAGACATTAGGAAAAAACTTCCTATCTGTCATGGTGGTTAAGCACCAGAACAAGTTACACAGGGAGCTTGTGGAATCTCCATCACTGAAAGTTTTTCAGACCAGGTAAGCCAAGGACCTGTCAGGGATGGTCTAGATAACACTTAGTCCTGCCTCAGTGCAGGAGACTGGACTAAATGACCTATCAAGGTCCCTTCCAGTCCTACAGGTCTATGAAACACTTACTTGTGAGTTTAGTAGTTGTTGTTTTTTTGGGGTGTGTTTTGGTAGCACCTACTAGGAGCCTCTGTTGTGGATCAGGATCTCTTTGTGCCAGGTGCTGGTGTGCTTTCCACTGGTTACTCAGAGTAATGAGTGTTACTTTCACTTAGTATGTTTTTGCAGGATTGAGTCCTTATTTCTAGAGACAGAAAACTCTGGTGAAGTTCAGACCACAACTTTGGACCTGCCCCCTTACTCCTTTAGAAGACCAGGGTATTTAGGTACCTAGGCACTGTGAAAATCCCACTAGGCACCTAACGCCCATTGGGAGTCTAGGAGACTATTTGTTTAGGTGCCTAAATAGCTTTGAAAATCTGGCCCCTAGTGCCTGATCCTGCCCCATTTAAATCAATGGAAACTTTATCAATGGGCCCAGGGTCAAGCCTTAATATCTTTTTAAAAAATACTATAGTAGCCTACAGTAATTGCCCCAAACACAGCAATATCCTTGCCATAAGGTGTAGTTAGTATTTTGGACTGTCACTGTAGTACTTTTGGGGGTTGAACAAGCTTCCCCACCTCCTAAGCTTTGGGGGAGAACTGAATATCACTCATGGCTCCTTCCTCCCCAGTGAGCCAAACCCTGGAACGGGGGCGTGTAGCGCTAGTGTTGAACTTTGCCAATTTGAGCCCATCTCAGCATGGTATATTTCTCACTTTTGCTGCATTGTAATCTGGGAATAGTGCGTTACTATTGTATTCACATTCATAATTATAGTTATTAGACCTGTAAAAAGCCCTAGAGTTATTGTTCAGGTGAGGCGGTGAACATAGTGTATGGGAGGGGCTGAGGGGGAAGAAAAAGAAAAAAGCTAAAGGTACAGTATGCTTCATGTTCCCTTAAACTATAGCGTGTTATTTAGAGGTTCATCTGAGGTTTTAAATCTACAGGTAGTGGATAGCCTCTGACTACTTTCTTGGAATCCAGCTGCTTTAACGTCTCTACTTTAGACTGAGACCATTCACATATCCTATAGCAATATGCCGTTCTTTAATAATAATAATAAAAACAGAATATTATCTTGAACTCTGAATATCACAGTACCTATAGAGTTCTTACACGTAATTAGTATAAGGATAAGATTTAAACTCACGGTACTGCCCTTTGCTTTTAATAAGATTGCTTTGAATTGAACAATAAAGTGTGGTATTTCCTAAAAACAGATATTTATTTCCAAGTAGATTTGCATGATCAGTTCCTTGCACCAAAAATAGAGACGCAGAAGTTACCAGTTTTGATTTACCTATTCCTCTCCATGCCCCATAAAGCAAATTCAACATTGCATAGGTTGAGGAAGGTAAGAACATATTTGGTGAAGGTAGTAGGAGCCAAGGAATTTAATACTGGTCCCAGTTCAGCAAAGCATATGTTTAAAATCAATGGGATTGCTACATGTGGCTAAGTGCTTTGTCAAGTAGAATGATTCACTGAATTGAGCCTTCTGTGGGGTTTGGAACACCCTCCATTCCTGCTGATGCTCACATCTTGCACAAAAGTGGTGCTTACATGGTGCTGCATGTCTAGGGCCAGGTTTTGCCCTGACAATACCACTAGGGCTGTGTGGGAGGATCATAATCTTATTTGTAATAACCGCTTGTAACCTAGAACCTGAAATCTGTTTTGTTATTTTTACTCCTTTACACCTGGACATAGATTGGTTACAGTGGGGTAGCATTTGAGTGCACAGAAGCTTTCTTGGATTTTTAATTCCCTGGAAAGTATAACATAAAGCTTCCTGCTTTCTTCCTTCCATTTGCGAAAGCTGACTCACTCCCTTGCATTTTATGTATTGTGTGCTTCTATGTACAGTATGCATTATGGATCAGAGCACAAGCTGGGGTGAATTCTGAATCCACTCCAACTTTGGGGCATGAGTGTATTTGTGGAACTGAAGTGTCCGCGAGTGTTGATGTCCTTTGAATGTGCCTGATGCTCTATAATGGCACAGTTAGTTATGTCCTGGGGATGACATTCTGTTTAGCTAGCGTTCGTGTATTTGACTGCTCTTTGCATTTTTATTCCCCAGTGGGATCGTTCCTATGCCTGCTGAACATGTAAACCCTTTTTCTACATAATTGAACAATTTGTCTATTCACATTCTTACAACCCTCCCAACATTGTGGTATCAGAGACTGTCACCAATTTATTAATGGGAACCATTCTGTTACCTTTTGCCCTAAATGTTTTCTGTGACTCGCTTTGATTGACTATAAGATTAGCATAACGACATTTACTGATCTCTCAGGCATTGGCTGAGCCATTATAATGGCTGTGAAGCAACATGGGATCCTTGCATGAAGGGTCCAGACCAGTTACGTACAATTATTAGAAGTATTTTTGGCTACAGGTATTTGTGACAGGGCAATGAGAATACAACAGGATTTGGCATGCCTAGGAGGTGATGTGCTTTATTGTAAAAGGGGACAATACATGTAAATCCTTTCCCCCTGAATCTTAGTCTTAAATTCTGCCAGCAACTTCTCCACCTCACTCCACTTTCTGATCCCCTCTTATAGCAGGTTGGGCCAGAGAATGAATGAATTTCCCACAAAGCTGGCCCAGCTGCAAATCCCTCCAGTCCAAGCAGAGAACTATAGTCCTTCCTGTCTAAAGCATTAACCCCTTCCTTGCCAACCTCTGAATAAAGCATGCACACCTGTCTACCTCCAAACAATGAAGTAATCAGTATCCAAGAGTATGCGGGGCAGAGGTACTTTGGAGCAAGGACAGAATCTTTTTAATTCGATTGCTGTGACAGCTTAAAGTTGCATTGAGTGATTCATTTGAAGGACACGCTCTGATGTAATGAGATCGTTGGAGTTGGAAACTTAAGATTTCACCTACGATATTTGAATGTTTTTTCCCATTTAATTAATGAAGCAACATATATTTAAAAACAAAAGTAATTGAAACCCAATGGCCATGAAGAGATAATTGCAGTGTACATGCATGCATCTCGGTGAGAGGATTTGTTTACCCTGAAGAGATTAAGGGAGGAGCTTCTGTCAAAATCATGGGTTTTGATACTTCTAATAAGAATGAAATTAGGTCCTACAGCTGATTCTTCCCAGTGTCTTCTGTTTTAAGGACTATCTGTTTGCAAGGAGCATATTTCCAAATGTCATGGGTATTCTGGATCTTGTTTTCCAAATAGTAACAGAATTATACTTAAAAACCCACCAAGAACACTGTAATGCATGAATGTGCATTGTCTTCTGTGAAAACTGGATAGTTTGAAAAATAAACACTGTGCTAACCACAGTGGGTGGTTAGTACATGAATTAAATTCTTACTAACATTTTTCAATAGGAAACAAGGCTTAGGATATATCTTCAGGTTCCCCCGAGGGAATACATACTTGTATCCTAAACTGCCTCAGGATGGTATCATTACTTCAGAGGGAAGTACTTGAAAGAGTGCTAATTTGCTAGTTTAAAAATATTAACTGGGAAAAAAGACATTTTAAATGACACTTTGAGGCTATTTTGCACATGTCTAAAATTAAAAGAGTATAAACCTTCTGTTTTCATCATTTCCAGTTTCAGCATCAAGTTGCCTGGCCTTCCTTCGTCTCATGGCTCACGTCATTTGTCTGAAATGGCATATGAGACATAATTTGCAGATACCAGGCCACACATTCAGCCAAGGAGAAGAAATAACCCGGCTTGGGAACAACCTTGGAGAAATTGCACAGATCAAAGGGTATTATAAGAATAACAGACCAAATTCCTGCCCTCAAATACTCACAACTTCCCTGCAACTTCTATGGAAGTTGCACCCCAGTGCAGGGTGGGGCAGCAGAATGAATCCCTGTATCTTATATTCATATGGTACCTTTAAGCCCATTGGTTCCTGCTTGGCAATACAAGCTATACCCATTAGTTCCTCCACTGCAGTCCTGCCACCTCTAGGGTGAAGCTTTGGAGTTGCACTTTAGCACAGTGACACCACACAATAATTTAGGACAAGGAGCAAAGGATAACACCACATCCAGTTAAAACTTTGGGGTGAAATTAGCATGCTACTCTGCTCCTGACCACTACTGTTAGCCATGTAAGTATAACTTACAGGTCTTGATTCACCATGACTGTGAATTGTGCCTCCCTATGCCAGCAGGGGCTGCAGATGGGGAATCCATTCCCCTCGGGAGGCAAGTGGCACTTATACTGCCACCTTTCCTTACAGCCCCTGCAGGGAAGGGCAGCTTGAAATTGCAGTTGAGTGCCACAGGAGCCCAACTGGTGGAGGATGCCAAGGACATGATGTGAGTTAGGGCATCCACAAGCTGTCCAAACTGCACACCCTTCCCCAGCCAGTGCTGTCCACTTTTGAAGTGCAAAGCTGCCTGTCTGCAGGGGCTATACTGGCAGCCCCCTTCGGTGGACTCACTGATGCTGGGGTCATTTCTGCCTGTATCTGGTCTGAAGCTTCCAAAGCTATGTGGAAAAGCTTCTCAGGACAAAACAAACTTCACGAACTCTTGGAGGAAGGAAAGTCAAATAAGAAGCAGAAAACCTGAGGAAATGCAGGGTGGGGTTGAGGGTGCATGTCACAGCTAGACAACAAAGAGGTTCAGGACAGCATGAGCAGGGAGAGGTTTAATGTATGGTTTGTGGGGCAAATCCCACCCCACCTCCATGGGTGTAGAGACCACTCCAGCAATGGAATAAGGAAGGTGCCCAAGGGCAGGAATTAAGGAAACCACTCAGAAAATGCAGACTTGCTACGTGGCATGAAGCCCAGCAATTTGGTGACGAGGCAAAAAAAAGGAAGATTCTTTCCATCTTGCCTCCTCCCAGTTCTCAAGCACCTAGCCAAATTCCTCGAGCTGAGGAGCTCATTTCAGACTGGGCAGTCCTAGAACGGTGCCAGCACCACACAGGAGAATGCATTGTTCAGAAAAACCACACAACGTAGGGTGTTCGAAGTAGCTCAGCCAATTCTTCCTACTGGGATAAAAAAAAGACAATGCCTCTAAGAATACTATGGAAAAAGTGGCTAAGGCTGGCATTCAAGAAATATCACCAGATTACAGTTTTAAGTTTATTACAAGAATGAGTCATTTATTCTATTTGCCTTTCACATTGAAAGTCTCATCACTGTTGCAGCCTCAGCTTTGCATCCCTCACACGTTTTTTTTGGAAAGCAGCAGTATACACTGTGCTTCTGACCTTTACTGAGATCCATAATGTGCTTGATCGGTCATTCTTATCCCCCTCTTTTATAACCTCCCCAGCCTGGGCGCGTGTGGCTGAGGTGAACTATTTTATAGAATATTTAAAAGGTTGCAGTCATGCCGCAGTCCGCTCTTTCATGCAATGGAGGTTTAAGGAGAGACTGATGGCTTACTCAATTATTTTAACTGGTGTGGGTTTTGCTGTTCAATAGCACTGGTTACATAAATGTATATATTTGTCCATTTGCCTCATTCATCTTAATCTTGTGGTTCTTCACCAAGGGTCGCCATGGGCAGCACAATATCTTTGCACCAATTAAACCCTATTTTGAGAGCCAGTGTAAATAGTTCTTAAGCAGCTCTGTGCAGGAGTGAAGTTTACCCCAAGATTACAGCCCATTAGGGACCTGATTCTACTCTTACACAAGTTTTAGCTCTACTGGGAAGCAGCATAACCTAGCGGCCAGCACCGGACAGGGACTTAGGAGACATAGGTTCTATTCCCACCTCAGCCACTGGATTGCTGGGTGACCTTGGGCAAGTCACTTCACCTCTCTGTACCTCAGTTTCCTCATCTATAAAAATGGGGACAATGATGCTCACTTCCTTTTCAAAGTGCTTTGAGATCTATGAATGAAAAGCACTAGATAAGAATTAGGCATTTTTATTTGTATTTTTATTACTGGCTCCAGCTGAGTTACTCCAAATTAAGTGAAAGGATAATCAAATCATTTCCCCCCCCCCCCCGCATGTTGAATAACCTAGCTACAAACTTCAGTACTTGGGAGAACAACCTTCACATTTTCATGTTGAATTTTTTCATGTTTTGCCCAGATAGATTTTGTTTTGCTTTTTTAAATCTATCTAATTCAGCCTCTTTTCTAAATCACTAGCATGCTGTTGAAGTAAGTTCAGGGACAGGTTATGGCTTTTAAATAAAGCAACAACTGCAGATGGAAAAATTCATCTTGCAAGAGAGGGTTTTGGGTGGGGTGTCTGATATCACATTTTAGTATTTTTTAATCCCTTTGCCTGATCTCCTAATAGATAAGTAAATGTTCAGTGACCTGAGTTTTAAACAGCTTCCTAGTTAATCTCTTGGATTGCTAGATACTTTGGTACTTGATTAGTCTAAAATGTGGAGGCTGTGACAGGTTGTACAGAAGAAATTGTGCCTTGTAGAATTACTTGTGGGGATTGGAGCCAACCACCTGCTACAATGCCAGGAAAGATTAATTACACCTCACTTTCATTTGACCTGAATCCCAGAGTGGATAGCTAGACCTCCTGCTCACCTGGTTGTAATATTTGATAGAGGCAACACTCTAAAATCCCATCTCTTAACTTTGCCAGGCAGGTGACAATGGCTAGTGTTGGGATGTTTTAAAATACACTTGCTTTGTGCATTTTAGAATGGAGGATGGCCGCTTTAAGCTTCAGATCAAACCCACTCTGGTGTCACTGTCTTCCCACCATGAAGCATTCATAGGAGAGACAGCAGTTCTTGTAGTGTCTTTTACTCTTCCTGATCACTTGGATATTCAGCAGCAGTTCAAAAGAAACCATGTCATCCAAGACAAAAAACCCAAACCCTTCAAAATCACACAATAGCAGATGGCTGCTCCCATGTGCCGAGAAAGCACAGTGGCATCTACTATGCCTTTTACCTGGTGCAACACGGTTCTCGCACATCTTGCTCCTCCCTTCCCCAGCTGTGGGGTTTCTGGCAATACTGTCAGGGCTAGAGTCCCACACTTGGTGTCAGCGAGGGTGCAAAATTCACTGCTGTGCAGAGAGCCAGCTCAAGATCTCATCTATGAAATCCACGAACCAAGTCTACTGATTTTCTTATAGGTCCAATGAAAATCAGCCCCTTCTTCCTTTTTTTTGCACCTTTCCTGCTGAGTGAAAGAGATGCAAGAACATTTTAGGCATCAAAAAAAACCGATCTAAAATATTCATTTCGGTCTTATCATAGAGTAGTTAATCCCCTGATGGGGTCTTGATGTTTATCCTTCCTTCTTCAAGTTTTCTCCATTATTTCTGTCTCGCGTTAATTTGAACAACGCTCCCTAGATGTACCTTTTATGATTTAGGATCTCAACTGCTCTTGCCATTAATGGCCTTGATTAATGTGCTTAAAAATGCCTCAAGACATTTGTGACACATTGTGAGAGGGGAATGACAAGGGTTTTGAATATGTTAGATTTAATTTGTGATTCTCCTTGTGACTGTGAGCTTGGAGGCCATTTTACGTTCCTTAGCAAGTGCTTAGATGATTGGTTTTTTATTCTATTACTTTCCAGGCACTGATGTGGAAGGAGCGTGATTTCCAGACAAGTGGCTGCATTTTGTTAGCCAAACTGTGGTAACTTTGGCCAAAGCCCCGTTTGGAAAAAGTCATTCATTGTAATTTCAGTCCCTTGATTGGGATTGATCAGAACACACAACTGAATGGGGATAGACACAAGGATGGGTTTGGGGTTTTAAGTGGCAGGCTGCAACTTGACCAAAATTTAACATGGGAGAGGGGCGCTATTCATACATTTCCCCATACCAGGCATTTAAGTGGATCCAGTGTGCAGTTTATAGGGCATTTTGTCATATAACCCATAACTCAGGGTAGACTCTCCATTGCCCGCCCCAAGGATTCTGCTTACTCTGCTGAAACCTTTCACCTTCCTCCCTGCAAAGGAAACAGAAGAGGGGATCAAAGAGGGATCTCAGTCTGCAAAGAATTCAGATCTCCCTTTTGCCCATAAACCCCGGGTCTGCCATCAAAATCCCATGTCTCTTATTTTCTGGTTGCTGTCCTTTTGGTCTTTTATCCGTACTGGGCACAAGTTGCAACAGACATTCATTCAGTTCCTAACATCGAATTCCTAAATCCTGTCCCTCTTCAACTTTCTATTCTGTGTTGCAACACAATGTATGGTGTGACACAGAGAAGTGCTGATGCAAGACTGATATTTATTTAGCAGTCTCAGTGGAATGACATGGGTCATGATTACTAAAGATCACTGCCCCACTCAAGTGGCAGAGGTCAGTGTATGCTGACTTCTTTGGCAGCTGTCACATCTTTCCCTTTATTTTAAAAAACAAATTAAAATTATTATTTATCTTGCAGCAGCAGCAGCAGGGCCAGGGTTCCATTGGACACACACATTGTAAAGCAATGGTCCTTGATTCAGAAAGTTTCCAGCCTAGATTAAGATTGTTACAGGATAAGAGATTATAATCCAGGGGCTCAACTGTGCAGCCAGATCTGTGCCAATGGAGCCCTGAAACCTATAGGGCTCGGTGAGGGTGAAGTGGAGCTATCCATACGACTCTAGTTGAAGGACGGGGCTTAGGTTCTTAGTTGTTTCCATACAGTACTTGTCCTGGAAGTATTTTAGTGTAACAAACATCAGGAGAGTACATCAGCTCTATATTTATTTTTGTGAAACTCCTCTTAGAAAGTCTACAATTAATAATTATACTGAAGTTCTGAATGCATATTATGGACCACAAGAAGGTCTTTGGCATGAACTTTACAGGACTCATGTGAAAAGAGAAGGATTCTGTTTTATGGGTCTGAGAGTCTTTTTTCTCGTATTAACATATGCCCCCTTTTTCTGGATTTTTAAGCAAGCTATAAACAAAATTTGATGCACATGAAGTTTGATTCATGGAGAATTTAATTTGTCCAGTATAAAAGACTAACACAGGTCATATAACATTGAATTATAGTTGTAATTTAAGTAGTATCCATTGAAGAATGCAGAATTGTTTCCCTGGGGTCCATTTATCACTGTTTCCTACTAATTTGAAAGCTCAGGATACAATATGCATTACTCCTGTTATTAGCAATGTCTTTGTGCCGATGTTTCATCCCCTCTGCATCTTCCTGAACTTTCATTCATTTTGTAATTAATCTTGGGATTTGTTTTAAAGGTTTCTGGCAGATGCGACTCCATCTTTGTTAATGGCAAGGAAATGAAGAGCAAGGTGGATACCATTGTGAACTTTACTTACCAGCATTTTACCACCCAGCTGGAAGTGACGGTCTGGGCTCCACGGCTTCCTTTGCAGATAGAGATCTCGGATACAGAACTTAGCCAGATCAAGGGCTGGAGGATACCTGTCACCTCCAATAAGAGGTATGATTGCTATATTTGCATGACCTACGTGCATGCATATCGCCAGGGATTTTAAGGTCCAGCAGGTTCATTTGGAGACTATTTTTCAGAGGGTAGAACATCCCATTTTCAAACAGAGTTTATAGTCTGCCTTGGCCTGAAACAGTCACTCCTGTGATAACAGTAGGCCAAATTCTGTCGTCCTTTCCATCCTGTGAAAAATCCATGAAATCAAAGCTAGCTGCATGGATGTGAATCTGCGGAAAGAGCATGGATCTAGCACATCAAGCGGGCAGCACTAAGTACGTAAGGACACAGGGCATGTCTACACTGCAACCACAGAGTGCAATTGCAATGTTTACAGACATACCCGAGCTAGCTTTAACCTAGCTTGCTTGGGAACTGGAGGAGCACAGGGGTGGCAGGCACAAGTTTCAGCATGGGCTTCACAAGCCTGCCAGAACCCTGGGTAATTACTTGGGCCCACACTGAAGGCTGCACAGCTGCGGTTTCCCTGCCGTGGTACCCAAGCTGGCTAGATTGATTGTAGCTCAGGTTTGTCTATGCAAGCTGCTCGCAGACCCTGTGATTGCAGTGTAGACATACCCATAGGTATAAAACAAAGGCACTGTAGAAAAGGCTCCAGTCTGGGCAGCAGGCAGGGCTCCTGGAGCTCTTGAGTCCTAATCCCAATTCAGAATTCCTGAGTTTCTAGTATGACTGTTTGCAGCCTTGTGAAATTTACTGCAGAGTCCAGCCTCAGTTTCTCCATCTGTAAAATGGAGTAGTACTTTGCCTATCTCATAGTGGTGTTATCAGAATTTTAGAGCATAGTAAAGACTACACTTTAACTGTGGAGTTACGCTTTAAGGGTTTGTCTCAGGTGTATATACAAGTCATTTCAATGCACAGAAACTCAGCTAGGGCATAGTAACCCTTCCCCCCCCTCCCTCCATGCAGGCATGTCCATAGTTACAGCCTAATTCTCCCATCCTTACTCTCACTGAGTAGCGCCTTACTCTGAGCTGTTCTATTGAAACTATTTTGCCTGAAAAACATGTAGTTGGACCTCTGAATGCTAATATTTGCATGCACAATTAATTGCAGGTGCAAACCTGTGGGCACAATTACTTGTGAGTACAATATTTATTACCCACAAGAATAGATCATGTTGAGGCCTGGCTGTAAATCAGGCTTTTAGAGTTGAAGTCCTTGCCCCGTTTTCCTTGTGCTCGACATTAATGTAGCTCAGTAAGCCTCATTACATCTATTACACAAAATTCTGAAGGGAATATGGCGTTTTCGGTTAGACCCCTTTTAATCTCCTCTTTCCCAGAGAATGCAGGTCCAGTTTCTTTGACATTTCTGAATATAGATGAGCTTCTCGTTTCTGTGGATTATTCCATTTGACCTCTGCTGCACCTTCTCCATGACAGTAATGCAGCACAGGGCTCCAATAATAGACTCACCTTCTGTCCCCTTATTTTTCCTGAGCCTGTATCTGCTATTTCTAAAGTCACAACAAGCAGCAGAAGTGCACTTTGCACAGTGTTGTTTGTCTCATTGGTCTAGATGATTTGCTAGATTTGATTTTACCATGAAGATCAGGAAGCTCGGAATATAAGACTGTGTTCACAAAAGCTGTTTTCAGTGACTTACAGTTTTGCCCATGGTTTCATACTTACACTGACTTACTGTTACAATGTCATTGTGCCATCCGACACCAGACTTTAAAGTGCATACAGTGCCTCAGTTACACAGCGTGGTGATAACACATAGATGTGAAAGAGAGAGGGAGAAAAATTTCCCACAAATCATCAGCAATATCAAGAAGAGCAAGGGGGAGCGATCTGAGCAAACATAAAAGCATGTGGGTGAAAAAGGGACGAAGTGAATGAGCATTACAGCAGCAGATCTTTTGAAGAAGCATCAAGCTTTGTACAAGCAAGTTCTACAGAGATGCTCAAAGAAGCACTACCTAGAGATCTGATTTAGGCAAGAAAGCATTGGGGATTCACACCATCACATACAGTCCCCAGCTAAAATCCCTCCAACTCATCATCAGGGATCTACAACTCATCCCGGACAATGATCCCACACTTTCACAGGCCTTGGGTGGCAGGCCAGTCCTCACTCACAGACAACCTGCCAACCTGAAGCATATTCTCACCAGTAACTGCACACCGCATCATGGTAACTCTAACTCAGGAACCAATCCATGTCACAAACCTTGATGCCAACTCTGCCCACATATCTACACCAGCGACACCATCACAGGACCTAACCAGATCTGCCACACCATCACCGGTTCATTCACCTGCATGTCCACCAATGTAATATACGCCATCATATGCCAGCAATGCCCCTCTGCTATGTACATCGGCCAAACTGGACAGTCTCTACGGAAAAGGATAAATGGACACAAATCAGATATTAGGAATGGCAATATACAAAAACCTGTAGGAGAACACTTCAACCTCCCTGACCACACAATAGCAGATCTTAAGGTGGCCATCCTGCAACAAAAAAACTTCAGGACCAGACTTCAAAGAGAAACTGCTGAGCTTCAGTTCATCTGCAAATTTGACACCATCAGCTCAGGATTAAACAAAGACTGTGAATGGCTTGCCAACTACAAAACCAGTTTCTCCTCCCTTGGTTTTCACACCTCAGCTGCTAGAAGAGGGCCTCATCCTCGATTGAACTAAGCTCGTTATCTCCAGCCTGTTTCTTGCTTGCATATATATACCTGCCCCTGGAAATTTCCACTACATGCATCCGACAAAGTGGGTATTCACTCACGAAAGCTCATGCTCCAAAACGTCTGTTAGTCTATAAAGTGCCACAGGATTCTTTGCTGCTTTTACCGTTCTGATAAGGTGACTTTACTGGTGCAAGAGCGGAGGGGGAAAAGGCGGCTTGAGGTCTTTTCTCTTGCCCCTCCCAGCCTCAAAGGCCCCAGGCTGGAACATTCAATATTTGGACAAGCAGCTAGATTAAGCATTTCCAGGAATACTACTATATTGATGAATATCTGGATAACTTGAAAAATTCTATCGGTGAGCATGGCATGGCATCAGCTCAAATTTACAATGCAAATACAAAAGCGTTTCTGGCAGCAGCGATCCTATCACTGAAAATTCTAGTAGTTTCCAGCTAGGAGCCTGTTGCCAGCTGTGCTCAGTGACAAGGATACATCTTAGCTGTTGAAGAGACCAAACAGAGAGCAAGGAGCAGAATTATTTCACACTTTACAAGGGGATGTAACTTGGGATAATGGGATAAATTAACCAGATATTCTGGCAATGAGCTCACTGCAAATGGGCAGATAATCAGACATCTTCTTTTGTCTATCTAGAAGGTGCTCCTGATCAGGTGGTTGTGTCAAAAGGCCAGGTAATGAAGAACTGGCCCAATGGAAACTTTTCTAACGTTCACAGGTGAAGACAAAGTTGCTTTCTGTGGAGAGAGAAAATGTGCTCGTTGATTGAATTGGTGCCAGCTGCTACAGTAGTCCCAGAATCACTAACTTTCATTTGTTTTAGCAATCCAAAGAGATGCACCTTCTGCTGCTTTTGGGCCGGATGCTGCAGTTCTTACTTAGATGCAAATCCAACTGAAGTCAATGGGTTTTTTGCTGGAGTAAATGGCTGCAGGATTGGGTTGCTGATGTTTTATTATAGGAATTGGCTTTTGAACACCACACATGGTGAGTTAGACATTCAGTGGTGGTTAACATCATGGACGTTTTGACTTCAAACCCATTACGCACAGCTTTGGACATTTCCCTCCTAGTGTCTAGTGCTGAGTTACTGGGCCAGCTGAAATAAAGATAATGGTCTGAGAGCCTATGCACTGTTTGCAAGCTGGCAAGCAATCTTAGTTCACTGCTGCTCAAATTACATCTGACCCATTGGCACATCTTTAGCAACCACTGTTTCCCTGAAGGGTGGAAGGAAAAAGTGTGGCTGCTGTATTGCTACAAGAATGGAGCTGGTTGTTTGACACTGTGTGTCAGCTGTCTATGCATGTGTGACTGGAAAAGTAGTTCAGGTTTCCAGGAGACAAAAATTACCCCGGGTTTATGAAACACTAGAATGTTTTTATTTACTTCCCCCCCTCTATTTTAAATCAATAGGTAATCAGGGCCTAGCATTAGCTATGCTAGCCTTGACATTTGCACTGTATGGGAGCTTCAAAGTTTCCTTTCCTTTTTCATGCTTTGTGTGTTTTACTCAATATTTCATTGGTTTTCCATGTTTAGAGGGAATTTGTTTTGTTTTTCTCTCTCTCTAGGTGTTTATATTACACCAGCACCATGCCGTCTTTGATTGTTCACATATTTATGGGTTTATACTGAACACCCCAGCGAGGTAGGGAAGCATTATCCCCATTTGACAAACAGAAGACCTGAGGCACGGAGAGGTTAAGTGACTTGTCCAGGGTTGCACAGGAAGAGAGTGACAGCTTCAGGAGTTGAACTTAGGTCTCTTCTCAGCAGCGATTTAGCTTACATTAGTCAATACTAAACTGCCCTTGGAACAGTGTAATGTTGTGTGAATTCCATGCAGCCAAAATGTGTTCTTGTATCATCCACTGTGAAGACGTTCCAAATGGAAAAAGCTTTCATTTAACACCCAAGAACCTCCCAACGTTCTGTGTTAGAACAATAACCTTTGTATAGTCTGAACACACAAACAACATGAGAGTCAATATTGTCAGTCCAAAAAATCTTATGAGCTGTTGAAGAACTAGAACTGGTATTTTTTTAAGAGGGCTAAAAGTTAGGCATATAACTCCTTTTCAATGTCAGTGAGAATTGCTGCCTAACTCCCTTGGATTCCTTTGAAAATCTTAGTCTATATTATTAGGAAGTCTTTAATCCTATAGTTAAGGCTACGTTTATGTGATGGAGGTCATGGAAGCCATGGAATCTGTGACTTCCAGAGACCTCTGTGACATTCTCTGCTTCAGCCCCAGGGGCTGTGGGACTCTGGAGCTGGCAGCCAGCGGGGGCCCTGGCAGGGTTCCAGCAACAGGGAGCCCTCTACAACTGGTGACAGATCCCTGAGGGGGCCTTCCTCAGGGTTCCAGCAACAGGTGAAAGCCTCATGCAGGGGGTGGGGGGATGCCTCAGGTGAGCGGTTGGGGTTGTCCCATTTTCTCTTTGGGAAATATGGTCACCCTGTAGCTCCCAGCCACTGTGGGTGGAGGGAGACCCCCCTTGCGGCTTCCACCTGCTGCGTGTGGAGGGGGAACCCCACAGCTCCCAGCCACCAGGGTGGTGGGGGAAACCATGAAGCCATAGCAGCAAAAATCACGGACAGGTCACTGCTTCTGTGAATTTTTGTTTATTGCCTGTGACCTGTTCGTGACTTTTATCAAAAATAATGATGACAAAATCTTAGCCTTACCTGTAATGAAAGGGTCTGTTGATAATCATGTTATTGTCCACATACCATAGTAATGGAAGGCCTATAACTGTGTGTAATAGTAAGATGCATGTAATAATTGATCCTTTCTTGCTTAAATATCTTCTTATGTGCAAATTTTCTCAAGGGAAAGTAGGAAGATAGGGTAAAATATAAACATAGTGGCAGACATCCTGAATTCCTTGCTCCCTTTGGATTGGTATGGCAAGTTTTCACCTGCTCCTTACTGAATTAAATGGCTTTTACTTCAGTAGAAACTTGCATCAGAACTGAGTGAGGAATTTAGAATCTGGGCTATTCTAAAGAAGGGGCGTATACAAAGCAGTCTCCATTGTGTATAAGCAGAAATATGGCTTACTATGCCAATCCATAAATATAGGATGAACTTTTATACTTATCCATATGAGATGGAGAATCATAATTAAATCTATGGTGCATGCCACTTTCAATAGGGGCCGTCAATTTTCCAGATGAAAATCTGTTCTCTGGCTAGGGATATGCTCATGACTAATGTACTGTATGGAGCCCGTGAGCAGCAGAATGCTAATAGGAAGGCCGTTGGTGGAATGAACGGCAGAAAAGCCTATAATCTCAGCAAATGAAAGGAATATATTCAACTTAAAGTCAAATAATAGAGTGAGCACAAGGCCTGCATAGCATCCGAGAGTCTAACAAGAGCATTTATTCTCTCATTATGTACCCGGAAAATAATTATCCTCTCCTGGAAGTTCTCAGCTATTTACATGAGATGCGTTGCTTCAGCACGCATCAATGGGAAACGCATGGCGAGAGCCTCCACACAGCAAGCTGAAACTATACCTCTGCAGTTTAAATCAGTGTTTGCCTACTATGAGAGCACCCTATTTTCATGAGGCTCCCAGGGACACAGCCTTAGTCCAGCTTATACTTCAGCGTAAACTAAGCAATATAGTTCAAAACACCCTATTTCACCCAGCAATTATCCCTACTGAACATCACCAAGACTAAAGCCTGTGGAGAATCATAGGAACTTTGAAGGGGTTTAGGGCCAAATGTAATAAGAGTTTTACATAAAGAAGGTGATGGATCTAAATTCCAGTCTGTGGTGGCTGAGAGTTATTTGCTCAGAGCCTGCTTGGGGCATAACTACAAGGGGACACCAGAAAAGTTCAGCTGAATTAACTAAAAGTGTGAATTTAAAGTGTATTAGTTAAAGTGCATTCAACTCTTACGTGGGAAGAGAAGGGGGTCCATCTGACCCAGAGGGGAAGAGCATCTTCGTGCACTGGCTCAGCAACCTAGCGAGAAGGGATTTAAACTAGGTTCAAAGGATGCAGGTGACAGATGGTTGACCTTAACAAAAGGCTGGGTGTTGGTGCGGAGGGGGGATGGGACATGGAAATTACAGTAGGGTCACAGGAGAAACAAGAAGGAAACCATTGGGAGAATCTGTCTATTCACAAATGCAAGGAGTATGGGGAATAAAACAGGAAGAACTGGAAGTATTAGTACATAATTACTTAATTGGCATCACAGACTGACTTGGTGGGATAAGACTCATGACTGGAATATTGGTATAGACAAGAAGGCCAGGCTTGGAAAAGGGAAATGTTGCAATATACAGCAAGAACATATACACTTGTCCTGAGGTTCAGAAGGAGGTGGGTGTATTAACAGGAGTGTTGTATGTCAGACATAGGAGGTAATTGCCTTGCTCTACTCACTGGTGGTGAAGCCTCTCTGGGCACTACACTTTAGGAAACGTGGATAAATTGGAGAGAGTCTAGAGGAGAGCAACAAAAATGACAAAAGGTTTAGAACACCTGACCTGTGAGGAAAGGTTAAAAAAAACTGGGCATGTTGAATCTTGAGCAAACAGACTGAGGGGAAAATCTTCAACTATGTTAAGGGCTGTTATAAAGAGAACGGTGATCAATTGTTCTCCATGTCCACTGAAGGTAGGCCAAGAAGTAATGGGCTTAATCTGCATCAAAGGAGGTTTAGGTTAGTTATTAGGAAAAACTTGCTAACTATAAGGGTAGTTAAGCTCTGGAATAACTTTCCAAGGAAGGTTGTAGAATCGCCATCATTAGAGGTTTTTAAGAACAGGATGAACAAACACCTTTCAGGGATGGTCTGTGTTTACTTGGTTCTGCCTCAGCATAGGAGACTGGCCTTTATGACGTCTAGTGGTCCCTTCTATCCCTACATTTCTATGATTCTATGTTTACACTTTCATTCAGAATAAAGTAGCTTTTAAAAGCGAAGTAGCCTTCCAATGTGAATTAAGCTGAAGTGAACTAAGGCCACATTACTTCTGCATCAGATCATCCACACAAAGGTTCAACATGCTTTAAGTAATTCCCTTTAAATGAATACCTTTTAGCGAATTCAGCTTAACTTCCTGTGTAGAGAGTTTGAACGGTAGATTTTATTTTCAACATCTGTGAAGATACCACATCATATTTCTTGATGAAAAACAATGGGTTGAATGTGTGTAGCAGACTTGTGTGGCTTCCAGAAATCAAGGTGTAAAGTTTCCTATTTGAAAAAGTCAGATTTTTCTGCATCTAGTAGTGTTGCAAAAATGCCTTAAAAAGGTAAATTTTCTTTTTTATGGGCATTTCAGATTCAAATACCAGCTAAACTAAATTCACTGCTTCTCTTTTTCTGTTAAAAAACCTTAGCAACTGGCTTGAGAACCTGCATGCCTAGTTGCAAATTAAAATTAAAATGAACAAGCTTAAACCACTTGTAGAACAGTTCTATAATAGAAAAGCAGACAGATCACTGATTATATCATTGCTAGCAGGCACCATTATAACAGAGTTGTTTTAGCTCTACCCTCTAGCAAGGATTTTATCTGTATGAAATGTAAATGAAATGGAATTCTGGCAACATTGGTGCAGTCCAGACAAGCAAAAATCTTCTGAATACATTTGTAAAGGAGCAAGAAATATGGATAAGCAGGATTCTGAAAGATATTCAAAGCACAAGGCTCACTAACCTTAGCGGTAACCAGAAAAAAAAGGCAATATGAAGCAGTAGCTTGCATTTAAGAGGACACATCTTAAAATGAGCTCAAGGAAGGATTTTAGGCCTACTAAGATCACTAACAAGACATTAAGGCTCAACGAGGACCATGTAATGTGATGGATTTCAAACGCTTTGTTGGGTCCAAGGAAGCAAAGTATTGAAAAGCTCTGTCTTATTAACTGAATCAGGGAGTTGTGACTTTGAAGTGGAAATGGATATCATTTGTTTAAAAACACCCTTGAATTAAAGGACAACTTGAATTGGCACCTGGCAATGGAAGCTAGCAAAGCATGTTCTGAAATTGCCAGCACATCACTTTCCGCCTTTGCACCAACATTACGGGGCGTGGGCTTAGGCTCAGACATTCTAAGATCTAAAGTACTCTCAAAACTTTTCTAACATTCTACATGTTTGTGCAACAGAAAAGTTTGAAAGTACTAAGAAATGAGGACTTGTATGTAGAAATATTAAGATGATAACAACAGTGGGCTATATTACAAAACCCTTCCCAGGGAGATGAACCCTGGTGATCCCATGCCTGGAGAGGTCTAGAGACTGCAGTGAGGGCAAATAATGGGAGTGATCTCTACTCACTGGTAGCACAGCTCCTGGGGGAGTCACTCTGCTCTGCAGGCACTAGTGCTTGTTGGGGTAGCATTATCTCCCAGGGGATACCTGTGAGCTCTAGAAAGCAGCATGTTGCAGGTAGCAGCTTCTTGTTGGCTTCACCTCCTGTGGCCAAGGACATAAGCTCTTCTGACCTGTTGCAGAGCTGACCTCAGGGAGTTGGAGTGGCTTCCATAGACTGCAGGTAATAGAAGGAGCATGGCATGCGACTTCCCTGTCATCTGCACAAAACTGACCAATCTGTCTCCCTCAGCTCACATTTCTGTGGAGCGAGCAGAATGGAGCTGACTGATTCCCCCATCCCCACCCACCTGATTCCCCCATCCCCACCCTACCCATTGTGAATGGAAACTGAATATATTTTCCTTGTGAACAATTCTAGTCCATCTGCAGGTTCAGTCAGCAGACTAAACTTTAATAGCGGCAACACACAGGTGGGTTAGACAGAGTCAGACATTTCGTATATGAAAATAAGGAAAACACAAATCTATAAGCACCCATTTTAAAATCGAATTGAAGGGGACATCTACATGGCAATCAGGTGTGTGACAGCAGCACATGTAGTGTTGATCTGGCTAGCTCGAATAACAATAGCCGTGAAGCTGAGACAGCATGGGCTAGCTGCTCAAGAACATACCCAGAGTCTGGGGGTGGGGTGCTCCCGTGGCTTCACTGCTGTTGTTATTGGAGCTAGCCGGATCAAAGTATTGCTTAGTATTGATAGAACAAATCTGAATATGGCAACAAAGACAGAGATGGGATGTTCAGTGAGAACCAACAGGAGTCCATCTGTCTTAACTAGAAAGGGTCTACGAATGAGAACTCTGTGAAAGTTCATCCCTTTCTTAGCTATATCTGCTCAGCTCAACGAATGGGTGAGGGGACAAGTTATTTTACAGTATTTTACAGCCTCCAACGCCCTGAACTGGCTGGGGCAGTTTAGCTCTGCTCCCATCACATTTGTTTTGCTTGACTGGGATCCATCAGCTGATAGAGGCCAGATTTCATTTTGCGATGGCAGAGGCAAGGACTCATGGTTCTGGAACAGAAAAGCCTCTAAATAAAAGAAAAGTTTGAGATATTAGATATTAATTTAGATAAAAGATATTAATTGCATCAGAGTAATGAAAGATTGATTGTTTCTCTTTTCTCTAAATGAGAAACAGGCCAGATTTGGGTTTTGCAAAACCTCAGTTTTTGATCTTGCAAAATCCCATCACGGTGGATTCAAGTCTGGGTTACATTGTGTCTCATTCTATGGGGTCAGATTATTTAGAAAATTCCTAGATTAAACTCAAAGGGGGGCAGATTTTCATAAGAGCTCAGCAACCGACAGCTCCTGTCGAGGAACTGAAATAAGTGGTCAGATTTTCCAAAGAGCTCTGTAAGATGAGAGTTCTGAAGTGGGTGCTGAGAGTTCTGAAAATCTGCCCATTTATGTTGGTGCCTGAATGGGAATAGCTGGCCCCAGTTGTGGGCTTAGAGTAATTTTGAAAATCTGCCTTGGATATCTGTTTATTTCTGCTGGCGTGAAATAAATTTCTGTGCATAGGATTTGCACTGCTTTTTGCATGGTCCTGTTGTAAGTCATTCTTCAATATCCCTTTGTTAAAATATAATATGCCACATTCTTCCTGAGTGTAAATGCCATTGGTTTCAGTGAAGTAACTATTCAATGATATTAGAGAAATTTATTCAATGATATTAGGCAGACAAGGGGGGCAGGGAGAGGTAATATCTTTTATTGGCGCAACTTGTGCTGGTGAATGAGACAGGCTTATGAAGAGGAGGGTGATAAATTAACCTCCTTAACCACCAAGGATGGGACAAGAAGTAATGGCTTTAAATTGCAGCAAAGGCGATTTAGATTACACATTAGGAAAAGCTTCCTAACTGTAAAGGTAGTTGAGCACTCAAACATATTACTAGGGAGATTGTGGAATCTCTGTCATTGGAGGTTTTTTAGAGCAGGTTAGACAAACACCTGTCAGAGATGGTCTAGATAATACTCAGTCCTGCCTCACTGGAGAGGATTGGACTAAGTAACCTATCCAGGTCCCTTCCAGTCCTACATTTTTATGATTCTGTGAAACTTCCCTAAGATTAACTTTCTCATGTGAACAATTGCTGCATTGCCCACATGGATGTGTTATTCATTTGTCAGTAGGATTGGAGCTGGTTTGCAGGATCACACAGGGGAGGAGAGGTGTCTATGAGACAATCTTTCTAATGGTGATGGAGCTCATAATGTGAAAAAATTCAAGAATCCCTGCAGACTTTTCCTTTCTGTGAAGATTCTACATGGAGCTCTTCTTCCAGCCTGATGTTACCAAGATATTACCTCACCTGCCTTGTCTTTCTAATAACCTGGGACCAACCTGGCTACAACAACACTATTCAATGATGTACACTCTGAACACGTTGTTGTGTACATCAGTACACTGATTTACAGAACACCAAGATTTTCCCGGTTCTAGCACGCCAAAGGATGTGGATTTTTTAGAACCTTTTTCAATTTACTGGTTGCTAACTTTGTTGTAAGACCAGTTACAGCAACAATTGTGTTTTATAATAGCTTTTTCATAACTTGTGTATTTCAAAGAGATAAAAGAACATAGCAAACACAAAAATACTTCCCCAAGCCCCAGGAAAAATAAGAGGATTCTTCCCCATCCCAACTTTAGAAATGGTTACAAAAAAAGGAGTGAAATCAAATATTTCTAGGCAACGAATTCCACAGCAGGAGGGCATAATGAGAGAAAGTGTGACCACCCAGTGCTTAATAGCTGACTTTCAAGACAACAAAAATGGTTCAATTAGAGAATCTGTGTGCTTGTCCTAGGGTGTAAAGTGAATCAATGAAAAAACAGTGTTTAAAGCATGGAAAATGTTGCTCTGTGTATGAACAGCAGTATTCATGTACAAGTCATTGTGATACTTTGTAGAAAGCCTATAGTAACCTTTAACTGCATAGCTGCAATTATTACAGTTTGTGGGGAAATAATTAGAAAATTATAAAGCAGGTGTCTCTAATGGTACTATTGAGCATAGCTGTGAGTGATGGCACAGCCAGCCAGGAACCTCATACTGCTATTTGCACACCATATGATGTTATGTATTAATTGATATGCTGATTACCTATGGAAGCGTTGGGTTCTGTTTATCTGAATTCCTGCATGGTGTTGCATTGAATTATACCTGTCCAGTTCCCCAAATGAACAGGGTTATATTTAAGATTAAATAGTAATGTCATATGTCTTATATTCACATGGCTCTGTGAGCTGAAGAGGTGGCTAAAGGAGGAGCATGATCTAAGCAGGGGTCCCTGAATGTATTGTACCTTCGCAGTACATGAGCAAAGATACAAGGGCCGGGGGGGGGGGGTACTGTAGCTCCTACTGTCAAACTTTTCATGATGTTTTTCTTAGTCTCTTTGAGGATTTGAGCATCTGATGAAAAAATAAAACAGGTTCTAGACCCACTGGATCTTCAGCAATGATGCAAATGCCTTAAAGGGTCAGAGAGGTTCAATTTGGAAAAGTATCCAAAAATCTGACGACGATTCTTTGCTGGCCACAACGGAGTGTGGCTTCTAACTGGAACATTATAAAACAGCTGTGCAAAATTGTCATTCAAGTTTTCCAGCTGAGGCATCAAAATCTATTTTCTCACCCCTCACCAGGCTGGGAGATGATAATGAAAAGACTAATATATTGACTTGCTATTCGGGTGGAAGTTTTGAAGGTTGTAATGTGATCCTGAGAATTAAGGATAATAAATACCCATCCATTTACAGGCCTACCCGTGACAGTGATGATGAAGAGGATGATGAGAGGAAGGGCAGAGGCTGCACCCTTCAGTACCAGCATGCCATGGTGCGAGTCCTCACACAGTTTGTAGCAGAGTCTTCCGATTTTGGAGGCCAGCTGACCTATATGCTGGGCTCTGAGTGGCAGTTTGACATCACGGATCTTGTGACTGATTTCATGAAGGTGGAAGAGCCTAAGATTGCTAAACTACAGGATGGACGGGTACTAGTTGGTCGTGATCATGGGATAACCACAGTTCAGGTAACAGCTCAAAATATACCTATATAGAATTTAGGGTGAGAGCAATTGATTACTGGCTATAATATAAAAGGCTGTTATGTCTGGGGCAAACATTAATTTAACACAGAAGTCTGAATAGGTTTCACTTTTGTTTCCAGTCATTTTCATTGCTTGATTCTTAATTACAGCAACACAATGCAGTTTGGGACAGTTTTTCAAAGGTATTTATGTACCTAAAGCTGCAGATAGGCGGCTAATGGGATTTTCAAATGCACCTAAGCAGGTTAGGCACTTAACTTCTTTGAAAATGCCACCTGATAACTATCTTTAGCTGTAGATGCTTAAATACCTTTGAAAATGTGGCATTTTGTGTATACAAAATGATAGCGGGAACTTAAAATTATTGATATTTAATTAAAAAATCATGAACTGTTTCTTTCTGTATTTGTTTACATAGCCTCCCTTTATATCCTTGTATACAAAATCTATATTTTGGACATAAAATAAAAGGACAGTAACATTTTGGGCATGAACCAACACTCAGTGAATAGAAAGACTCCCAATGACTTCATAGGCAGTGGAATAAACATCCCTGGGCTAGATTTCCAGAGGTATTTAGCCATCAACTGGGATTTAGAAGAGCACCTAAGCAGGTTAGGTAACTAACTCCCATTGGGTGTTTAGTGCCTAATTCACTTAGGCACATTTGCCAATCCCAATAGCATATTTAAGCACCTAAACACCTTTGGCAATCTGGACCTCTGTCTTTTTAAAGAGATCGACCCAGCTGAGCTCTTACATGTATTTATTCTGAGGCCAAAAGACTATGAATTTCTCGTCTGTCAAATTACAATATCAGTATTATTCAATAGACAACAGTGTAATTATATTAATTGGAGATTTTACAAAAATTGTAAATGTAACTATATATTTTTTAAAAAATCAAATACATGTAGTTTAGTTCATTAATCTCCATTCTGCACCAAGCTGCCCGGGGATGAGGCTGTAATTTAAAAATAATGACATGTTTAATAAAACTATTTTTGGTATATATAATAATTAAATGGCAAATGGATATAATGTTTTGGGAAACATCAATTATACCTTATAATGAAGACAACAAACACAGAACTGAATTGAAAATCTAGTTACTCTGTTTTATAACATTGAGTCACTTGTTGCTTAAATCAAGAAGGCATACTTGCTTTTTGAAGGTCTTGTCGCCTCTCTCTGATTCCATCTTGGCTGAGAAGACCGTGATCGTGCTAGATGACCGCGTAACAATCACAGATCTAGGGGTACAACTAGTAGCGGGCTTGTCCCTGTCTTTACAAATAAGCAAAGGAAATAAGAGAGCTATTGTTGCCACAGCATCTGCTTGCGATATTCTTCATACCCCAAAACAGGTATGGTCCAAAATAGTATTGATAATTATAATTAATTGGTTTGTTTACTGTGTTTTGTAGGATGCCAGGCAAAAGCCTCCTGTATAGCTGTGCAGCGTGTATAACATATGCCTGTTTTAAAAGCAGGATGTCTCATGCTGCTTAAGACACAGTTCCCCATTGTAGCTTACTCATTGCTGGCCTACTCCTACCCAAAGACCCTTAGCACATGTGTAACAGATTGGCCATGAACCTAATCCAAGATTCCTAGCAATGCATGTTGCTCATGGCAGCTGGCTGAGCATACACCTCCTTCCAGAGGACCGTACCCCATTGGGGAAGAGGAGTGTGTCATTGTAGTGGGTATGTGTACTTCCCAAGGTACTCCAGTGTGCTATGGAAGGATCCTGGCTACCCTAGGGGCAAGATTCCCATCCCTATACCTTGTTCCCTCTTGATTTGGACCAGTATAGCCAAGGGAGGCTCTTAGCTCAATGTGACCATCTCACTGATTTGCATGGCTGAAATCTTCTCTGAGAGTTTTGAGACCTTCTATGGGTTCAACCCCCACAGCCCTTAGACAGACTAAGTAGTATGCAATTTGCATGATCAGGCCCATTCATTCAGATGAGATGGATGAGATTCAGCCACCTTTCTTTGTGCTCACGTTATTCTGTAAGTAGTACTGAGAGTGAAAATGAAACTATGAAATGAGTAGGGTATATAACTCAGTGTGAGACAGAGTAGTAGAATCTAGTCCTACAGAAGCAGGTAAGATTTTTCCCCATTAATCAAAGGAGTTATGTTATGATAATGGTGTAGGTCATGTGCAATTATGTTTGTAGTATGATTAATACTGGTGTGAAAAACATTGAGTTTGATTAAATTATCCTCAAAGTGTAACCAGCAGCACATTTTCCTAAGTGTTTCTGTGGTGTCCAAAAGGAACTACAATCATTTCTATACCTTTCACATCCCATTGCATAGTTAGAAACACTCTGATTGAAAAGGTGAAATATTTCATTCAAATCTGTTTCACAATGCATTCTGTTTAAATAAACTGAGCACGAACACCACACCTAGAATGTATACAAGTGCATTATATTACACATAAGGTTAAAGTCAAGAAGCATTTTCAAAATGTCCCTTGTTATATGACATTTTTCTAAATTTATTAAAAATCATGATTTTGGAAATCTGATTATTTTCATCAATGGGCTGTGATGTTGAAAAGTGATTTCTCACTTTATACCCAGAAATAACTGTGGGCATGGTTTTGCAAGCACATTTTATTAGAGTGCACCTGCAAATAAGATGAATATCTAAATGGAACAGAACACACAAAACCAGAATCTGAGTTGAAGCATTTTTGTAAAAAAAAAAAAACAAACAAAAAACAACCACCATAAACAAAGCTACACAGTATATTTATTTCACTGATGTCAAGTAAGTGTAAGCTCTCAAAACCCAAGAACATGGTGCCTTAACTTTGAAACTATTATTTCTCCCCTTTCCCTCTTCTAGGAAGCCATAGTCAGTGCTTGGATTTTGTTCAGTGATGGCTCTGTGACACCTTTAGATATTTATGACTCCAAAGATTTTTCTATCACGGTCACTTCGCTGGATGAGATGGTGGTATCTTCCCAGCAAAACCTTCAGTCAAAGTGGCCTCTGGTAGTTGCAGAGGGTGATGGGCAAGGACCCCTGATTAAAATTGAAATGATGATCAGTGAACCTTGCCAGAAGACGAAGCGAAAGAGCATTCTGGCTGTTGGGAAAGGAAATGTCAAAGTGAAATTTGGTCAGAAAGATTCTGACCACAAAGGAAGGACCAACAACGTTGATGATGTAGATAGAGAGTTTAACCACCATCTGAACAATGCTATAGAGAACACGGCAGAACAGGAGAGAACAGTGCAAGAATGGGCCAAACATGGAACCTTCGTCAATCATGAAGACAATGCTAACAAAAGCACAACTTCCAAATCTCCCATTGATCAGAAAAAGGCTCATGAGGATGGCCTCCAAAATAACCCAACTGCTTTCACAAGTTTTCCTACCCAAGTGGAGGTACCAGGACAAAATAATCCCAATGACCTTGCATTGACTTCTAGAGGGTTAACTGATTTGGAGATTGGTATGTATGCCCTGCTATGTGTTTTCTGCCTAGCAATTTTGGTCTTCTTAATTAACTGCGTGGCATTTGCTTGGAAGTATAGACACAAAAGGTTTGCTGTGAGTGAGCAAGGCAACATCCCACATTCTCATGACTGGGTCTGGCTTGGAAATGAGATTGAACTCTTGGAAAACCCCGTTGACATTTCGCTTCCCTCAGAGGAGTGCACTACCATGATTGACAGAGGGATGCAGTTTGAAGAAAGCAATTTTCTCCTTAATGGGAGCTCGCAGAAGACTCTCCATAACCAGATCCTCAGATCTTGTGAATATGCTTGTGAGAAAGAAGTTAAAAGTGAACCTATAAATCCTTCCGGTCCAAAACGGAAGCGGGTCAAGTTCACTTCCTATACCACGATACTGCCAGAGGATGGAGGTCCTTACACCAATTCAATTCTATTTGACAGTGATGATAATATTAAATGGGTATGTCAAGATATGAATCTTGGCGATTCCAAGGAACTTAGAGACTATATGGAAAGACTGCAAGACAATATGTAAAATACTTTCTTATGTTTGTATTCACCTTATGCCTTCTGTTTCATGGATAGTGGAGCAGTCAGTCCAGTCAGCAATAGGAGGTTACAAAGGAATCTAACTTTTGGAGGTTCCAAGACAATAACTGCACATCATCGAGCGGGTACAAGAGGCTGGCTGAGTTAATCCTGTTTCACTATAAACCAGGATGTGTCCCTGAAACAGCTACATGTAGGTGTTGGAGGTGTCGCACATGATGGCTGTTTTCATATACTGCCTGGTACTAGCTAAATGCTAATACAATTATGCTCAGACTCAGAGGAGACTACATTTGTTTGTCAATTCATGATAAACAGTGATTCAGAAAACAAGGGATTTTTTGGTTGATTTTTCTTTGTAAAGCACAGTGGATATTTCTTGCGTACAGCCTGAGACTAGGCTTACTTTAAAAGAGATCTGAATGAATCTGTCCAATTTTATTTGCCTATGAGCAATGCAGCCAAGTAATCTCGTTATATTTTACAGATACAAACACCCACATGTGGTTAATTTCTTGTCTGTATTGTTTATGAAGATGGTTTGATTTAGGGAACATTAATTATTTTCTTTAGAGATTTTTAAAAAATTTTTTTTGGTTGTACCAAAGTGTTCCACAGTATATTTACAGTTATTCAGGTTTTCTATTCATGTGCATCAGCTCTAAAGGATACCTCTTCATCACTGATTATCTTTGTCCTTCCCATGCAAATCTTTAATATTTGAAATGTAGAAACAAATGAGAAATCTCACACTGGAAAAGGGTTGTATCTTTTTACAGGGAACTGTATATACAACAATAAACCCTGGAAAATAGAAATCAGGAAGCAGCCCTGGGTTTATTTTTGTCATTGGCAATATGAAAAATAACTTAAAACAAAGCAGAACACACTTTAAAGCAAAATTCTTCCAATGAAACAACACTTATGGAAATTCTTTGTGGGCAACACGTGCTGTTTTCACGATAAATGCAAACGTAGTATTGAAATGGACTGAATAGGAAGCAAATTGCCTGAGAAATAAGCAAAGGCCTGAAATTGGTGTTACACTGTAATATATATATATTGATGCTGCAGTTTAGCAGTACACAGACATCCATCTACAATGGCTGGTGCACACAGACCCTGTCTAAAAGCCATCTCTAATCATATGTCTGGTACAGAGAAAACCTTACAACAAGCTCCATAATAAAAGAAAATACCAGACACACTTATATAATGGCTATTCCCAAACTTGACAGGAACGCTGGAGATTCAAAGCTTCCATTCCACAAACATTATATGCATTTTTTACATTGAAGTACGATTGAAGTGTGTTGAAAATTGTAGCAAAGAAACCTTTTTGCATGAAATGTCTAAGAGAAGCAAAACAGTACATTGGACCCATCATGAGAAAATGTAATTGCCACCTGCCTCACCTCCCCTCACTCTCCCAAAATAATGAACATAATGGCACTTTAGTGTGAGCTCAGACATACCACGTATCTTAGTAAACTAACGCTCAAGATATTTAACATATAGTCTCTCCTTTTCCAATTGAGCAAGGATTGCTAGAGAAGTCTTGATTGCTATTGTGAACCTGATTAATAAAACCAGAAAATCTTTATAAAATTCAGCTCCTCCAGATTTTTCTGTATTTGGCTAATGCATCAGTAGTTACCCACTCAGTTCAGCAAACTGCTTAGAGTCCATCCAGATTCAGCAAAGTACTTAACATATTCTTATGTCCCATTGATCCCAAAGTGACTTAAGTACTTTGCTGATTCAGGACCAGTATGTTAATGTCAGACCAGAGTCTGTTTATACTGAAAGACTTCCCTCTAAGAACAAGCCTTGAAAAGAGCAAAATGGTAATTTTTGTGTGTTTATCGCATTAAAAGTTTTGTAGCCGTGAGACCAGGATTACTAAAAGTAGAGTGCACACATTCCCACGCTGCTGTTTCATTGTGTGCACATATAAAATAAATGATGAAGTGGAAAAATACAGAGCGTATAAGGGGAATTTATAGTCTAGCATGGCTGTTAGCTGTGCTGACAAAGAATTTCACTTAGGCCAACCCACTCTTTAGTCCAGGATCTGTTTGGTTTTGGAGCCTTGATCTTTGTACTATGCAGGAGTCTCACACAGCAAATCTGCCTAGACATCGTCTGGTCGCCAGTTACAAAATACACACAGTTAAAAAGAGAAGTAAAAGAACTATAGTTGTTAACAAAAACTCAGTAAACAAAAACAAAAGAATGGAAACCAGAATTTAGCCTGCCACACCAATACACAGAATCTGGCAAAGATGGAAAACGCTCTGGAACTACAAAAATATGTTATAGTTAAACTTTATAAGATCTAACATGCTACATGAAAGTTCGAAATAGAAAGTGACAATAAATAAAAATGCACAAGGCCAAAGAATTAAAAAAACCCCAAGGACAACAAAAACCGAGAAAATAAGAATGTCCAAAGTGTCCCCTCAGTTGCAGTGGTGTAAATGCAGAGCGACACCATTAAAAGCAGCAGAGTCACTCTGGATCTACACCGGTGTTAAAAAGTACCGCTCCTGTGAAATGAACATTTTTTGCAGATCAAGCGAAAGAACATCAAATAAATATTTCTAAGGCTAATTATTAACCAAAGGAAGGAATGACATTTGGAGGCAGATTATATATCATCAAGAAACTTCAAATGACTAAAACCTACCTGGGTCTCTCTAAAAATCTTCTAATAATAACTAGATTGCTATGTCCACAATTATTAAGCCTCAGTAGCTGCAGAGATAAGAAACTCCTATGGCTCCATACAGAATAAACAACTCATATTTGTGCTGCATACTGTTCTACATAAAGAAAAGGAAATATGTTGCATAGAGGGTGTTCTTGTCACACACACACACACACCGGCCCCTTCCCTGCAAACCATCTATACAAGGGAAGATTCACTGAATATGTTGATTCTTAGCAACTTTAGAACTGTAAAATGCCAGACTCTCAGCTACTGTAAATCATTGAGTGGTTAGCTCCACCAGCTGAAGATCTGGCCCATGGAGAATACTGAAGAAAGAATTCATTTCCAACTGTGCAGAACTATTATATTTCATTTGGACATTATAGACCAGCTCCGTATGGCTTGTCTATGCACACTTCCTGATTAAAATACAAATTTGGGAAAACAGGTCCCCTACTCCTCTTGATGGAGAATGATACAGCTTCATAATGGTACCAGCTGCTGTTCCTTCGCTCTTATTGAGGAATGTAGAAGAAAATCTTCCAGCCATATGATCCAATAGAAACAGTATATTATATAATGGGATACAATCTGTATTTCAAGGTGGAGTGCATCAAGAATGGGATACCAAATATTCTGAATCTACAACACTGAATATGTATATTCATCATGCCCAAAATATTTATACAGTATGGTAAGTCTTAGATGTATAACATAATGAAACCTGTACAAAATAAACTGTAAATGAAGACAATGACAGATGACTTTTATAATTGTGTAATTTGTATACTGATTAAGTTATTCAAGCCTCAGTTTACATCATTAAATGTGCCATTTTTTAAAGTTGGTCATTTTCTATAGGACAGAGTTCAGAAATAAGACTTCACTTTCCAGCAAAGAAGGACTTGAGTGACATTGTGAAACCGGTGACCTCTAACATAGAAATAAACAGATTGCTCATGTGATTCTTCAGTTTGACTTTACTATTTTAATCACCCAGAAATGAAGGTGATGGGCCACGGGTGTGTGTGGTGTGATAGGCTCAGGAGTTGCATACACTATATTGGCAAACCAAGAACATGTGGGTTTCACTCCTTGGGCACCCACTGCCCACATCGGGGTGGATTTTCAGGCTTTGATACAAATGTTTCATACAGTCCTATGTACGATATGCCAGTTCAGCCCATTGTTTCCATACTGAGGCACTGGGAAAATGGTAGTGATAGTTTGCAGGGGCTAAAATGCAAAGGATCTGTAAACGGTGCACATCATCCAACGTTCCACAGTTTTAGTAAGAACACTCCTCTAGTTGTGTGAAATATGCTTGTAGTTTTGGAAAGTGGGTTTAAGATTAACCCCCATGCCTGTGCATTTCCCAGTGCAAATTGTGGGCTAGATTCTTATTGCTACTATGCTGGTGTGACTCTAGAATAATTATTTTATGTATTTATAGGATTCCTGGGGTGCACGTGAGGATGGTATCTGAGCATCTCCTATTGATTATACTCAGAACACACTATTGAGGTAGATTATTAGCCCTATTTTAGAGATGGGGACCTGAGACAGATGGCTTATGTGACTTGCCCAAAGTCCAAAACATAATGCAGCTTTCCTGTAGCCCAGTATGCTACCTTTAAGCACAAAACCATTCTGGCTCCCATAGTCAATACAGGAACTAAATCAGAGTTACATATATGTCCAAGCCTTCTCTCGCTGATCTCAATAGGAACAGATTTGGGTCCCCAATGCACAAACTGGCAGCCACCCATGCCAAAGAGTCAACTGTGTTTGCCCTAATAGGATCCATTACTATTGCTTTCTTTATTAAAAACACCTTCATTTCTAATTTAATGACATTTATGCGATAGTGAACAGGTGCCTGGGCTGTAAGCTGGGATCATCAAAGAGGCCGGATGCTGAATCTTAATAGATTTTGGGCACGTAACTCCCATAAACCACATTGAAAATCGCAGCAGTAGTAAAGGAGAAATTTTCAGAAGTGACATATTGTCCTGAATGGTATTGATGGGGAATGACTTTGGCTCTGACATCGAGTGGCATCTTCCTAAACAAGGAGACTCCAGGGAGATAAATCATGTTGTCGGGTTCTACTCAATGCATGTTAGTGTATCAGAACATGGATCTTTATACATAGACACAAGAATTTTTTCTAACTCCAGAATTTACAGTTACGTTGCCCATAAACAGCCCTGCAATCAAATGATAAAAATCAGCCTACCTCTCCAATGTACCTACCAAAGTCTATCTTTATGGGATGCCTTAATGACATGATGGAGATAGCAGGAAAAGCGTGACTCGATGACCCAGTAGGTCCCTTTCAGTCTTATGTACCAATGAAAAAAATTACATGGATCAATAAACAACTGGATGACAAGTATGGTATAATTAGGGCCTGGTTTTCAGTTGAAGTTGTGTCTTAACCCTCCCCTGGGCCTTTAGAGTTTGACAGCAGAAAGTTCTGCAGGAGGATATTTGTTAGCAGTTAAATGGGACAAATCATGAAGTCCCAACACAGTTGAAATTCCCACTGGTGTTACCAGGAGTTGTGACCAAGACAGGACGGAACAAGGGCTGCATGATTCTGTTGTATAGGAAAAAGGATAGATAATTACTGATCAGCTCTGAGGCCTGAATAGCTTGACGTGTCTTCATATTACACAAAACCAAACCCTGCTATTTTCAATCAGTAGCACCGTCTAGCCTGCAGCAAACAGAGCAAGAAGTGGTGTTTCAAGTTTATGTAAGGGTGACATATTGTGTTATATAATATTTGTGAAAGTTTGCATTTTTGCTTTGTGATAATGAAGTGGCAATTTGCAAAACTAAACATTTTTGTAAATTTCTGGGTGCCCAAGAAGTTATATTGCCTTTTTAACTCAAAATGTACATTTTTATCCACAGAGTCCATTTGGCACCATAGCATAATTTATAATGCTTGTAGGCAAAATAATTGAGTTGTCTTGTTGATACACGGGGGCAGTTTAGTTAAAACTTAAAGGGAGGGAAATGATTATCTGTGAGAATCATCCAATTGTCTGACTTCAGGTGAAAATTAGTGTTACCCACCCTTGGGCCATATATGGATGACGTTGTAGGTACAGAGCACAGGCATTCTAGTTACATGTCTGCCTTTCCAATCGCATATATCGGCATTTCAGTACTTATTACATATGATACATGCTAGGTCACACGCTGTAGTCCTTAGTCACATAATGAGCCAAACTCTGAATGGGAATTTGATCTTGTAGAACCTGAGTAAGGAGCTCAAGATTTAGCCCACTGACTAAAGTTGATGTCAGTAATGGACAAGTTTGACCCTGCAGATTAGAACAATGGCAAGCAGGGCAGCATACTCAATGCCATAAAAACATTGTTGGTCCTAGGACCACATTTTTTCAACCGATGGGGCTAGTTTATATATTATATATCAAATAAAAACTCTTCTCTGTATGGTTGAAATCCTGATCTGACTGAAGTAAAAGGCAAAATTCCTACTGACTTTATAAGGGCCTAGATTTCATTCTTTTAGTATACATTGTCCCTAAACATGCTGCAACTTGGGTTACTTCCTGTGCTCAGGTACCATGGTGATGAGTGCTATAGAAAACCTGCGATAGAGAGGTAGGGTGAAAGATTGCCCCCACTGAGATCAATGGGAGATTTGGCATTGACTTCAATGGGGCCAAAATATTTTTTACCCATAAAGTATACTCTGTTCATTCCCTTTTAGCCAATAACTGACCCCTAGGCAACAGCAGCACTCGCATTAGTTGAGGGTTGATTCTGAATGCCCCCGAGGCAATATTTGAAGTTCATTTATACACACACACTGCTCATAGTATTAACATGTTCGGGTGCACTCTACTCCTGTAGCCATTCAATGGATTGCAATACACGGGGCACTACTTTTATTTCACAGTGTTTGCATTTTGTAGAGTGAAACTGCTGCTTTTAATGGACATTTAGACTGACAAAAGAATGAAAACAAATCCATTAAAATGCACATTGCAAACTGTACTCGAAAGGTGCTCCATGCCATGCAGCTTGCATACGTCATTAACACAAAGAGTGTGTACAGGTCTAGCCCAAAGCTTCCCACTTAAGCGTAGTACTGAAGTGGAATTCAGTAGTGCCTAGATCTTGTACTGAATTTCACCCCCTGCGAATAAATTACTTGAAAGGGCGAGAGGTGGTGGTGAGGCATGAATTTGTTAATTTTTTGTAAAGCATGTTGAGATTCCAAAATGAACAACACTTGTGATAAGTGCAAGGTGACATTATTAGCCATTATGAATCAACACGTTTTTAAAATATTCAAAAATGTATAACAGCTACTGTATAAACAGATGCCATTTAATGCATCATAGGCTATAAATGAACCTTTAATTTCAGAGATAAAATATTCCGCCTTCAATGGCAAATTAATGTTGACAGCATGCTTTATTTTATTTCCAATAGATGGTTTAACAGTATATTTTAGTTCCACAATTTAATTCCATTTTGGAATACAGTGAAAGGCCAGAGCCAAAATCCAGTTGATGGTGGTGGTGGTTTTGCCGGGGATGGAATGAAGAAGAGAAATCATATTTTGTCTGATTTTAGTTATGACCTTGTTAGCTTCTCCCCTTGGATTTTGTGACTTGGGTGAAGGTGCCTATATTAATGTCAGCTATTGTCAACAAAGCTAGTTTCTATGCCTCTGTGTGTAGAGGTATGTTCACTGTGTGATGTATGTGTTATAGGTGGTTTAAGGACATGATATGCAGCGTATTCCACAGCATGATTAACATCTTTCTAATAGCATCACCACTGACTGGAACAGCGGGAGATAAAATGTGGTAGTGACATCCTCTGATGCTGAAAATCCCCCAGTAACTCATATTTTTACAGGCAGACTATAGGGCTCCTTTCCTGGAGAAGCTTACCGAAGGCAGGGAGGGTTATACACTGCAGATGGTGTTAGGCAGGAGTACCAACGCTACGGACTTGATCCAAACCCACAGAAATTAATGGGAATCTTTCCATTGGCTTCAGTGGCCTTTGGATTAGAACCTAAATTGGACAGATCACCTAGCACGCTGCCATTATTAATGGGATGGGCACAGTATGGGCAAGGCCAGATTCTGCCACCTTTATTCATCTTGAGTAATGCCTTACTCTGGAAATAGTCTGACTGGTTTTGATACTGAGTGAGCTATTACTCAAGGGTGGCAGACTTTGCTCCATAGGAAAACAGAAGCAGAGAGGAACCACACCTGTGAAATGTTCGCCCACTCCACCCTCCAGTTCATCAACCCCAGCCCACCTCTTCCCATGTGACAGACAGGTCATGTGACAAAGGGGGAGCAGGGAAGAGTCAGGGAACAGCAACTCTGCAGCTTTTCCAGTGTCTGCACAGCCCCAACAGCAGAAGAGCAGCATTAAATAACCCTCTGGGGTCAGTGGTCCACATTGGAGATGTCCCATAATACAGCCTCACCCTTGGGGCCACTGGCCACACGGCTAAGGGACGTGCCGGGCTGCCTCTGCTCACAGGGTACCAGTGAGTGTTCTCTCTGGATGCCAAGCCTACGGGGTCTCCATCCATTCCCCTTTTCCACATTTGTGGACCAGGTGCACGTGCAGCCACTCCAGGCGGACGTGACTTTGGGGCGCAGTGTTATTTGTATAATATATCTTCTGAGTGGCAGTGACATGCTCCATGCTGTGCAGACATGGAGGAAGATCTTCTCTGTACCCTCAAGTGCTTCCTTTCCCAGGCCTTCACACTACAGGGGAGAACATAGGCACCAAGGCCATTGAGTCACCTTGAAAGTTCACCTCCCACTTTGGTTTCGTTTTCACATGCAAGTAGTTTTAGACTCAAGTCTTGTCATATGAAAACTTACTCAGCCAGAGGGCATTCTCAAAGTACGTTACATTCAAAGCTTCCTACAAAAATCAAGGGTTTGCACACATATCCGGATAAGAGACTTGGGACTAATGGCCTATCTAGTCTGGTTTCATCTCACTGGCAACAGCCGATATCAGAGGATTCACTGAACGATGAAACACCTCAGAACAGACAATTATGCACTAACATAAACAACTTTGCCCATCAATTTGACAAAAGACAGGTTGCCACCAGCTCTGGGAAAATAGGGGCTATGAGTCAGCAGAGCAGATTCTGTTGTTATTTTTTTTTAATTATTTTAATAAGGAAAAAAAACCCAGTGAGATGCAAGTACCCATTTCATTTACAGGCATGACTTCTGGCGATTTCAGGACACCAGTGCGCACACAGTGAGAAATCTCTATTCAGCACATCAGCTCGAGGGAATAAATAGTGTGTACAATTCATACATTTGGATCTGAATTTGTATTTCAGCAGAGTTTGAGTTGGGTTTTGATTTGGCTTGAGGGAGTGGGTGGCTTAAGGCTGCAGAGGGTGTTGCTCTTTGTCATTATTTCAATTTAGCAAACACCTTATCACCAGCAAATCAAGCTACGATTAATGTTGATTCCAGGCATTTAGTGCTCGTGCCAGTAGATGCTGGGAGCATAATTAAGGGATTTTCAGTCACTCTTCAGCAGAAGGGGTGCTGCTGCATGGCTATAGATAAGGTTTCTGAGCTGTCCTGATTTTTAAGGGCCAGCCATGATTTGGAGAGAGTTCAGCTCAGTCTCACCATATTTCCATTCTCATTAGCTGTGCAAGGTATGTTGCAAGAGGTTGGCAGACCACCTGCTAACAACAGGGATATAATGAGACACTTTGGGACTGCTCTGTGCTTTCTGTCAGGCTGAAAACCGTGCGACTGCACCACCTGCTGGATGACATTTGAAGTGCAACAGGAGTCAAGGCTTCTACAGAGATCTAGCTGTAAGGTCACCGGCCATTCAAGCAAGAGGAGGGAATACAGATCTACAAGGGCCCCTGGAAAGCGATAGTGCCAGCATATTGGGAAAAAAACCAACTCTCTCTGGTAAGCCCAGAAGTGTTACGTGCCTGAGAGAGTATCAGAGGGGTAGCCGTGTTAGTCTGGATCTGTAAAAGCAGCAAAGAATCCTGTGGCACCTTATAGACTAACAGACGTTTTGGAGCATGAGCTTTCGTGGGTGAATACCCACTTCTTCAGATGCATGTGGTGGAAATTTCCAGGGGCAGTATATATATGCTAGCAAGCAAGCTAGAGATAACGAGGTCAGTTCAATCAGGGAGGATGAGGCCCTGTTCTAGCAGTTGAGGTGTGAAAAACAAGAGGGGAGAAACTGGTTCTGTAGTTGGCAAGCCATTCACAGTCTTTGTTCAATCCTGAGCTGATGGTGTCAAATTTGCAGATGAACTGAAGCTCAGCAGTTTCTCTTTGAAGTCTGGTCCTGAAGTTTTTTTGCTGCAGGATGGCCACCTTAAGGTCTGCAATAGTGTGGCCAGGGAGGTTGAAGTGCTCCCCTACAGGTTTTTGTATATTGCCATTCCTAATGTCTGATTTGTGTCCATTTATCCTTTTCCGTAGAGACTGTCCAGTTTGGCCAATGTACATAGCAGAGGGGCATTGCTGGCATATGATGGCGTATATTACATTGGTGGATGTGCAGGTGAATGAACCAGTGATGGTGTGGCTGATCTGGTTAGGTCCTGTGATGGTGTCGCTGGTGTAGATATGTGGGCAGAGTTGGCATCGAGGTTTGTTGCATGGATTGGTTCCTGAGCTAGAGTTATTATGGTGCGGTGTGCAGTTACTGGTGAGAATATGTTTCAGGTTGGCAGGTTGTCTGTGGGCAAGGACTGGCCTGCCACCCAAGGCCTGTGAAAGTGTGGGATCATTGTCCAGGATGGGTTGTAGATCCTTGATGATGCGTTGGAGGGGTTTTAGTTGGGGGCTGTATGTGATGGCCAGTGGAGTCCTGTTGGTTTCTTTCTTGGGTTTGTCTTGCAGTAGGAGGCTTCTGGGTACACGTCTGGCTCTGTTGATCTGTTTCCTTATTTCCTCGTGCGGGTATTGTAGTTTTGAGAATGCTTGGTGGAGATTTTGTAGGTGTTGGTCTCTGTCTGAGGGGTTAGAGCAGATGCGGTTGTACCTTAGTGCTTGGCTGTAGACAATGGATAGTGTGATGTGTCCGGGATGGAAGCTGGAGGCATGAAGGTAGGCATAGCGGTCGGTAGGTTTTCGATATAGGGTGGTGTTAATGTGACCATCACTTATTTGCACCGTGGTGTCAAGAAAGTGGACCTCCCGTGTAGATTGGTCCAGGCTGAGGTTGATGGTGGGGTGGAAGCTGTTGAAATCGTGGTGGAATTTTTCCAGAGTCTCCTTCCCATGGGTCCAGATGATGAAGATGTCATCAATGTAGCGTAGGTAGAGAAGGGGCGTGAGTGGACGAGAGCTGAGGAAGCGTTGTTCCAGGTCGGCCATAAAGATATTGGCATATTGTGGGGCCATGCGGGTGCCCATAGTAGTGCCACTGATCTGGAGATATATATTGTCATCAAATTTGAAATAGTTGTGTGTAAGTATAAAGGCACAGAGCTCAGCAGCCAGTTGTGCTGTGGCATCATCAGGGATACTGTTCCTGACAGCTTGTAACCCATCTGTGTGTGGGATGTTTGTGTAGAGAGCCTCTACATCCATGGTGGCTAGGATGGTGTTTTTTGGGAGGTGACCAATGCATTGTAGTTTCCTCAGGAAATCAGTGGTGTCACGGAGATAGCTGGGAGTGCTGGTGGCATAGGGTCTGAGTAGTGCCTGAGAGAGGGTTTTACACTTAGATAACAGAAGGTGTTTTACTCAGGGCTTGGCTACATCACAAAGTTGCAGCGCTGGTGAGGGGGTTACAGCGCTGCAACTTAGAAGGTGTACACATCTGCAGGGCATCACCAGCGCTGCAACTCCCTGTTTGCAGCGCTGGCCGTACTCCCGTTTTGTCTCGGGTGTAGAGGATCCAGCGCTGGTGATCCAGCGCTGGTAATCAAGTGTAGACACTTACCAGCGCTTTTCTTGACCTCCGTGGAATAAGCAGGTATCCCAGCATACCTGAGGAAGCCTCTGGTAATCAAGCAGGTCTCCTTCCCCGGTTTGCTCTCGCGTTCCCCGAATCCCCGAGCAAGCAGGTCTCCTTCCCTGCGGTTTGCTCTCGCGTTCCCCGAACCCCGAGCAAGCAGGTCTCCTTCCCTGCGGTTTGCAGGGGGGTTCGGGGAACGCGAGAGCAAACCGCGGCGAAGCTGGTCTCCTTCCCCGGTTTGCTCTCGCGTTCCCCGAACCCCCCTTGAAGCCGCCCAACAGCGCTGCAGTGTGGCCACATCTAACACCACTTGCAGCGCTGGTTGCTGTAAGTGTGGCCACTCTGCAGCGCTGGCCCTATACAGCTGTACTAATACAGCTGTAACAACCAGCGCTGCAAAATTGTAGATGTAGACATACCCTCAGACTTTTCCCAACAAGCCTAAGTTTAATTTAACCCTACACCAGCGGTGTTGGAACACTTTTAATAGCGGGGGTGCTGAAAGCGAGCCCCCTTACCCACATCCACCCACCCACCCTGAGCTTGAAGCAGGCCCATGTCTCCGGGAGTGGGGTACCTAGACAGGGGGCTGAGACTGGGGCCACAGGGCCAGAAGCAGAATCCTGGGCATGAGGCCATCTGCTGGGACCCCAGGTGGGGGCAGGGTGGATGCGGGGCTGGGAGCCTGCATGTGGGGGTGGGCGCAGAACTCTGCATAAAACCTGGGGGAGCTGCAGCACCCCCCATACCCATGGTTCCCGTGCCTATGCCCTAAACCCACTGTCTCATCTTTAAGACAACTGAATCCATTTAAAACTAAGCTTGATTTTGTAAAAAGGACAACTGCTGGTGGCTGAACGTTGTGACTTTGTCCTCACCCACAACTGAAATAGTGTTTTCCAAGGCAAACAAAGATTCGATTGAGGATTACATGGTACATTCTGCAGGTATCTGACTGTGCCCTCTTTTGCTACAATATCTGATTATTTAGTTCCTTAGTTGCTTATATCATAAGTAGTTTTTTAAAATGCGATCTGCCCAACTTATGACTCGGGTGTTTTGGGTATAGTATGTGCTGAACAATGTATGAAGGAAATTTTAAATCTGTAAATATCTTCCATATTGTATCTGTATATCTGTATTGTAAACCAATCAGATTAATGGACTTGATTAAAATCAACACTCTATCATTAACAGTACATAAAAGTGCATGCATGCTGCCTTCTGACTTAATTTTCTGTCATTTTAAAATGTCAGAATTTCAAGATTACTTCATGCAAGTACTCTGAACCTTTCAACACAACTTGGAAAGGCTTTTAAAATGAATACGCATTTACCTGTTTTAACAGGCTGGTTTCCCAGGATGGTGGCAAAACATTTTTTTAACCGCCTCTGTCTTCAAGTTGCCAGACTGGGGGGGAGGGAGGTCAAATAGGTGTGGGGGAACACACACACACACACACACACACACACACACACACACACACACACACACACACACACACACAGCTGCAGAAACTAACTAAGCTCCCCAGCTGATGTAAATCGGCATTGCATCTTTGACTTGAATGGAGCAATGTCAAATTACATTAGTCAAGGATCTGCCTCTGTATGATCTAGAAACATCTACCCCCCACCCTCACTACTCAGTCCTTCTGGTGACCACATGCATAGTACAGGGACATGAGTATCTTCTGAGATGAGTCAGCAACTTTAATGAAGAAATATTTAGCACTATGGTTTGCCTGACCCACCGTAGCTCAGCTGAGCTGAGAGCTGTGTGTAGAATAGAGGTGATGTGCGATGAGAAAACAGGAAAAAGGCATTCCAGTGATCTCTTTTTAAATGGTTTTCTGCTGACCATGATCCTTGCTTGCCAAACCGTCCATAAGATGCATGGAGTTTCCTCATCACTACTCAAGATAGATGGATGGACAGAGACAGGGTCACATATTCCAGAGACAGATTCTTTGAGCTGAAAGTAAATCTTTTTTTCCCGCCCCCCAGGGCCAGACCTGCTCTCAGTTACTCCTATGTAACTCCACTGAATTCTTCTAGCAATACAAAGATATTAAGTTCTTTGAGGAAAAATAGGACACAGAAAGCACACTGGCAAGATATACTGTAATTCAAAACCCAAAGGGACTGAATACAAAGGAACCATTCATGCCTAGCACTGCACAGAGAGCCAGAGTTTTGCTCAGTTCACCTTACCTGCATATTTTACAGTTCCAAAGAAACAGCAGTAAATATGGTTATCCAGGCTATGTGATTCTGCTATGAAAGTAAAGTGCATGGGGCCTGTGCGAGCCCCTGTTCACTAGAACACTCTATAGTATGGGTTCAGGTTGGATATTGAACCTAGTTACAGCTCAGGCCTAGAATTAATGACATCTAAATGTATTACAATCGCAGGTGACACCGGTACAGAGTATCTCGGGAGGAGAGTGATGGACACTTTTAATTAGTCATGGGAAGAAGTGTTTTCTAACATCATTCCTGGAAATACCTTCCACAGAGGAATAATCCAGTGTGGGAATCACAGTTATGCAGCTACTCTGGGAATGTCACAGCAGAGCCGGGTGACACCTGAGGGCTCCACAGTGCAGTAGGTTGTATTCCAGTAACAGCAGCGTGTAATCCAGAAGTGAGACACCAAGCAGCTGTCTGTATAGTGTGAAAGGAGAAGGCCAGATGATAGATTTAAAATGTTTCTTGCTCTTTCTGTCTCAAGGCTCAGTTGTTTAAAGTACTGTAAATGTCTTAATCCCCGCAAAATGATGTGCTTTTTACTGATGCCATTTCTGCCTGTTTTTTGATCTTTCTTAATACAGGTGCAACAGATTGAACTTCTCTAGGTCCCCTTCCATGGAAGCAAAAATGTTTCCACAGAGGAAGGATACGCTCAGAGAACCCTCCAAGTCTACAAAGGGTGGAGCTAAAAAAACATCAGTGAAAGGCTAGGCTGCAAACGCTGTGCAGAACCATTAATGCTCCTGGATTCACTGACTTCAGTGGAGCTATGACAATTTCTACTAGGCATGGATCCTAAATGGCCTCTGGCCTGTGTTGAAACTACACCCTGTTTTTTGGTGGGACAAGGTGTGGGCTTTTACCCTTGACCTTTAGTGGTGCGCCACACAGGCGGGGTGGGGGGGTGGGTTGCCTGCATTGCACTTGTTCTTTGAATAAGAAGCCATGTAAGAGGCCCAGATCAATGGGAATTAGTTACCCAAACCCCTTTGATGGTCTGGGCCTAAACCCCACCCCTTTCCACTGCATTTCGCTCCAGGCTGGCTTAGGCATGGAACTTGCCAGCTCCTGAGAATCCCTCTCTCAGGCCTGGGTACGCTAGCTGAGGGGCGGAGGGGGGGGAGGTTCGAACTAAGATACACAGCTTCAGCTACGCAAGAGTAGCTGAAGTCGAAGTATCTTAGTTCGCCTTCCCTGGCTGGCCTCATGGAGGCGAGTCGACCACCGCGGCTCCCCCGTTGACTCCGTTTACTCCTCCTGCCGAGGTGGAGTATGGTTGTCGATTAGCGGATCGATTTATCATGTCCAGACGAGACGCAATAAATCAATCCCCGATACATCGAACACCGTATAGTATAGACGTACCCTTAGGCTGTGAACCCCACTAGGAATTAGGCATTGCAATGCCTGAGTTCCTTTGTGAATCTAGCCCTCTGGTGCTTTTGAAAAATCCCACTAGGCACCTATCTTTTTTTTTAGACATCTAAAAACCTGGCCCTTAGGCATATTGGAGTCTAAATCTTATTGAAAATCAATGGGGTTGGGGGTGGGTGGGGCGGTCCTGAGTTCCAAAGCCACTCAGGCCCAGCTTTTAAAGGTATTGGTGCCCTCAGTGTTGCAATGCCTAAGTGATTTAGGGGCCTAAATCTTATTTTCAAAAGCAATCTAGGCATCTAGGAGCCTAAATCCCATCAACAGTCAATGACATTTAGGCTTCTAAGTGCCTAAACCATTATGAAAACAATGCTCCTGAACCAGTTAGGTGCTGCAACACGCAGCACAGCAATACCAAAATACTTTTAAAAATCTGGGCCTAAGTGACTGAGGGGCCTATGCCTCACTTAAAGTAAATACAATTTGGGCTCCTAACTTATGTAGGCACTTTTGAACATTTTACCCAACTGCTGTGACACCAGAAGTAACATTAGGAACACAAAGCTGGGTGTCTGTCACTCAGACAGGTAACACTACAGATAACAGATTTTCCCCAGGCTTTGTAGATACTGAGCAGTGCCAGCTTTAGCCTCCTTGTTGCAGGGAAAAAAAAACAAAACCCTTCTGGTGCTCAAGTGCACTTCTCCAACCAAGTGAATTAGAAAGCACATGCTCTTGTCATTTCTATTGTAGTCACAATTTAGTGACCCAGTAAATCTGAACCAGTTCATTGAACTGACGGTGAAACTGAAAAAACAAAACCAAAATTAGTAAAAAACATGCCAGGGGCAACAGCTTTTTAGTTTCCACTCCCATCTCATCGGATGTCTTCGATTAGTTACAAAACAATTCATCTCTGCCGCCTTTTCCTTTTCTTCCTCCTTTGGATCAGAGACAGCCTTTGGAAAAAAAATAAAGTCTCTTTGAATGGCAGTTTTTCAGTATTCGTGGCAGAAATGAAGAGTTCTTTGTTTATTTACCATAGACCTAGTTTGACAAATCCTTGGTGTGCCACTGATATACACGCAACAATGCTTTTAGCTATTTCACAAACAAGGATAAAGCCTGGACCCATCTTCCCTGCAGAAATAGGCCATGACTTCATAAGCTTAGGAAGCTACTAATTATGAGCTATGCCATCCATCAGTCAGCCAGTAGGGGGCGGTGGCAAACACACATGCAAGCACATACCTGAGACCAGTTGGTGTCTGGCCATTCCAAGCTGTGTGCACTCAGGGGGAAAGTGTTTACAATAAGCCAATCAAGTTACAAAACAGCAGTAAATGACGCAACAAAGGAACTTCCCCAGCGGTCACAAATGTGCAGTGCAATGCACTTTTCTCTGTCCGGCAAGGGAATCTGCAGTGAGAAAAGGGGTCGCAAATACACGCCACTAAGGGGTGCAGCAAGAGGGGCGAGTTGTGCAGTATCAGCTCCAGTGCAACAGACATACAGCACACATGGAAGCAGGTGAACATGCTGGGAGCAACCTTAAGATTTGCTCCCCAGTGTTGAAATGAGGGAAAGTTTCCCTATACGTGATCCTGCTGTTGTCAGATGCTTTGTTTCCCAATGCATATTTCTGAAAATAAAAGCAATCAATGGATTGCCAAAAGCAGTCAATGGATTGCCAATTGCAGAGGGGTTTTGTGTCCTCCTGGCCTGCACTGCGGTTAAGGGTCCCCACACAAGCAAAGGTTTGTTTCCTTAACTACAGGTCTGTCGCATCTTACACGCACTTAACATGCACTATTTCAGCTTTACGCAGTCAGCTAAAACAAAACAAAAAAAGAGAGAGAAACATAACAATTTAAATACTGTACCTGTAGTGCGAGCAATTCCGCCCACCATTCAACTCAATGTAATTTTGACTATATGCGGTTTTCGCTTTACGCGCTAACCGCGAAACAGAACCCCCGCATAAGATGAGACTCGCTTGTATTGCCATATAGTGCCAGAAACTTTACAGATGGTATGATGCCAAAAGCCCAGAACCTCGAAAAGGTCTTTAGGCACCTAACTACCTTTGAGGATCTCAGCTGAGGTCCCCAACCCCCAAAGAGCTCACAATCTACATAGCAGAAATAGACAACATACAAACACAACATGGAAGGGGACGGAAAGAGGAAGGGAAATGATAAAAGCCGAGTGGCTCCCATCTTAGTAGCTCCATGGTTGCATTATATTTAAAAATAGTGTACAGCTCGTACAGCTCTTGAGATAACACTTGGACTATGGAAGAGAGACTTTTAAGGACTTGAAGGAGGAGGTGGATGGGTGTGTGTGTGTGTGGGGGGGGGAGTTGGTGGCCTGAGCTGTGCAGCTTCTACATGTGCTCACAGGACTAGAGCTGTGCAAATAATGGATTTTTCCGTTCGCAGGATGTTCTAAAACTCTCTCTTTTCATTTCGGTTGACCCAAAAGGAAATTTTTTCAGTGCATTAAAAAGTTAAAGAAAATCTCATTTTAGATCACATGAAATGTTTTGTTTGTTTAGTTTTTGAGCTTTAAAAAAAAAAACTGAAGTACATTTAGAAACAAGTAGTTTCCAATTGAAAAATGAAAGCATTTCATTTGGAAAATGTCTAAACAAAGCATATTTTTTTGAAAAAAAAGTTTCAGCCAAAACGTTTCACCTGCTCCAGACAGGACCTAGTGCAGCTCCTGCTCATGCTAGCAGAGAAGAGGTTCAATGGGTAGCATTCCACACCTATTCGGGTGATGGTGCTACAGGGATCCTGCGTGGCCTATTTCTGACTGCCACGTCCTTGAAATATTTTCTATCCTTCCTCTTCAGACATACACCAGTGCCAGGAGAGCAGCACATTGGCTGTCCACTAGCCATCAGTCCTCCCTTGGCTGAAGATCCAAGGACCGCAGCATTCAGACTGGTCTCACTGGTTCTCCACACTGTGTTCCCAAGGATTGCCCTATTTCAAGATGCTTTGGTGGCTTTTCGGACATCATCCTTTATTCCCATGTCACAGTGCAGTACTACGCGGCCTCCTGTGCATGGTGCTGAATTAGCCCAGCTCCACTGTGAGACTCGGGGCGTGTCTACACTTGAAATGCTACAGTGTGCTTCTGTAGCAACCCTACCTGTGCCGAAGGGTGGGGCTGTCCTGTCAGCATAGGTAATCCACCTCTCTGAGGGGCTGGAGCTAGGTTAACAGAAGAATTCTTCCATCGACCTAGCACTGTTTACACCAAGGATTAGGCTGGCTTAACTGCCATTCAGGGGTGTGGATTTTTCACACCCTGAGCCATGTAGTTGAGCTGACAATTTTCTACTTTAGACCAAGCTTATATGTAGGCTGCCCTCTGTTTTTCTGCAGTGCAATTTTAGGGCAGGAGAAAAGGTTACATTGGGTAGCTACCTACCTAGCTATTAGGAGACGACACAAGGAGAGAAGACACACCTTGGTCAAATCCTTACTGTGGAGCGCTGGGCTGAGGTATAGCACTGGGAGGCCACTTTTCTACATCTGACTTAGCCATGGAGTTTCACTGTCTCAAGTGCTAAGCCATACCCAGCATACTCAGGAAACCAAAGTGTTTTTTTTTTAACCACGTTAAATCTTTTTACGCCATTTCAGTTGGGATAAAGGGTCTTTTCTCTCCACCTTCACGTGTCTTCTTCAACTACTGTAAAAGGGGTAGCAACTTTACTAATTTATTTGCAGAAGCCATTGAAGATTACATCTACTGCGATCAAATCCCCTTAAGTAAAATATAAACCTCTACTTCACTGAATTTAAAGCCTAAATCAATAATGGACATGAAATCATCAAATTTAATCTCAAACGCTGTGAACCCAAGTAATCACTCTTCTTGATATAAAACTAATTCCATTTGACAATAAAATACTGCTAGCCGGTGCCATAAACCAATGGAACAAATAACTTTCTTAACCCTGACAGTTGCTGTCCAGAATCATTACAACAATCTTTCCTGAACTATCAAGCATTTTGTGGTGGTATGGTCTTTAGCAGGACTCTAAAAAAAAACAAAACCATGCCATAGCCACAAGGGTGAGAGAGAATTTATTTTAAAAGCAAAGAGCTACAATATTTCCCTCTCTTGCCATTAGCCAAAGCAGTGCTGTTTGTGCACAGCAGCTAAAAAACTAATGCCATCAGTGAAAGCTGCTAGTACCGGCATTAGGAAAAATAAGGATTTTTTTCCTCTTTTGGAGTTTTCTCAAGAGAAGTCTTTTATTTGTGCGGTGTTGGCATGATGGACTACAACACTGCAGAGCAGTTATGGTCTATCATGTCAGTGCAGGCTGTATTTTGGGACTCCTTAATTCATGCATCATTGACACAATAGTCTACAACGGCTCCTTCAGAAACTTTTTGGACTATCTTATCACTATGTACCTAGGTAGTTCTTAATACATTGTTACGGTCTCAAGTATCCTGCATACTAATACACTTATATAGTATCGATAACATGTAGCTCCTGGGCATATGCAGTGGTGGTTTTTCGAAGCTAAAGTGAAATTGACAGGTTGATTTAGGCCCCAAATTTAGGTTTGGCAAAACCTACGATCAGTAGGACTGTGCCTGTAATTTCCTTGAAATATGCATTGCTACAGTCCATTTAGGAGTTAAACATTTCCCTACTGTGTTTGCAGATGAAAAATCCTTGAATTCAATGGAGCTGGGAAAAGGATGCACTCAGAGAGAACTCATTGCCAGATTGGAACCTAGAATGTTGCAGTATTGTAATAGTGCACAAGAGTGGGAAGTGTACATGTACGCACAAGCCGGGACATATGGACATCTTTATAGCGAAGCTCGCAGACACAGACTAATGGCACCTAGCCATGCTCTTGTTAGGTTTTTAGAATATAGATCTCATTATGTAATCTTGACATCAAACTCTTCTGTTCCTAATTCCTAATGTCATGGACAAGTAATATGCCAAGCATGTGAGACGTGACATCTGTCCTGAATGCCCATATACTCGGAGTTCTACTTGTAATTACAAAAGAGCATGTCCTGTTGATCCTTTGAGAGAGAGCCAACTAAATATAAGAACACTATTACTCCAGGATACAGGAGTGTTATCTCAGTAATAACTTGTTCTTGTAATAAAGTGTGAGTCAGGCAAACAGAACAGGGACAATGAATGAATGAACATAAACATCCAGCCAGCGCTAAAACAGAGACAAAACCTCCCTACTGCTTCTGAGAGATGAGAACAGTTTGTAATACATTACAGAGCAGTGTTTGCGATGGACCGGATAATCCTTATGGCAGAATGCATGACGCCGGCAATGTTCGAAAGTCTGTGGAACCTCAATTAGTTGTTATGTACAGAAATTTCTGACTCAAAACTGATTGAACCAGGAGATGAAATTCTACTATCAATTAACACAGTGTCATTTGTAGCACTGTCGGAACTAAAGGCCTGATTTTTCAAATATATTTAGGCACCTATCTGCTTCCAAAAGTACCTAACTCCCATCAATAGGAGTAAGGACCTAGGCACGTTTGATAATCCTGCTAGGCATCTATCCACATCTTTAAGCATCTAAAATAACTTTGAAAATGCAGCCTTAAGTGACTTCACAATTTATGGGCAGGTCTTCCTGCCTTCCTAGCAATATCCAAACAGCTATGGGACACTCTTATGAGCATGGCCTTTCAAGAACCCTTTTCAATATGCGGTAGTAAAATTTCAAGTCTACAATGGCTTTTAAATGACCACAGAGTGCTAAGACTTACAACTTTGCAAACATTCATTAAGCCACAACACACCCTGTTAAAGTATCAGAGGGTAGCCGTGTTAGTCTGGATCTGTAAAAGCAGCAAAGAATCCTGTGGCACCTTATAGACTAACAGAGGTTTTGGAGCATGAGCTTTCGTGGGTGAATACCCACTTCCATGACATGCATCTGAGGAAGTGGGTATTCACCCACGAAAGCTCATGCTCCAAAACCTCTGTTAGTCTATAAGGTGCCACAGGATTCTTTGCTCCTGTTAAAGTAAGCACTATCCCCAATTGACAAGAACCTGAGGGACAGATGGGGTCACACTAAGATCAGGGGCACAGTTTACTCATGCTGAGTTAGTACATTGTGTAGCGCCAAAGAAATCAATGGGCTGGATTTTCAAAAGAGCTCAGCTCCCTTTTAGGCACCATGGGTGCTAAGCATTTGAAAATCTGGCCTTAGGCTCTTTCAACAATCTCACTCAATGGGACTAACAAAGTAGTAACTCAACATCATGATGTCAGGGTCAATGCATTCTGCACACACTAGGGTCTGATTCTGCTCCCATCGAAGACTGAGGAGGCTTGCTCATCAATCTGTCAGACCCTTGGATGGAAAACAGTAAACCAGAGCAAATGCATATTGTTATTTTCTTTTTAATACCCAAGCCTCATTTTTTGCTTTTGATATTTCTGTCACTTAATATCTTGTCATGTTCCCTGATTGTACTTCGGCATCTCTGGACCTGATCGAACATTTAAAATGATCTTACCCAGGCTCTTAAAACAAACAAAAATACTTTCATTTGATACAGTCATTGCATCAATAGCTAAGGAATAGGTATGAGTTACTGTGTGAGTGAAAGACATTTCAAATGAGAGTTGTAATTTTATAATCATAACTTTTTAGGATAACTGCTACTTTAATGACAATTAATAGTTTCAAAGCACAATACAATCTGTGCATAGAGAAGACATGATTTTTTTTTGCTTGATCTCTGTCACTCATAGTTAATTAAAACAAGAAAAACAATATTCCAACCTACCATGGTGAAAAAAATAATGAAGATTCCTTACACATGCAAATATATTCAAAGTGATATTTTAGATTTATAATTATAAGATTCCAGAAGATAATGAATTTAATGTTGTAAATAACATGCCAGATTTTAAATGACAATTATGGCTTTCTGTGGTTCAAGAATCAACATGCTGTTTTTGTTCTGTTGGATAAATACTCATCAGCACTGCAATAACATTCTGGCTGTAATTATTTAGAGCTTAGTCAGAAATAGATTTCCATTATTACCTGTCACTGAAGGTACAGGAATCTGTGCGGCTGTGGAGCACGGAGCCTGATCCAACCTCTCTGCTCAAAAATCTTCGGCCATATTCCTCTCTCACCTGGCTACCTATCACACATCACATGATAGTGGAAGGATTGGTATCCATCTCAAGGATTTCCATAGCACTTACAAATTGCCTCCCTTAAAACTTAGGGTGGCCACTAACACATTTCCAGACCATCAGACATTCCAGTATGTCCAGGAATGGTGGAAGTGGGCATGACCTTGCACACACAGTGTGTATGCTACACAAAGGATGCCATTTTGAAGAGCATGCCACTCCAATTCCACTAGCATAACTTCACTCAGCTACGTGTGTGTGGGTGGAACAGCCCACTCTTCAAAAACGGTTTTCCCCATCTGATACCAGACAAAACTATATTTGGTTTTGTCTCAGTACCAGACAGAGGAAAAAATATCCAAAAGAGGATGGTCTGGTTTAAGACTGGATGCATAGCCAACATATTTAAACTCAGATTTGTTTCTAAAGGGCTAAGGTTACAACCGTGCTCTGTAAATATATGGCCAGATTCACAGAGAAAGACTGCCAAGAGAAGATATGTGTACTGTTTCTTTAAAATTGTAGCAGGAAGCCGGACCAGGAGGGCCCTGGAGAAGATTCTAGAGAAGCAGAGAGAGAGAAGCTCCAGGGATAAGAGTGTTTCCCTTAATTTAATCAAGTTCCTTGTTCAATATTAGAAGAAAGCAGCTTGTTCCGTGATCCTTCATTATTGACACGACGAGCACCTTGGCTAGAAACCTGTAAAATGCAACAGCAGCATTTTTCACAGGGCTCGGAAACTAAGTTTTTCAGATTCCAGCTAACCACCCTCCCGCCCCTGAAAACAACCACCAATGTTTCCCCTCCTGTATTTGTTCCAAAGAGCTGTTCCTCCTTATGCTACACTATTATAAAACATTCCTATGCACTATCCTTTTATACGAAGCTTAGAATGGAAGTCTAAGCACTGGTTTCTCTAGCTTCCAGATGTGGCCCAACAATTAGTGCTTCTGCGTGGAAATTACACATGCAAATTTTGCAGAAAAAGCGGCATATGCAGACATGAGGTCAGGCCCTTTTAAGGCATATATCCCGATGCATATGGTAGCAGATAACTGAAGCATGGTTAGTACATATGAGGTGCATGATTGTCACACTCATCAGGACCTCCTGAGTGGAGAAAAAATAACAGGTGTGCCTTGACCACACAGCAAGAGCATATATTTGCTCATTCATACAGATGAACAAACTACATGGGATAGAATTACAACTAGAACTGGTTGAAAATTTTCCAACACAACCATTTTCTATCGAAAGTGCATCAAAATCAAAATGTTTTGCAGAAATGTGTCATTTTGATGTCAAGACATTATTAGAATGAGATTTCTGATTTTTCATCCTGAAACCATTTTTTCGTTTTTGATTTTTTTTACATAGCTGACATTGGAAGGAAGCACTTCAATTGTACTGAAATGAAATGTTCAACTTGACCCACAATGAAACGTTAGGGAAAAAATCATTTTGCAGAAAGTTTCAAAATTGCTTCTTTTTCTTCCAGTTCGGTATGAAAACAAATTTTGAAATCTCAGAATTTCCCGTGGAATGGAAATTCTGACTTTTGGCCAACTCCAGTTACAATCTTCGCTTCCTTCCACCAGGGAAAATGTGACCTAGAATGTGACGTAGAATTACAATGTTGAGTTCCTTAAATGTCTGCAAAAAAATCCAGGAGCCAGAAAAAAAACAAACGCAGACACTTCCCAATAAAGGTTGGTCTCATATTATTTCCAGACCATTTTTGCAGGCTCATGATGTGAGATGATACGGACAGACGTCAGAGAAGCAATCACCATTTTGGAGTTCCAGCTCAGTTTGGATAAGCATCCTGATCTTTATGGGTAGTTGTACATCTCTAAACATACAGTATTATTCCTAAGGATTCTACTTATATCCATTACCACAACACCCCACTTCTGTCCAGCAAGTGTGGCTGTGATGGAGGGAACCAAATTCATCAAGTGGGATTCAGTTGCCAGCTAGCACCAATATTATTTAATCACTAGCACTAAGACAAATCTGAAACAAGCCCTCCCTAAAAAAAAGTCATTAATGATGTACCTGCAGCAATTATTGTCAACAGATGTGCTCCCTTACCATTAAGTCTGTGCCCTTTGAATTGTTGAGCCAAATTCATAGCCTGGTGTAACCCCCTCATGCTCAGCTGCATTACTCTGGGGGAGGATTTGGGCTCATGTTTTATTGCCATATGAGAGAAACAGGCGGACAAATTGTCCCTTTCACTTTCTAAAGCTGCATTTTATGCAACTTGATGCCTGCGTCCAATGCTAGTTTAGCACTTGGAAATTAATGTACAGATTGGACAGAAAGTTCATTGGCTTGAGTCTGAGGGTCTAGATTCCCAAGGGTAGCCTCGGGAGAGGTCACCCACCTATGATTTACTCGGTTCTAGCACCTGCTGAAGGCCATGCTGAAAATAGGATTAATTTTTAATTTCCCAAATTTGACTTTGGCAGCTGTAGGAGGTTTCTCTTTCTTTTCTAAAATATTGATGAGTCAGGAGCAATGTTCTGCAGGGGAAAGATCAGAATTCAAATGAAATCTCTGGCCCATAAACAGCTACTGTTTTCATGAGAGTTATTTATGGTTCTCCATGAGCTGGCCAATTTTTCTCCCAAACATTTTGGCTTACTATGGAGATGACATCTGCATCCTTCTGTGGGCTGCCAGAATAAGAAAACATATGCAAAACATCTAGAGAAGATGGGGAGAGGCAGTAACTTAGTGCACCAAATTCTGCTCTCAGTCATGCTGTAAATCCAGAGTTACTACAGATTTTAATGTTTTTCTTCAAGAATATTGGTTCAGATTTGGCTCCAATTTACACCTTCAATCCCATCGATTGCATTGAATTAGATGGCTATAAGCCAGGCAGGAGAGAAAGTAACTTAAAGGACTTACCCGTATGCGGGAGTCCTGAGCCAGGCGTGGTCTCAACTGGAAGAGGCGTGGCCTCAACTGGAAGAGGTGGAGCCTTTCAAGATTTAAAGGCCCTGGGGCTCTGGCTGTGGCTGAGAGCCCCAGAGGCTTTAAAACACTGCAGGAATCCTGCTACTGCTACCCTGGGGCAGCAGGGCTCAGGCTCGGGCTGGAGTAATGGCAGCAGGGCTCCAGAGGCGATTTAAAGGGTCTGGGGCTCCAGCCGCTGTGGAGAGCCATGGGCCCTTTAAATCCCCGCCAGAGCCCAGCTCTCGAGGCTCCAGCAGCCGGACTCAGGCAGGGATTTAAAGGGCCCGGTGCTCCTGCCACTGCAGGGAGCCCCGGGCCCTTTAAATTGCCTCCGGAGCCTTGCCACCATTGGGGTAGTGGAGGCAGGTCTCCGGCAGTGATTTAAAGGGCCTGGGGCTCTGGCCGCTGTCTACCTTAATTCCAGGCAAATTGCACCCCAAGATATTTTTCCAGTCAAAGCCAATCCTCTCATTATTACAGCAGTGGTCAGGGGCATCAACCAAGCTGCATTGTGCTATATGCTGGACATACACATAGTAAAGAGTCAGTGCCTGCATAGAAGGGCTTACATTCTAACTAGACAAGAGTGGGAGAAAGTACATATTATTACCCCATTGTACAGATGGAGACCAGAGACCAAGAGAAATAGTCTTGCCTAAGATCACACATAGGGAGTCTATGTCAGAGCAGGCAACTGAATCAAAAACTCTCCTGAATCCACTTTAGTGTCTTAACCACATGATCATCCTTCCTCACAATTATAGTCTGCTCTTCCAACATTGGCGTCATCATAATGATACCATCATAAACCGTCAACAGGCTTAAAAACAACCTCACTGATATTTCATTGCTGGTTTTGTTAACTGGTCTATTTCCCTTTGCTGTCAGAGCTCTGCTGCCTTTATTGCTCTGTCAGACACCACATTCTTTGCTTTAAAACAATCATATTGCTTGTGGTGAACTGGTTTGGAGAAAATGAGAAATGACCTCCACCACCACCTTCTTTTCCTTCTTCTTTTCTGACTTTGGATACAAATATGGATAATATATTTTCCCTAAGTGGCTGATTAGATTTTATTTTTAATTTAAAAAAAAATCAGGACTTTTTTTGAGCAACTGTAGAATTGGTTCCAATTTTGAAGTTACAAATAAAAAAAAATCAAATAAATTTTCTAAAAATGTCAACATTTTCCTCTTCCTTTCAGCTTTATTCTCAATTTCCATTTTTCATTTTGGACTAGATGACCTCTGGAGGTCCCTTCCAGTTCTATGGTTCTATTATTCTAATATTATTACTGAAGTAATACTTCACACTTATGGTTCCAGGTACTTTAATCCAAGACTATCCAAGTGCTTGTGAGATGTATAACCTGAGGTTCAGCAGAAGTTAAAAGTAGTACCGACAGAAAATTTTCTGTTAAAACTGGTTTTGGGTGGAAAATTGGTTCTCCGACAAAATGAAATTTTCTGTGGAAAATTTTGATTTCTTGTTGAAATACTGAATGCATAAACCCCAAAATATTTTGATTCTGAACTATTGCTGCTGCGCCTTGAGGAACTGTAGTTTGGATGCAATGTTCTCATTCTCCTCTATGAGCTGGACTCCATTTCCTATGATGCACACTGCCATCTGACTACCATGATGCAGTCACCAAGAGAGGACATTGTAGTGCAACATGGGAGATTCTGTCTGCCCAGGGAGGGAGACCTATAGAGGAGAATTGGTGCATGAGGCACTCAAACTACAACTTCCGTAAGATCCTATGGCAACATCTTTAACTAATGTCGTTTTTTGGCTGAAATATTCTGGATTTCATTTTTCATCAAAAATGCAAACATTTTAACCAGCTCTAATTAAGAGTCTTGATTAAGAGCATGAAGTAGCTCTGGAGCAGAGCCAGGACTAGAATTCAGGGGTGAAATTCCGGCTCCACTGAAGTCAATGAGCATTTTGCTATGGACTCTGATGTGGGCTGGATTTCACCCCATGTTTCCCAACACTCTCCTCTTTAAGCTAACTACTAAAATATTCTGCCATCTCTTAGAAAGAAAAAAAGTAGTAACTGAATGTTACTCAGCAGTAATTTAAGGGAAAGTGTCAAATATACAAGCAATTGCTGCCCAATAAAAAAAACGTTTTCCCACTATGCTGTTCTGTTTATTTTATTTAACAGCAGGCTCCAATAATCTGCTCGGAAGGTAAAGTGGCCACCTGGGCTCCAATGACAATGCAGACCGGAACTTCACTCTTTTTTGACATCTGATGCATTGGTGTTACCATCTCTGACACTGACCAAATTTTCCTTAATCCACTCTGGCCAAAGGAGAACAATTTCAGTCAAATGTAGGCCTTTCTTTGAATACTGCTGCTCAATCATCTGATTCAGTTGAGCCTGGATCTGAATTTACATATCAGTGGAAATGTTAACATTCATTCTGTTAACATTATGTAGTTGCTACTTGCTAGTGTGTTAATTGTCCAAAGACTAAATGATGCCCCCTAGTGAATATCACAGCCTGGATTTCTGCTCCTCATCAGGAAAAAATGCCCTGTGCAGTTAAAGGATTAAAACAGACCAAGCCAAATTATGTCACCTTCGTTATCTAATGTTAACAGACACCTGGCCAAAGCAACTGTTTCAAATGAAAACCAGACATGTTTTTTTTTCACTCCTGAGCCCATCGCAACACTTAGAGGAAGAAAAGCAACAGCTCTACACCTCTTGGAAATACAGGAGTTGTTCCACTCTACTGGGACAATAGAACCCTGGAACCCTCTGATAGCCCTGATCTGGCAAAGGACATAAGCACATGCTTAATTTTAGCAAGTGAGAAGTCTCACTGATCTAATCTGGTACCTTGACTTCAATGGGACTATTCACATGTCCTTAAGCATTTTGCTACATTGGTGCATTTACTGCATTCCCCAAGGATATACAGCAGGAGGAGGAGGAAGGCGGGAGGGGCGGCAGTACCTGGGTCCCAGTTTCCCCACAGCATGGGGGAAGGGTGTCTTCCATGCACTGTTCTGGGTCCAGGGTGATGCTCTGGGGAGGAGTGGCCCCAGCTGGGCCCCATTTTACCCCTCTATGGTTCAGTGCAGCAGCGCCTGCTTTGAGTACTTCTGCAGGTGTTCCTACCAGCTGGACTCTACTAGGTTTGCTACACAAGATCCACAGTTTTGCAGATTAAAATGGGAAACCTTTGGGGCCTTCCACTGAACAGAGTTTCACGCTATCTTAAAAATCATGGTAAATAGATTCCACTGTCTAACCAACAACAAACCAACTTGTGCAATGATTCACACACAGCATGGGGGGCGGGGAGGGGGAAGAAAGGGGTTTTTCTTGGTTTGGAAAGATCGTCAACAGGACAGAGTGCCAAGTCTGCTCAGCAGTTACTGAGGGTCTGATCCAACCTGTCGGTGAAAAGACTCTCATTGATTACACTGGGCTTTGGATCAAGGACTAAGTGCTTGAGCAGGTGAGATGCCAAGTGTTCCAATCCCTATAGATTCATGGCAAGCTGAGGGCACTCATCACCTCACATTATTTTTAAATTACAGTAACAACTAGAGGGCTCAGCTGAGATCAGGGCCCCACTGTGCCAGATACTGTCCATAATGAGAGACCATTCCTAGTGCAGACAGATTACAGAGCCACAGAAAGGTAAAATGACATCCTCAAGGTCATACAACAAGTCAGTGGCAGCAGAGAATAGACTGCTGAGTCCATTATCCATTGGACCATATGCCTCTCATGGAGCAACGTGAATATGTGCAATCAAATTCTGTATCTGAAAAGCAGCTGACAGATGATTTTTTCCTTTCAGCTCAGAGAGGTTACTCTCCATGTTTCCTTCTTGCTCTCCACAGTTCCTCTACCAATGGCAGGGGGTCCTGTTTAGAGCTGGTCCGAAAACAGAATTTCCATTCAGCAGAAAATGCCAACATTTCAAACTTGGTTTATGTTCCAAATGGAAATGAAAAACCAAAAATTTTCAAGCAATGAAAATTCTGAAAAAAATTGACTTGGGACCAATTGAAACGTGTCCTTCTGATGAGGAAATTTTTTTCATTTGGATAATGTCATAACACTAGGATAGAAAATATATTATATTATCAATATTTCAATATAACATTAAAGTCAAAATGAAATTAATCTACATGCTTCAACATTATCAAAACAATGACAAAGTTGAAATAATTCATTTTTTCTTTGTCCTGTCAAAAAATGCATTGAAAATGACACTTGCCATGAAATATGTAAAGTTTGACAAAAGTGCATTTTCTGATGAAAAACACTTCCACCAATTTTTTTTTTTGTCCAACTCTAGTCCTGCTGCTTTTTGGAGTCATACTGCAGCACCAGTGCCACCCACTGGTCACAGAAATGTCACCCATACGTAAATTCCTTATACAAGAGCACTAATCAGCTCCTTTGATTGTCCCAACTAATGGGAAGGGGATGTACTGTTTTGGTTCTTGCCTCCTGCAATCCGCACTAACCACAGACTGTATCTGAACAGTCTCACCTGTATTCCAGACCTTACTAACCAATAAAAGGGCACTGTAGTTACAATCATATTAATATAGCAACACGCAGGCACATACCATTTAGCTAACCTCCACCTCACCACCCTGACAGAAGAGTGGTCCACCTCATCTGCTATCTATACTCCATGAGTCAGAAGAACATGAAATGCAGAAAACTGTGCTCTATGTCACTTGTGCGGTAATTGTTGGGACATTTCTTCCTGACCACCAATGGTGGGTCAGTTCATGCCCTGAATCTTGAGGCTGGATAGATCATGTGATTTAATACTGTTAAGTAGCATCTTTTTATCAAGATACAGCTAGTTGTCTTAGGGAGTGCTGTACAGTCATATCATAGAAGAAAAAATTTGGAGATTACACTATTTTGATTTACAGCCATTGCAAAACCTGCAAAACCTTGGAGTCATCTTCCATACCCTAGAGAAGGAAACTTCACTGGCATTTACAACAAAACTATTCAGCAAGAGTTTGTTGGAATTTAATGCTACAATTACTCCAAACAAACAACAGTAGAATAGGTGTGTCGGTAGCCCATGCAAAGCAAAAGTGCAATTTGTTAAAGGTTTGTTATTTGTACACAATTGCAGCACTACAGCTGGCTGAACATTTTAAGATGGAACAGTCTTCTGTCGGAAAACGCGGATTCAAGTAAATCAAAATGTTTTGCAGCAACATAATGATTTTGTTGAAATTTTTGATGAAAAATTGTTGGTGTTTCATTTTGCTAAAGTTGAATTTGGACGTCACTGTTTCAAATACATCATATAGCACAGCTGATGTGAAGCACTGTGACCTTATTAAAGCGAAATGGCCTTTTTGATATTTCTGAAACAAATGTGTTTTGAATTGTCACTTGGCAGGAAATTTCAAAATGTATGTTTTTCATTCTGGTTTGGGGGAAAAAAGGGAATCTCATCGGATGGAAAATCGGAATTTTGACCAGCTCTGTGCAGAACATCTTCATGAGCATATCAGGCCACTCCAATGGGATAAATTAGTAGCTTTCGGGCTACTCTAAACATTGTTGTTATGGGTGCTAGGTCCTCTATGGCATCTGCAGGGACAGTGGTGTACATTGGCGCTCTTACAGAAGCAGCATGCCACCCAAAGATCACCCTATATAAAGAAGGGTCTCCCAGGCCTTTTGAGATGGTTTGTGCTGGTGGCAGGGTGTGAAACAGCCAGAGCATGGTTCAGATTGTGTGCTAACCCCTTGATCGGAAAAGTTTACATATGCTGTGTGCTGCCTATTATGCACTAGTGTCTTATCACCAGATATATTCAAACTAGAGCTGGAACCAAAGGTACGGATTTGCAGCTGTCCACATTATGGCAGTGTACAGACATAACAGCCTGCTCCTATAAACACTTTCTATCAAACGTAGCATGAATAGTCCCACTGCCTTTGGGACTCGTGGTAGTAAGCATGTGCTGTATCAGAGCCATAATTTGCAGCCATATGCTGATGATTGTTTTACTAAAGCAATCCATTACAAGAGGAGGAGTGCAATGACTGACTTTTTTTAATGGCTCATTGTTTCGATGCATGCTGTGTTTGTTAACAATTTGATAATTGACCACGAGGCAGCAGAGTTCCCCAAAACTTACTACTAATAAATGTTATTTTGCTACATTCACCCCCACTTGACTAGATCTGTGGGGTGCCTGTTTCTAACACATCACAGTCTGGTTTCTCTCCTATTAGAGCACCATAGACAAGTATTGTTTGCTAGAGGCCCAGGGAATTCACTGAATCAGTTTCACCCTCATTGAAAGTCCATTTACTGTAACGGAGATACACCAGAGATGAAGACTGGCCCAGTCTTTCCAGAAGGTTAAGATGCTGTTGCCACTGTAAGATTTTATGTTGTACACCTCTACCTCAATACACCACTGTCCTCGGGAGCCATCTTACTGTGTTATAGGTGAAACCATGTTATATCGAACTTGTAGGGCAGAGCACCGACCCCCACATCACTGTTTTACTACATTATATCAGAATTTGTGTTATATCAAATCGCATTATACTGGGGTAGAGGTGTATTTACAAAGCTACATATGTGGCTTTGACTTTGGGGTCTCGCAACTGTTCTCCTCATTGTTTAACATTTTTTCTTGTAGGCAGTACATTTGTTTATTTCATGGAAAGGGAAATTTGCCACAAATTTAAGTCAGCCCAACTTTGGGGCTGCTGCTGACGGCTCTTACTGGCTTTACAAAATTGTGCTATTTCTTCCTTTCCTATCTTATTTTGGTGTCTTCTTTTTTGGGGGGGGCATAGTCAAACAACGGCAGAAGCTAATCTGTATTTTGTGTCTCTCCTGTAGCCTGCTGTATATCCCAGAACCATGGCTGTGTGGCAGTCCTGTTTCAGTCTGTTGTTGCTGTGGACGACCTGTTTCACACCAGAATGGTTTAGGCAGGTCTGAAGCAAATCTTCAGAAGGGCTCTGGCAGCTCCTGCTTGTTACGTATTCTACAGGCATTCATTAAAATGATCTCACGGGTCTCAAGGTGGAAATATTGTGGAGGATTATTTAGTTTCCCTTCTGTCACATAAAAAAAAATCATAGGGCAGTTTCAGAAGCAAGACACAGCGAAGTGGTGATGTGAGTTACGTGTTGGTAAATTAAAAAGGCAAAGCCCCTGCTTCATCCTTAGCCTCCTGCTAGTTGCTTTTCCTCCTGCAGTTCTGCACAGCCATTCCATGATTTCGTAACTTACACCACCGTTTATGTCACCTATGGCCGCAGCTCAGACTCATCCACCAGGGAGGTTATCAGTGAAGATTTTGTGCATCTGCCATCACTTCATTATTAATTATTATTATTATTATTATTTGTATTATGATCGTGCCTAGAAGTCCTAAATGAAAGGAGAGCTGTATTGTGATAGGTACAGTAACTCCTCACTTAATGTTGTAGTTAAGTTCCTGAAAAATGCAACCTTAAGCAAAATGATGTTAAGCGAATCCAATCTCCCCATAAGGATTAATGTAAACGAGGAGGTTAGGTTCCAGGGAAATTTTTTTCATCAGACAAAAGACTATATTATATATATATATATATACACACACACACAGAGTATAAGTTTTAAACAAACAATTTAATACTGGTACACAGTGACGATGATTGTGGAGCTTGGTTGAAGTGGAGGAGTCAGACAGTGGGATATTTCCCTTACTGTTAAATGATGAACTAGCAATTGGCTGAGCCCTCAAGAGTTAACTCTCTCACTTTACAAGGCAGCAGGAATGGAGGGAGAGATGCACATTTCCCCTTTAAGTACACTGCCTTGTTAATTAAATCAGCTTGCTGAGACTGCAGCTGCTGCAAACTCTCTCTGTCCTGAGCCCTGGTGTGTCCCCCCTGCTCTATGGAAAATGGGGTAAGCGGGGTGCAGGGGGAGGGGGACACCCTGAAATTAGCCCCCCTCTTCCTTCCCTCCCCTCCCCCCCCCCCCCCCGCACAGCAAGCAAGAGTCTCGGAGAGCAGCTCCAAGGCAGAGGGCAGGAGTAGCACATGGCAGTGGGAGGGAGGGACAGTTGCAATTGCTAGCCTGCTGGGTGACTGCTGCACAGGGAACTAAGGGGAGTGGGAAGCTGATAGGGGGGCTGCCAGTCCACCCTGGTTCCAATCCCCCAGCAGCTAGCTGCAACGGGCTGTTCTTTCTGCAAGCAGTAGACAAAGCAGGCGGCTGCCAGACAACGTTAGACAACTTTAAACGAGCATGTTCCCTAATTGATCAGCAATGTAACAACGAAACAATGTTAAACAACGTTAAGTGGGATGACTTAAGTGAGGAGTTACTGTACTGTACACACACACACACACACACACACACACACACACAGATCCTGCCCCCTGCAGCGCTTTAGAATCTAAACCGATGAGACAGATGAAGGGCGAAAGAGGAAACAGAAATAGGAAGCAACTTGCCCAAGGACCCACAGCAGGTCAGTGTCTGAGCCAGGAATAGAATCCATGTCTCTTGAGTCCATGTCCAGAACCTTCTTCTCTAGCACATGCTGCCTCCCCTCTGATTACTATTGTGCAACCCACCCTTGCGCCCACTGAAGTCACCTACAGGTTTGCCATTGGTTTTAACAGAAGCAGGATCAGACCCTTTAAGGTTTGAAACTCAGAAGAGCCTAGCTTCCTGTCTGAAGGGTGCTAAGCACTTTGCACCTCTCAAGATCAAGGCCTCACTTAGTGGGTTTAACACATGCAGCCAAGAACATAGGTGATAGTTTGAATTTCTGTGCAGAAGCCTGGCAATGCCTCTTAGGTGACACTTCTTTGGAACGCAAACAGAAGGCAGCCCCGATATCCCAGTGCAGATTTGTTTGGTGCAGAGTCCTCATACGTATGTATTTCCCCCCATTAATGAGATTCTGCTGTCAGGTTGAGAAAGCTCTTTAGAGTCATTGCACAGAGGAGAGGGGACACTTTTGCTGACAGCCTAGATTCTACCCGTCTCTTCAAAACGGAAGACATTAATATTAGATATGCACAGATAACTCCAATGCTCCCTCTGTCATGGGAGCCCACTCCAGTGACATCTTTAGGAGACCCATTGCTGGCAGATCTTCCAACGCTTGCTATGTCGGCCTGTAAATCAGGGGGAAACTGCACAGTTGCAGCCTGCTTTGAGAAAGAGTCTCTGAAGACAATCATTGGGCCATTAGCTTAGACTCGCTTATGCTCCATAAATTAGAGAGGGTAGTAGCCATTCCATTCAATACAGTGCTGGGGGAGTGTATTGCACTCCAAAGTATAAATCATTCAGGATGAGGAAGATGCATAAGGATCTATTGTTATCAACAGATTATACTAAATAATGCCTTAGTCCATGCTGCAAAAAACCACCCCATGGCAGAACATTTCAGAGCCCGGCTCAACCAACTTAGGCTCCCGCTATAGGGTAAAAAATGGAAGTGTAGACATCCCTGCTTGGGCTGGACTTGAGCTCAGCTCTGAAACCTGGCAAGTGGGAATGGCCTCAGAGCTAGGCTGCAGCCTGAGGAGGAATGTCTACAGTGCTAGTTTTAGCCCAGTCAAGAGAGCTCCTGGGCTCGGAGACTGGCTGCCATGGGTTTTTGCTTTGTTTGTTTTGCAGCATAGATGTACCCTGGCCTCATCAACAGACTGTCTCCCACCATCACTCCACCAACACACAAATCCTGCATCCCCTCCTCTCTGACTGCAGGAAAAGAGTAACCTGTACTGGGGCTGCACACAGAGCCTTGTCTGTCATTGGAGACACTCCCTCTGCAGCAGTGCCCAATGGGAGCTTGAGGGTGAGTCAAGGGAGTAGGCTCCATCCCTGTTAAGGGCTTCTAGTTATTCTTACCCCCTTCCCCACAAGGAGTGTGGCTTCTACTCCAGTCTCAATGGAGGAGGAGCTACAAGGTAGATCAGCCTCTGAAATATTGTGGGGAGAATTGACGTCATGAAGCCCCCCCAACAAGGTCCTAAGCTGGAGGTTGGGAGCAGGATTCACTATGAATAGCTACAGAAAGATCATTATTTTACTGCAGCGGATGGAGAACAAAGGCTCAGATTTTCAAACCTGCTTGGCTCTTATTTAGACAAGCTGATTTTCAAAAGAGTAAGTTGGGGGTTGATCTCTTTTGACAAACTATCTCAATTCAGGGTGCTGAGCACTGGAAAAAATCTGACCCCCCAACACTTCAGGAAGGAAAAAGCTTTAAGAGTCCCAATAGCTCGCGAGCTGCAAAAACGTCCCAGAGAGCCATCCATTTCAACACGCTCGCACATAGCGAGAGACAAAAAGCAGACCCAGGAAGTCACGGACAGAGAAATTTTGCAGGAAATAAATGAAATCATTATTGAAAAAATGATGGTGGCGGGAAAAAAAAAGCGGTGCATGAAAAAAAAAAGTTCCTATATTAGGCGAGAGAGGGAAAATTGCCAGCATAAAAAGCAAATACTGTGCTACCTTTCAGAAGCTAGGGACATTTGTCTCCGCTAAGTTTTACACAAGTGACTTCAACTAGCACACTCTGTTTCTGAGCCACAAAGATTCAGTATTTAATTGGAAGCATTATATTGCTGGCGCTGTCATAGAGAGGCACGACAGATTTTCAAAACACTGCAGAGGGAATAAATGGAGGTGTTGACCCTCGGTCCTTGGTTTGGTTTTATTCCCCTTTAAAATTAATCATACATCCCCAATACCCTGAATGGAATGGTGTGAACAGAACGTAGCCAAGGAATATATACCTGTGTCTCACTATTTCCTTGCTATACAGAGCACATTACCAATTTTCATCTTCCATCTTCCCATTAACTGTCACACAGCTAATAGATCCTTAAAAATTATGTGCTGTCAGCTCACATTGGTACATTTACTATATAGTCTTAGGATGATAATTGCATTAGAGTTACGGGGCTCCATATTGCTTCAGTTGAGATGAATGGAAAAATGTCTATTGTTTTCTAAGGTAGCAAGAATGGGCCTGTTGAATGCTAATGTGCATTTCACATTGCTCACTCGAATGTTCCATCACGACAAAAGTGCTGCCTGCTTCCAATATGGAGACCAAACACTACACGTGCAGTCTGATAATGTAGCCTTGCAAAGTCATCACTGTGGATGTTTCATTAGCCCAGCCATAATATCTGTGCTCACCGCCTCTCATCATAAAGATGAAGGGGAACAAACACTCACACACCAAACTAATGATATTTTAATCTGACATTAGAAGAAAAATTTGCCCCAGCCAGCCAAGCAAGTAGAATTTACTAAGGCAGTGATAGATGATATTATTGAAAACCATTATTGAAAAAGAGGAAATGTTCATGTGAAAAAAAAACAAATGTATCCTTTTATGATAACAACAAAAATTAGCTCCACTGTAGGAAATTATAGGCTGGCATTCATTTAGCCATTTATGGAGTAATACACTGTAGACTTTAAAGCACACAATATAATTACTCTAACACAGTGATTAACCAGCAATTAGTATCTGCCCATCTTGCATTAGAATCCTTGCTTTTTTGTAATACTTCTTTTTATCTCTACCTATGTTCATGAGTACAAAAGCTTAGAGATGTTCACAGCATTGCAAATAATTAGCACAACTCAGATGTTTCAACAATGCACCACAGTTCACTAACCAGAATGGAAGTTGGTGTGTAACGTATGGACTAATGCACATCATCTGTATGCTGATTATTCATTTGTTTGCATATTGCTAATTACCATGTTAACTGTAAGACATTGCTGTCCGTGGACAAACTGTGGGCCTCCCCTTATTCTACAGAACAACACGGCTGGTTATCTGCCAGACGCCTCTTGACACATTTGGAATAAGGGCCATTCCTAAGGATGAAAATGAAGAAAAAAAGACAGAATTTGAGTGGATTTGCAAGAACCAACTACAGACACATTGGCACAGAGAAGCTGATTGCACGGTGGCAATTTTGTCTTTGACATAGAGGCATCGCCATGGGCAACAGTGCTGAGAAAAAGCAAACATGCCGGGACTCTAGAGAGCTAAGAAATGGAAAATTGGGACTAGATGAGTAATGAAAGCCAAAGTCTCATTCGATGAGCAGAGTTTGATAGGGTTGTGATTTATCACGAACTCCCTGCAATTTATTATTAACAAAAAAAAAAAAGAAAAAAAAGATGGAGACAAACTTTCAGACTTAATCAATGAGTTTCCAAATTTCTGTTTGGCTCTTTTGGAAGTTGCTAAACAGGGCTTAGTTCTGACTTTTTACCTGCTTTATCTGTCCACATTTTAAAGCAATATGAAATAGGTTTTGTCTCGAGAAGAGAAGATTGAGTGGTGACATGACAACAGTCGTGAAATATGTAAATGGTTGTTATAAAGAGTTGTTCTCTATGTCCATTGAGGAGAGGACAAAAAAGAATGGGCTTAATCTGCAGCAAGGGAGATTTAAGTTAGATATTAGGAAAAACTTTCAAAAGATGAGGACAGTTAAGTACTGGAACAGATCACACAGGTTCCAGGGAGGTTGTAAAATCCTGGTCACTGGAGGTTTTTAAGCACTGGTTGGACAAACACCTATCTGTGATGGTTTAGGTATACTTGGTCTTGCCTCAGCACAGGGGACTGGATTAGATGACCTCTTGAGGTCCCTTCCAATCCTACATTTCTATGCTTCTATGCAATACAAGAGGATAGGAGTATTATATTAAACGAAAATTATTAAGACTCATGTTCAACCCTGAAATACTTTCATAGGGGCAGACCTTCGCTTGGAGTAAATTGTCATAGCTCCATCAACTTCATCATTTATACTAGCGGCGTACCTGCCTCACTGATCTAAGGTCAGAGGGGATGCATTGGGAGCATTTGAGTTTGCCTTTCTGCAGAGCACAGCTGTATAATTTTACCCAGTGATTTTTATTTTTTTATTGGGTTGGTTCAAATTGGTTTTGGTGGCTGCGAATGCATGAAGTACACCCTCTCTGCAATCCTTCTGCCCAAAGAGAACTAGCCAATCCTGCTGCAACTGCAAGGTTTGAAGACGCTATCCCTGTAGCACTCCCAGCCCCTGTTCACCCAGAAAATGAGCAACCATGACTGAGAAATTATCACTGGCCTCAGTAATGATGAATTATAAAGAATGCCATGTCCTATTCATGTATTCAGCAGCACTCGATAGCCCATATATTTGCTAAATGCTTGCAGGGAGTTTCTTTTTGCTCAAGCAGTAGAGGCCTGTGCTTGCTTTCTGGACAGGAGGCTCTCAGCTCCATCCCCAGCCTTAGCATGTATCAGAGGGTAGCCGTGTTAGTCTGGATCTGTAAAAGCAGCAAAGAATCCTGTGGCACCTTATAGACTAACAGACGTTTTGGGGCATGAGCTTTCGTGGGTGAATACCCACTTCCTCAGATGCATGTAATGGAAATATCCAGGGGCAGGTATATATATGTGTGCTAGCAAGCAAGTTAGAGATAACGAGGTCAGTTCAATCAGGGAGGTGTGAAAACCACACCTCAACTGCTAGAACAGGGCCTCATCCTCCCTGATTGAACTGACCTCGTTATCTCTAACTTGCTTGCTAGCACACATATATATACCTGCCCCTGGATATTTCCATTACATGCATCTGAGGAAGTGGGTATTCACCCACGAAAGCTCATGCCCCAAAATGTCTGTTAGTCTATAAGGTGCCACAGGATTCTTTGCTGCTTTTACAGCCTTAGCATATAGCTCTGAGTGGCTGTGGTAAGCAGCATCATGAGAATCTGGAAGTCCCAGCTTTGTTGCCATACTTTGTACTTCCATAGCTCTTTGCATTTCAAAGTGCAGTACAAACACTACTGCTTGGCCAACAAGACAATTGAGTCAAACACTGAACCGTGATGTAGCCCAGGGGTCAGCAACCTTTCAGAAGTGCTGGGCCGAGTCTTCATTTATTCACTCTAATTTAAGGTTTTGCGTGTCGGTAACACATTTTAATGTTTTTAGAAGGTCTCTTTCTATAAGTCTATAATATATAACTAAACTATTGTTGTATGTAAAGTAAGTAAGGTTTTTAAAACATTTAAGAAGCTTCATTTAAAATTAAATTAAAATGCAGAGCCCCCGGACCGGTGGCCACAACCCAGGCAGTCTGAGTGCCAGTGAAAATCAGCTCACGTGCCGCCTTCGGCACCTGTGCCATAGGTTGCCTACACCTGATGTAGCCATTCTCCCTCTGGGTCACAGTTGCTCTGCTCTGTTTAGTGGTTCTTTTACCCATCTGACCTACCGTGAGCAATGAGACTTATGATGAAACCCTGTTTCGTTCTATTGATTTACACAAGCAACAAAAATTAGCAACCCTCAAAATTAACTATCAGCCTACTTATCCTCCTAATTGGGGTCCCCCTAAGAATACAGCATTATTGAAAACAAATTCTGCCAATTTGCTTTCCAAATGTTTCCAGCTCAGGTTTGGAATCCAGAAGCATTTGCCCTCAAAGGTTTGTTTCAACTGTACCATCAAAATAGATGCATCTAAGGGAATGGTAGAAAAGGTGTCTGCAGGAAGAGCTAATGAGTATCAGCATCATGATATAAAGAAGCTGATTATGAAGATAAGGGGCTCGGCTAATGATGAATATTTCCTATTCACATGTCAGCAGCAATCAAATTACTCTTAACTGCTGTAATATGATTGGAATTTATTTTCGAGGCCATATTTGAATATCTGACATCAGGACTTTCCATTACGTTGCTAAAGAAAACATTCTTGCTGTGATAAAAATGACACTTTTGATGACAGTCTTTAATTTTCATTCTGCCTTGGCAGTGTTTATCTTCACAAACATCATGTGCATCATTCACTCGTCCCGCTTTACATTTTTTAAACACTTTTTCTTTAACGATAAAATGGCTAATAAGAGAGAGAAAGAAAAAACTGCAGCACGTTGCCATGAAAGCATTCTATTTTCCCTGAAGAGAAGGAATAAAAACCCAACTTTGCCAAGCAGGTTATTGTTTGCTCAGGAATGTCAAAGTTTTGATTGCTTCAGTGGTATCAGTGAAAATCAGGTTGACATCCCTTGCTGGAAACTCACGTTGACATCTCTTGGTGGTAACAAGGATTTCATAAATGTTTGAAATGACTGGAAAATTAGAATCAGGACAACGGATGTGATTTCAAGGATTCTGTGGGGACAAAAAGCAGTGCCAGGCCATTAACTGCAAAGCTGGGGATCTCCCTTCCAAGTGGTTTCTGGGATTGCGCTTAGCATTGCAAGAATCCAGCCACCTCACTATAAAAGAACTGCTGATTGAATGAGTGCTCAGTATGAGGAGCAAACAGGTACTCCCTGCTGTCACCTAGGCAATATGCTAATCACTAGGCTGAAATTAAGGCCTCTCATTGGCTTTAGCAGATGCTCCGCACCTCTCAGAATCAAGTTCCTGAGCTCTGAACACATGAAGCAGCTCCTACAGCCTCGTTTAGCCTGTCTCTGAACAAATGTGCTTGCTTGCATTAACTCAGACAATGATAGACCTACAAGAAAATGATATAAATTAACTACCGCTTTGGCTAGGAAGACATTGACTAATCATACCTTACTTGTGTGGTACCAGAAGCATGCATGGGCTTCATGTCACTTCTGGCCCTGAGCATGAAAGCTGATCCCTGAGAGTAAACCTCAGCACCTGCACTGAGCCCCATTAACAAGGCTCCACGTGGGCACAGATTCACCCACATAGATCAGTTTGCAAGACTGGGGCCTTAGGGTGGGACCATGTTTTGTAGAGGGACTGCTTAGTTTAAACAAAAAAAACCCCACAACCCACTTCATTTACAGGACGAACCGCTGGGAACTTACTGCTGTATTCCACTGCATTACAACAGAATGGGGCGGGGCGGGGGGACGGACGGGAAGACTCCTACTTACAAAACAGGAAGGGAGGTGCTCCATCCCATAATACTCTAGGGAACCCAGTTAACTCTAGCATAACTCCTGAAAATCTTTGCTTGTGGCGTAGTAAAGAACTTACTGTGATTTTGGAAGGCTCAATATTCTGGGTGATACACCGTAAAGGGGCCTGATTTTCACAGGCTGGATCCTCTACACTTTCTGAAAGCCAGCCTCTGTTAAGGTGTCGCCAGTTGGGCATGCAAAAATCCAAGCACCCCAGATCTCTAGCTCTTTGGAAAATCTTGGTTCGTGTTTTGGAAGTTCAGCTTTAAGTCTTTGTTCTGAATTTTCACCACCGAGAAACTTTTTTACATCATTTCTCTCTCTTGGCATCTGAATAAATATTCAGACAAGGAGGTGGGGAGAAATTTTGGCTGCTCCCAGAACCATATTAGCAAATTCTAATTTGGCTCTAATGCCTTTTAGGCACGGCAACGTTATTTTCTTACAGCCAATTCAGCCCGCAAGCCGTAGGAAAACAGGCCCAGGAAGTTCACCATCATTAGGATCCAGCTTGAAAATATTTGGAAGAAGTTCTGAAATAATTACAGTTGAATGCGAAGAATAATACTAGTAACGCGAACACATTGGGGTGGTTTTTCAACTAGCTATTAAAGGAGCAGATAACAGCTCTGTCTGTTAAGTATCTCCAGTGTTCCGACCTGTCAGTCAATAAGATGTAAAATTAAAAGCATTATTCTCATCTGCCCATTATTAAATATATACCTGTAGAGCATTATGTAGGAGTCATTATCTCACTCACAATAACACCACTTCTCTAGTGTAGCATATTTCAGTTATTTTGACATCGCTTATTGCTTTAAATATGATAAACATCTAAAACCCAGCCCGGCTCATCTCACTAAATTATACCCTATTCATTCATCGTGCAGCTATTGTTTAATGAAATCTGCACTTTTTAAGCATTTAAGAATTGCCAAACTGTGACTGATGGATTCTTATAGGATGTATGAACGCAACACAAAGCCCAGCAGAAGTGAATGCTAAGCAGTGGCGTGGGGTCCAATTTACCAAATGATCCTACCTTTGCCCTTATGCAAATTTTTCACAATGATGAGGGCATGCAAGTAGCTTTACTCCTGCCTTAGATAGCCCACGAAGGCCAGCCAGACTGTGTTAAATATAGTACAAGGACTGATTCCTTCTGGCTTCCCAGACAGAGATGGCACTAGGCATAAGCAAAGTAAGGAATTGCCTAGGGCCCCAAGCAGCTCAAGGAGGCCGCCTATTAATTATCTGTAGGTGTCTGGTGACCAGATAGCAAGTGTGAAAAATAGGCACAGGGTATGTGGGGTAATAGGCCCCTATATAAAACAATGCCCCAAATATCAGGACTGTCCCTATAAAATTGGGACATCTGGCGTGTGTGTGTGTGTGTGTGTGTGTGTGTGTGTGTGTGTGTGTGTGTGTGTGTGAAATATTCCTGCACAGGGCCCCTAATGGGCTAGCAGCACTGTTCTCAGCACACAGCTGTCAAAAAGGGTGAGAAAAAGACAAAGCATCAGGGTTCTACCAGCTGTCAGAGAGGAAGAATGCAGCTGCAGTGCATAAAGAGGTGGGTAGCTGTGGGTGAGCTCCCTCCATTTGCCAAAGTGCATTTAGAATGGCTCTGACTGGAAAGGGTACAGCCTTGCGGTACTGCTGGCTGTGCCTTAGTGGTAGTGAAACGTCTGTTTTTACTGCTGGTTCAGAGAAGGAATGGAGGTTTTTGACTGAGGGAGCAATTATCTCAATTTACAGGCCACTTCTTTGGAGGCTGCAGTTCTTCACAACGCCATTTAAAATGCCAGCAAATTAAGGGTTACTTTTTTAGCTGTCACATGAGTTCTGGCACTGGATGGTGGTAATGGGCAGGGCAGCTGTCTCTAGATCATGGGACAGCTAGTGAGTATCTCACAAACATGACAGCATCAACAAACAGTTTTAGTGCATATGATCATCATTCTCCTCATGCCTTCCAATCGCCTGCCCCGGAATTCCCAGGGATGGATGACGACAACTATTACTGTGCCCAGAAGCAGGCCAGAAAATACTCACACGTGGGCATGCAATCCAATCGTTGCAGGTGCGGAAACTGCATTTCTAACACTGGGAAAATTAAAGGGGAGAGTTTTCAAAAGCCCCTGTGGGATTTGGGCACACAAACCAAACAAAATCAATGTCATCTGTGTGCCAAATTCACCTGGGCCATTTGGAAAATCTCCCTCTTAGCCCATTAGGTCATCTAATCCCCATGAAGTCGCAATGGCCCCTGGACACAGTGGAAACAGACTCCTGTTCTACCCAATCACTAACAATGAAAAAAACCAAAGAAAAAAAAAGCACCCAGAGCCACAAATACAGGCCAGAAGAGGTGGAGCCACATCAGCAGCAAAATGACACTGATTGTCATCAGCATTGGTTTGTGGCCATTATTTTTTGCGCTAATGCTTTATTTTCATTTGATTACCGCAAAAAAAAAAAAGGAGAAAAGAGTTTGAACACCTATAACATGGGCTCCTAGGTCCTATGGTAACACGAATAATAATGTAGCAGTGGCCACCAGAGTTAATGCATACTGACCCCCAGCTGCTGGCACTGTCACCGTGCCCCAATCAGGAGGCGGACATGGAGTATACTTTCTTATCAGCACTTCAGAGCATCAGAGCCTTATTATACTCAGATTGTTATTATTTATACTATGATAGCTCTGAAAGGCCCCACTCCAGATCGGATTCCCACTGTGCTGGGTGCTGTGCAGAACACACAAGATGACACATCCCTGCATATCTTACAATCTTTGATCACATATATTGTGCTAACTAGCAACGAGAGGACTGGCTGAAGAAATGTGAATGCAAAAAAGCTACATAAGTGTATGCAAACATTTCTAGGAAGTAAAGCACCTTGTGATAATGGATTGCCTAGATCCAGTTATCTATTAATAACACCATTGCACAAATTGTACAGGGCTATGCACTTAACTTCATGGTACAGTAATCCTGGTAGTCAAAATCAACTCTTCCTCTGAGCTACTTGATGTCTGGATACTGTTCCAAATGTAGAAACAGGCAGCCAAGAAGCAGATGAAAAAGGAAATGAAGACCACATCTGGGCAAACAATAGAGCCAATCATTTAATTGATTTTGCCTCATTTTCAGTTTGCAGATTCTATTGTGGACAGATCACAATGAAAAAAACATGCATCTATCTTCAAAGCAATTCAATAAATAATTCCTGTGTGACTAACTCTTGATTGTTAGTGTCTTAGCAAGAAGTCAGTCACTTCTGACATTCAAAATTAAAGCTAGATTTTATTGGCCACATAGGTCACATGGTGTGTTTGCATTCCCGTGATTGTACAACTCAACATAGTGCCAGAAACCCAATTCTGAGTTAATTCTTGTGATTAGGAATGCAACATTTTTATTCACATATTCTCCAATATTTGCTTAAAACTTTCCTGTGTCTGTAAGTATTCCTACCAACAAATTCAGTTGGTAGAATAATCACAGAAAGTTAACACAGAAGGAGTGGAAACAAAGTTGAAACAAATTGGTTTAAAAACTCAAATATAGCCAAGTTTTTTGGTTTTTTTTGCTTTGCTCTAGTTCACGTCAATGGGAGTAGGAGGTGGTGGAATAGAGGCCATAATTTGCAACTGGTGCTGCAACACTGAAGCATGGCTTGGGCTGAGCTTAAATTGCTGTTTAACTTGCAAAAAGCCTCCCAGAGCTCCCACGCTGGGCTGGGAGAGGATGGGGAACATGTTACTACCCCTTTCATATCCAGCTAATTCTGCAGTGCCAGAAGAGTTCATAGCTTACCAATGTACTGGCAGAGAGGATGGAAATGGTGCCTTAGGCCAAGTCCTTAGCTGGTATAAATTAGAGCAGGGGTCAGCAACCTTTCAGAAGTGGTGTGCCAAGTCCTCATTTATTCACTCTGATTTAAGGTTTCACGTGCCAATAATACATTTTAAAGTTTTAGAAGGTCTCTTTCTATAAGTCTATAATATATATAACTAAATTATTGTTGTATGTAAAGTAAACAAGGCTTCAAAATGTTTAAGAAGCTTCATTTAAAATTAAATTAAAATATAGAGCCCCCCGGACTGATATTTAGTGAGTGCCACTAAATATCAGCTCATGTGCCACCTTCAGCACGCGCGCCATAGGTTGCCTACCCCTGAATTAGAGTGACTGTACTGGAATCAATGGAGCGATGCCGATTTACACCAGCTAAGAATCTGGCTCATCATGTTTATCATTGTTGCAAAAATCAACATAGATTATCAAAGCAGATGCAGGGGTCCATGAGGGAGGATTTTTCAAGACGCAGTCTTTCATCTGAAGGAAGCTGTAATAGAGTCTTGCTAGATGAATGGCAGGAATTACTGGCTGGAGCCTAAGTACTGTATGGTTGTGATGCAGTCACTGTTTAGTAAATGTTAACAAGGTGCACCATGACGTTTTAATATTTTTTTTAAAAATTATCGGTTTGCATCACATGCCATCATTTAAGTTCTAAATCCTCAGGCAAGAAATCAATACAGTGTGAGTAGTGACCTTGAATATATCAACCAGTTTTAAGAAACAAAAGCAATTGTGACAATACCTGATAAAAGAAATGCCCATGCTTTGTCACTCTTGTCACTAAAGCAAGGAGCCCCTGTACTGAATATTCAACAATTAAGTAATATAATCGAACACCAAAGAAAATAGAACCTCCTATTTGCTGCAGGTTCCATCTCCCTGCTCCACTGAGCAGCTACAGAGCTCTGCAATGCAAGATTGCGCATGACATTTGCACCTTTGTAGCCACCTTCCACAATAATTGCTTCATACAGATGTGACATGAAGACCTAAGGTATGCTTCCCCCTGGAATAGATCTCCAGGGAACCCCTTCTCTTCCCAGTTCATGCACAGCTAGAAGGAATCACTGCTTTGGCTCGCAGAATGTCTCCTAAAGATGGAGAGTGCAAAGAAGCCTGGTGATGGCTACTGTTATGGAATGCTAAATTGTATTATATTGTTCAGCCACTAAGTATCACTGAATGTAAAATACTTTATGGAAACCAAACCTAGCCATATCGGGCACAGCATGAAAGGATCTGATGATGAACATATCTGGTGTATAAGCAAGCTCTATAGCCAGTCCATATCTGGTACAGGGACATGACATGGTGTCAGAAGTAAACTAAGGAAAAAAAAAACAGAAGGAACCAAAGGAGCAAAGTAAGAAAAGTTGCAGGATCTCATCAAGATGCCACTTTTCAATGCTCCAGAGAACTTCAGCTTTGACAAAAGTTCAGATAGTACAAACTGAAAACAACATGTTGCAAGATTTTGCATTGCTGCCAAGAGCCACAAAGAAACTGGAGATAGGCAGGTATCTTCTTTAATTTATGCGATGGGGAAGCCAGCAGAGCATATCTTTAAATCTTCTGGCTTTATTGAAGACAGTCACAAAGACGACAAAGAAAAGGTTCTGGCTATGTTTGATGTATACTTTATACCTCAGAGAAATATGGTTTATGAAACAGCATGTGTTTACCAGAGAATTGGAGGACCAGGGGAAAATGTTGAATGTTTCGTAAGAGATCTGCATACATTGGCTGAAAACTGTGATTTTGGGAATGCAAAACATGAAAATATCACAGACAGATAAAAGCCTTTCATGGGTTAACAGATAAAAGCCTTTCATGACAGCTACAACTGAAGAGAGATTTAACCATAGCCACAGCTAGCTAAAGAGTAAAACAGTCTGAACTGGTGAAAAAGCAAAACCTAGAAAAACTTGATAAACCTGAAACTAGCTTAGAAACTGTAAGCAGACACTTGAAAATCATCATCACCACAACCCCTGAGGCAAGGAGACAGAACTCCTTGGATAAGAGGGACAAAGTCCAGTCCAGGGCCGGCTCCAGGCACCAGCGTAGCAAGCTGGTGCTTGGGGAGGCACATGGAAGGGGGCGGCACGTCCAACTCTTTGGCAGCAATTCGGCACAGGTCCCTCACTCCCTCTCGGTGGGAAGGACTGGACGCCGAATTGCCACTGAAGAAGCGGTAGCAGTAGAGTCGCTGTGGAAGTGCCATAGATCGCGACTATGGGGAGGGGTGGGGGGCGGAGAGGGACTGCTTGGGGCAGCAAAAACCGTGGAGCCGGCCCTGTTCCAGCCTACATGCACAAGGTGGGGAAAAAGTCCTATCCCAAGAGATGATGCACAGTAGCCAAAGGCTCATGGTGTAATACATGCATGAAATATGGACATTTTGCAGCTGTTTGCCCCATCAAAGCAGTCAGGGAGTTGACTCAGGGCTGGTCTACACTGGGGGGGGATTGATCTAAGATACGCAACTTCAGCTACGTGAATACCGTAGCTGAAGTCGAAGTATCTTAGATCGAGTTACCTACTGTCCTCACGGAGTGGGATCGACATCCGTGGCTCCCCATGTCGACTCCGTGTCATAAACAGATAGCTAAGGGTTAATGTCTCTTTCACCTGAAGCACCTGACCAGAGGACCAATCAGGAAACCGGATTTTTTCAACTTTGGGTGGAGGGAATTTTGTGTCTGAGTCTTTGGTCTGTCTGCCTGCTTTCTCTGAGCTTTGGAGAAGTAGTTTCTGCTTTCTAATCTTCTGTTTCTAAGTGTAAGGACAAAGAGATCAGATAGTAAGTTATATGGTTTCTTTTCTTTGGTATTTGCATGAATATAAGTGCTGGAGTGCTTTGATTTGTATTCTTTTTGAATAAGGCTGTTTATTCAATATTCTTTTAAGCAATTGACCCTGTATTTTGTCACCTTAATACAGAGAGACCATTTGTATGTATTTTTTCTTTCTTTTTTATATAAAGCTTTCTTTTAAGACCTGTTGGAGTTTTCTTTTCTGGGAAATTTCAGGGAAATTGAGTCTGTACTCACCAGGGAATTGGTGGGAGGAAGAAATCAGGGGGAGATCTGTGTGTGTTGGATTTGCTAGCCTGATTTTGCATTCCCTCTGGGTGAAGAGGAAAGTGCTTTTGTTTCCAGGACTGGGAACGGAGAGGGGGAGTCACTCTGTTTGGATTCACAGAGCTTGTGTCTGTTATCTCTCCAGTAGCACCTGGAGGGGGGAAGGGAAAAAGGATTATTTCCCTTTGTTGTGAGACTCAAGGGATTTGGGTCTTGGGGTCCCCAGGGAAGGTTTTTCAGGGGGGACCAGAGTGCCCCAAAACACTCTAATTTTTTGGGTGGTGGCAGCAAGTACCAGGTCCAAGCTGGTAACTAAGCTTGGAGGTTTTCATGCTAACCCCCATATTTTGGACGCTAAGGTCCAAATCTGGGACTAAGGTTATGACATGGTGGCAGCGGTGGGATAGAATCCAGAAGCCAGTAGGAATATTATATTTTTCTTTCTCTGCTAGGGACTTTTTAGCAGAGAGGGTTTGGTTTTCAAAGAAACCAGAGAGAAATTTTTTTTTTCTGCTCTCTCTGGCAGTTTGTGGCTTGCATCTTAAGCAAGAAACCATTAAGGTGCTATTAAGAGTCTTTTGTCATGCCATAGCTCTCCCATTGAGAGTCATTACCAGCACTTATATTCATGCAAATACCAAAGAAAAGAAACCATATAACTTACTATCTGATCTCTTTGTCCTTACACTTAGAAACAGAAGATTAGAAAGCAGAAACTACTTCTCCAAAGCTCAGAGAAAGCAGGCAGACAGACCAAAGACTCAGACACAAAATTCCCTCCACCCAAAGTTGAAAAAATCCGGTTTCCTGATTGGTCCTCTGGTCAGGTGCTTCAGGTGAAAGAGACATTAACCCTTAGCTATCTGTTTATGACACTCCGCTACCGCCGTTCACGCTGGTGGAATTCCGGAGTTGACAGGAGCGCATTTGGGGGTCGATATATTGCGTCTAGATGAGACGCGATATATCGATCCCCGAGAAATCGATTGCTACCCGCCAATATGGCCGGTAGTGAAGACGTACCCTCATATTACAGATAATCAAGAGCCGTTGTTTCTGGGATCTGTCGCTTGTGATGACACAGAGGATGCTTGGAGAATGAAACTGAACATTCATGGGTAGACTATTAAAGACTATTGACTTTAAAACTGACTCAAGAGCAGATGTCACAGTCATCTCAGAAGGAATTTACAATCACCTTCAGCCCCTCTCAGAGCTGAAATCACCTGACACAGCTCTGACGGGCACTGGAGGTATTCTGAACTGCAGTTCACCGCAGAAGCAACTTACAGACAAAAGTTATGCATTCAGAGTGTATGTGACCAAAGACCAACATCCTTCTCAGAGGCAGAGTGGCAGCCATGATGGGCCTAATGAGGAAGGTGGAAGAACTTGCCAAAGGATTTGATGATATTTGAGTTTTGAAAGGAGATCCAGGACAAATCAACTGAAGAGATAATGCTGAACCATACAGTGTAACATATGTTCAGCCATTAGGTGGCACCATGTAAAAAACCCTATTTAAGCTAACCTCAGCCATACCGGGCACAGCAGTAAGAGATCCTATGAAAGACACATCTGGTGTGTATTAGCAAGTTCTGTAGCCAACACATGAACATGACAGCTGTACTTGCTGGCAGTGCTTCCTGACCTAGGATGAGGTATGTTTCTGGGAGGAACATGAGCAAGGTTACAGCTCTGTTCCCTGGATGTAGAAGTACTTTTTACATGTGTGCTTCCCTCAGTATCTAAGAGCTTTTCTTCTTCTCATTTTTATTCATTCCCAACTGATGGTGTTAGCTGAGGCAAGAAGGGAAGTGACTTACTGAAAGTAACTGTGGGCTCATAATAGCCCAGACTGGATTATATGAATACACAGTCCCCTCGACTTAGAATTTTGCATTTTATGGCCTGTGCTTTCAAAGAAGCATGCAATAAAGTGTGCATGTGCTGGAATACACTTGAAAATGGGGGCTCAGATGTGTTAAATATGTCTCATGTGCCCATCGCCATGGTATCTGCGGAGGGATGCTGTTTCTGCATTTTCTTGGCCCGCAGCCCTGGGGTCAGCAATAGACGAGTTAAAACCTCACAAGAAAGACAGTTCTCAGAACTTTCCAGCACAGATGGCCACACCCAGAAGACACAGATCGTTTAAGTGCTTTTATGCACTGAACCCCTAATAGCCTTTATCAGACATATAAAAAGATCTTAGTCAGTTGTTGTTTTTATGTGACAAGCTCACATGACCAAAGCACGGGGAAGCATGGAACAGACTTGCTCTGTTAACCTATGAAGATATGTAGCCTTCTGAGTCACACAAGAGCGGGGATCTCGTCTTTGTGGCCTGTTGAATGGTTAACTGGGGAAGAAATTACCTGACTGCAGAAACCTTAACTGTGTAGACAGGCCTAGCCCGCAGAGAGAGGCTAATGAAGGAAGACCAGCTTGCTCAGCACAGTTCTAGGGGCACAAAGCAGCCCAACTAGCCTCTTAAGACTTTCCCCTGCATTAGTGGTAAAGATTCCTCCCCCACCCTTGGTGCAGGGCCAGTGTCCACGGGGAAGGGCATGCAGTGCTATATCCTGGTGAGGCTGGGCTGCTGGAATTAGAGGCCGTGGGCAGCCAGCAGAAGTTAAGGGGCCCATTAAGTATTCTGATTTGTGTCAGGGATCCAGGCCAGTGCAGATTGGGCAGGATCCAGCTGCCTTCCCCGATCTCACTTCAAATTTTCATAGTATCATAGAATCAGAACTGGAAGGGACCTCGAGAGGTCATTTAGTGCAGTCCCTGCACTCAAGGCAGGACTAAGTATTATCTTGCCCTAAGTGCAGGTTGCTGAGCTAGAGGATCTGGCTTAAGCACGTTATGGTCCCCATCCTGCAGACTTTGTTGTATTGAACCTCCTTTCCCAACAAGGGATTTTATTCCTAACTCATGCTACACAAAACTTGGAGCTCCATGGCCACCTATGCAGCTTCCAAATGCTTTGTTACCCCGTAGCTAGAGTAAATGCCAAGGAGGCCCTTCAAGGGCAGCCAAGTGCCACTATCCAGCTGGCTGAAATCCTTTTATTTTAAATAAATTAACTGGCTCCCTTCCCATAGAGGCTAGTGGGAGGAGAGGGAGCATTCATTCAAGTGACCTCTGTCCTCAGTCCCCTTTTTGTGTTCAGATTTGCATGACTGTTCTATGAGCCCTCGCAGAGGCCCTCTGGCTTGTTGACAGCTTTGCAATAACACAGCTAGAAGGGTGCGTGCACGGCTGAGAGATGCCAAAGAATTAGCTTTGAATTTCAGAAGTGGAACTTTTCTTAAGGTCAAATTTGTAAGTTAGTACCTATAAAAATTACTGGAAAACCCAAGTGCTTATTCCAGTACCACCGGGAGAGAAAAGTGCTTAATCCGTTCAAGGGAAGAGCTGGGAACCATGAGTCAGGCCTCCGTGGGACTGTCCCTGGCTTTGCAACTGATTAGCTTTGGGAGCTTGAGTAAGTTACTTAACTTCTCCGTGCCTCAGTTTATCCATATATGAGATGGTATTTGACAAGTCTTAATGCTTCCAGGGAGCATTGTGATCCCACAATGATGGCCTCTCGATTAGTGCAAAGTAACCGCATCAATTTTATTGTCTATATTTTTTTTCTCTCCCACTTTTGGGCTTTGTGTAGCATAAATTACTCGAGGAACACGAGTAGCTGTTAAAAGAACCATGCTGTCCTTGTGACGGTCGTCGATGGGTGATAAACATCCAGAAAGTATTTTATAAATGTGACAGTGGAAGGTAATTTTCCATGCTATGGCAGAGATAAAAGGCAACAACGATGATAATGCATTTCTCTAAGTTTTAAAGTATGAGCAAAGTAAATATAAATCACAGGAACTGTTCCTGTGTTTGGTTTGACTGTTTTACTGTTTCAGTTTACTGACTCCTGCAGCAAAGATCTGTATTTATGTCTGGATTAAATTGACAGAGGAGGCACCACTAGAGAGAGCTGCTTCTCTCCTATAAATGTTATGTGCGTCATAATGAATGTTTGGGTTCCGAAAGGTTTTTACTTTTGCTATGTGACACATAGAAATGGGGGGAGGGAGAAATGGGGGAATACAATGAAGAAAAAAGGTCACATCCCCAGTGATAATTGGGAAGCTTCTATTATTTACTAGATCAGGTATGGAACTTAACTTAAAACTGGCAATATTTGTTTTGCTGGTGCCAAAATGCTATGCCAAGGGAGAACTCCATAGATATTCACCTTCATTTCTCCTCTCTTCTTATAGCACTGGAAGGATTTTGCCACTCAAAGACAGAAATTAATATCACACATATATAATAACAGAAACAAGACCTAGGATATGAACTGGAGACATTTTGGCCTCCAAACAATAACTTTACTGGCTGAGTTAAATGCATTTGATTCCGTCAATAGAACATTTCTATCTACAGTGGATAATCACACCCTACAGCACAAAATGATTACAGATGCTGGGTCTGAGCTGGGACTAGAGCCACTGGGAAAGTGGACCTACCAAATTATGTTGCTTTATTACACTGGTTTGCTGCTGTTAGGTTGAAATTGACAAAAAACCCTATGCACACTGAGAATACATAGAGTGCATAGCATAGTATAGTTAAAAGAAAAGAGATAGGATTTCATTATATCAGAGGGGTAGCTATGTTAGTCTGGATCTGTAAAAGCAGCAAAGAGTCCTGTGGCACCGTATAGACTAACAGACGTATTGGAGCATGAGCTTTCGTGGGTGAATACCCACTGGGACGAAGTGGATATTCACCCATGAAAGCTCATGCCTTCCAAAACATCTGTTAGTCTATAAGGTGCCACAGGACTCTTTGCTGATTTCATTATAGATTTTTCCAGGTGTAGAACACATATTTCCTCCCCATTGGATTCAGCCACCTCTCCTCCAGGATATTGACTGGGCATTACAACAAATACTGTCCTAGAACATATTGCCTATCTAATGACAGCAACAGTTAAAGCTGCCAGTTAAGGATGAGCCAGGCAACTCACTTCTTCTTGGTTTTAAAGAACACTGTGACTGTCTGAGGCCAGGAGATGCATACGGCTGGACTGCAGCCTGTAGCGACAGCCCTGCAGTGAGGTTGCCGCCACAGGAGCTCTGGGAGGCATTGTGCCCGATCACTGCTCCAGGGAGCACAGCTGCTGTATTCCCTCTTGGAGAGGACGCAGGGTTCAGGTCCATCTGCACCTGGCCAGCTTGCCTGGCTGCTGCAGGTGGAGAATGGCAGGGCTATGCGACTACTTACAGCATACTAGTCTGGCAGAGACTTTGCGCTCTCTGAGTTCAAGGGCTGCTACTGTGGTGAGCCAAGCCATGCTGCAAGAGAAAGGAGTTTCTTTTACCTCCCCTCTTACCCCTGCCTCCTATGTTCCAGGGCTGCATGTGATCTGGCCTTTTTCTTTTCAGGGATCTTAGGAGATTCCCTTGATGTTTCCTCCTATGAATTTTTCTCTGATCTCTGATGCTGTAGCCAAGGAGGGATGGACACAGTTCCTGCTGGAACCCATCAACATTGCTCTTTCTATCAACCATAGGGTTGATGCAAGGTTCCTAATGCAGAAAGTGAGGAAGCTGCCTCTGTTAGATCTCTGCTAGTGGAGAGCTGGTATCTTGGTAGGGCAGCTCTGGCTGCTTTCAGCCAGTGACCTAAGTAGACTGGACAATCCAGCCCAATTATTCTGATCTGTCAGCTATTAAATAAGTGGAAAGACTTCCCCTGAGCTCAGAGTTCTCTGGACCGGGCACTACGTACTTACTGCCTACTTTGGATGGATAAATTCTAATAACGCTCTGTCTGTGGGAAAGTTTGGGAGATGAAGCAATAATGACAGGACTACATGCACTTTATACGAATAGTTTCATAGCCTGATGGACAGCAATAGTCTTTGGAACAGGACCCTAGGCAGGGAAGATGATCTTGTGGTTAATGCATGGGGCTAAGGGTATGTCTACTCTTAAAATGCTACAGCGGCACAGCTCCAGTGTGTTTTACCACATGCTGGTAAAGTGCCATAAAGTGATTTGACAGGCAGCATTAGGACTAGGAAAAAAGAGATTTTAAAGTAATAATGCTCTGCCTTTGCTTTTATATGAGCCTCTCATCCAAATGGTTTGCAAACATACATTAAGTCTCATAACCACTCCGTGAAGTAGATACGCACTTCCCCAATAGAGTTTGGGAAACATACACAGAGGGGTGAAGTAACTTGTCCAAGGGTTCACAGAAAAATCAATGGCATTACTAGGAATAGAAGCCTGGTATCCTGATTCCTAGTCCCTTGTTCTCGCTATTTGACAACACTCCCTCACTTTGAGGGAAGGAAAGTATATTGAATACTTTGGTCTGCAAAAGCGTGTGATAAGCAACCAACCAGTGGGCATTTCGCTGATACACGTGTGACGGAAGTACAGAGGAATGGCAGGCAGTGTTACAAAAAAGCAAATGAAGCACTTTGAACATGAATGCCAAGTTATAAAAGTGTGTGTTAACAGCCCCAATGTTCAGGGAACAGTATGACAACTGAGAGTGCATCATAATAGTAAAGAGAAGCAGGATTCGTATAAGCCAGAAAGATGACCGATCACAGCAGTCAGGGCATACACAAGGACTTTGACAGAGGCACTCTGGCAGCAAAGAAGAGAGAAAATAAAGCTGCATCACATGAAAAAATGTAACAACAAATATAGAAAGATGATCTGGTTTCTAAGGGTATATCTACACTGCAATCACGGGATGTGACTGTAGCTCATATAGACGCACTCAAACTAGTTTGAAACCGGCTGGCTGAGGTACTAGAGAGGTGGAGGCCACCCAGAATCCTGTAGTTACTTGTGCGGTTAGCCCACACTACAGCTCGGGCTGCACTGTTCTGGTATCCACGCTTGCTAGACTAAAGCTAGCTTGGATATGTGTACATAAGCCATGGTACCCCCTGCGATTGCAGTGGAGATATACTCTGAGAGGGACAGAATTTAGCAGAGGAAAGAAAGGAGTCATTGTCCTGGGAGCAGAGTGAGAGGTAGCTTGCAGACAGCCGCATGAGGCAAGAGCCTGTTACAAGAGACAAGGTCAGGTGGATGATTGAAGATGACATGGTGAGGTGAAAGCAAAGAAAATAAGGAAGGAAACAATAGACAAGAAGAAAACAATAGACAAGAAGAGTAGACAAGGTATAGAGAATCTGTTGGAGAGAGAAAGGGGGCATTAGATGGGCACAGGGAATCAGTTTCAAGAAGAGAAAACCATTGGAAGTTGTTTTAATGCAGATCCCCAACCAACATTTTGGACCTAAAGTTTACTAACGGAGCAGATATTCACTTCAACTTTCAAAGAGGGTTATTCCAAACAAGAGGGAGAGATAGGGGGTGGGGGAGATGTTTTGGTTCAGTGAGGCTTTCCTGAATTTCTGTACACAGAAATAAAACAAAAGCCACATAATCAGCCAAGAACTTGGCCAAGAAATCCAGCAGAATGCAAGAATCAGTCTTGCACCGTAGAGAAGAGACTTCAGTCAGGCAAGATATTCGCCTATAGCATTCCAAAGGCTAAGAGACAATATCATGCTTGACAAATTCAAAAGAGATTTGTGCTTTCATTTACACACCCTGATTGCTTTGTGCATTTTGTCTGGATTCCAAGTACATATGAAACCAGACTATATATTGATGTGTAATAGGAGTGCCCTGAGAGGAAGGATGGCCCAATGGTTAAGGCACTAACCTAGGACTTTGGAGACCTGAGTCTGTGTTCTGCTGCAGATTTCCTATGTGACCTTGGGCCAATCATTTAGACACTCTGTGCCTCCTTTCCCCATCTTGTAAAATGGGGCCAACCGCACTTCACTACCTCACAGAGGTGTTGTGAGGATGAATACATTAAAGAATGTGAGACAATGGGAGTCATCTAAGTAGTTTAGAGCATATCTATACTGCAGCTGGGAGCATGCCTCCAAGCCTGGGTAAGCAGACTTGAGCTAATGTACCCAAAATAGCAGTGGAGATGTTGCAGCACGGGTGGCAATTCGGGCTAGCCACCTGAGCTCGGTCCCAAGGTACTAGGCAGAGTTTAACTCAGGTGCCACAATGTCCATGCTGCTATTTTTAGCAAGCTAGTTTGAGCAGAGCCAGTCTGTCTCCCTGGGCTGGGAGGCTTGCTCCTAGTTGCAGTGCTGGAGCGGCACATAGGAAGCACCATGTCATGTCAGACCAACAGGCTTTCTGGTTCAGTGTCGGGTACAAGACTGCTTCAGAGAAAGATGTAAAACACCCATGAACAACAATTACTTGATAATAATCTTATACTCCATTGAGGAAGTTTCTTTCTAACTCCAAGTGGTTAGTAGTTGGCTTATGACCTAAACCGTGAGGGTTTATACCCTTTCTAGATTTGCATTCTATTTAAAGTAATTGCAGATATTCTTATTATTTATAATAATGTCTGTTTTTCTATCCCTACCCTGCCTCAGTAATACCTTGTGGCAGTGAGTTCCACTGGTTACTTATGTACTGTGTATATTTTTAAAACATCCGTATTGGCCTTGCTTTTATTACCTTTACATCACTACTTATTCCTTTCCTCTCTAATCCAAAGAAACCTAATCATTTACATTTCCTGTGTGGAAGACTTTCCACACCTCCTCATTGATCTTTTGAGGTCCCTTCCAATGCCACATTTCTTTGATTCAGTGATTTGCATTGATCGTCTCTGAGCCTTTTCAATTTCTGCTATAGCTTGTCAAAAACAGTGACCAGGACTGAACACAGCATTGAAACAACGAGCGCATTATGGTATTTTCAGTATTATTTTGTATCCTTTTCTGAATAGAATCAAACTCATTGTTGGCTTCTTCTTCTTCTTTTTTTTTTTAACGCAGTACTGCATATGTCTTCACTGAGATGTCCACCTAATGATATGTGGGTCTTTTCCTGAGCGGTTACAATTAATTTAGAAGTCATCAGTGTGTACGATTAATGTGGAAGAACACTTGCCTACCATGAATTTCATCTGCCACTATGTTGCCCAATCAATCACCCAGCTTTAAATCAAGTCAGTCTGGAATTCTTCACAATCCCCTCCAGGCTTGACTGGCCTAAATAATTGTCATCCACACCTTTACCACCAACTGTTCACTCCCTTTCACTATTTAGGATATTAGCTAATAATGGCTAGATTAGATCCCTGGGCATCCATCTTCCATGTTGAAGACTGAAGTGAATAAAATTTAGAAAATACCTTGGCAGTGCCCATAATTTATGGGCAAATTTTCCCCTCAGATGTGCATGCTTGGACCTAAGGTTTATATTCCTTTCAAAGATTGTCTATAAATCTCTATAAACAGTATGATTAGTACTCTCAGATTTTTGTTGGGAGGCCTTCATAAAAGTCATCTCACTTAAGGTTTTAGATTAGATGTTATTGTCTCTGTCTACTGAGCTTATACTGTTGTAGCAGGAAAGAACAGGTTTTCCTTCCCGTTTGCCACCTGTGGTAATTTGACAAATAGTAAAAGGACATTAAAAATATCCTCAATCTTTCATATAAAATGAAAAGTCAATACTTTCAATTAGAATTTTTATTTTTAACGTTCCTCATTTATCTCTCCCCTCTTTTTCTATTTGCTTTTTAGGATCTGAGCCCCTGGCATAATCTACAGGCGGTGTTGAAATTGTAATGCTATGGCAAGTTTATTTCAGTGGAGCTCTTCTAATGTTTGCTCTTGATAAATCAGCATGCAGTTCTCATAATTGCCTTTCTCTATTCTCTCCCCAGCTCAAGGGGATTTCTACTCTCGGGAGTGCCTTTTTATCTGCCTTGCTGAAATCTGATAACATGCTGCTGGAATTTGGTTATGTAGTTTTCAACTCAACCAGGCACCGCTTAGAAAAAAGTGAGGGAGCAGAATTCTGGTCTAACTCACGTTGCTATAAATGAAGAGTAACTTCATTAAAGTCAGTGGGAGTATAAAACTGATGCAAGATCAAGAAGAGACCCTCTGTAGTATTTTTTTTTCTGAGCGCAACAAATAAGTAACCTTTGAGTATTAATAAACATGCATATTCAGAAATCAACAGACTGAGTATGCTCCACTGGACAAGCTAAATTTTCTTATTTCTGTGTAGGAAGACTCCCATCCCAGATCCTGAGGCGGTGTAAACTGGCATAGCTTCAAAAAAGCTACATTGATTTACCTCAAATGAAGATCTGGCGTATAGCGTATAAATCAGGGGTCGGCAACCTCTGGCACGTGGCTCATCAGGGTAAGCACCCTGGCTGGCCGGGCCAGTTTGTCTACCCGCATTGGCAGGTTTGGCTGACTGTGGTTCCCACTGGCCATGGTTCGCCATCCCAGGCCAATGGGGGTGCTGGGAAGTGGCGTGGGCTGCTTACCCTGGTGAGCCGCAAGTCACAGGTTGCCGACCCCTGATATAAATCATCATAAACTGCATTTAAAACAGCCACAGCTTAGGCAATCTTTGAAAGAATTCTCAGGGGGCTTAGTTTTCTGTTAAGCCATTTTAACATACGCTGCTACCAAAACAGAATAGTAGAATTCTACACCCACTTTGACCTCATAAAAATGACTGCACAAGGGACAGAGAAGTTGAAAAGAATCAGGCCCTCTTATGATTACAGCTGGAATTTTTTGGTTCAGTATCAAAAACAAAACAAAACAAAAGAAACCTACCTCCCCAATTCAAACAGAAATAATATTTTGTCAAATCAAAAACTAAAAGAAAAAAAGTTCATTTTGAATCATCTGAAATGTTTCAACCCAAATTCAGCAAACATAGTTTTGGACCTCCAAAAAATTCATTTTTGGCAAAAAAAAAAAGAATTGTCAGAAAAAAATTTACCCAGCTCTACTTATGATGACTACAGCAGTAGAAGAAAGATAGTCTCTTGCCTTTGAATGATCATACAATCAGTCATTGTTACTTTGATCCTTCCTCCTTATATCTCAGACAATATGGAGTCCCAATTTATACTGATTGAAGTCCCAGTCCCCCTTCTCATTCTAAACTTTCTATCTCCGCTATGAATGTTCTGGCAACTATTAATGAGATGCAGCATTGAGAAAGCACTATGAATGCCATGGTGCAGAGCTCAATTATTATAAGGTGGCATCTGGAAATACGGTCTTCTACATTTATATTCAAATGCATCACTTATAAGGGAGCAGACAGTATTTGTTATTTTAAATTCATGGGTATATGGCTGATATTCAGTTAAAGATATTCAGATTATTTGGCATAGTGTGTGACTGCTTTATATGGGAAATTATTACTTTTCATACAAGAATGCTGGCACATAATTAACTTGTCACTGCAATAATTCTGCTTGATTCCTTCAAGAAATATCTCAGCTGGAAAATAAAAGGCAGCTTCCTAACATGCTCGTGAGTAAGGGCCTCGTTTTTCAAATTTTGCTCAAGCAAGTAGTCCTTACTCATGTACATGGTCCCATTGAACTTGATGGGAAATTGTAGAAATACGAAGCATAGGGTCAACCTTAAAGTACTATCATGATATAGCCCAATTTGATTCCATAAAGATCTCTTAAAAGGTGTAGTCAGACGGGAATTCTTACAAATATCAATCTTAAATGATTTGTATTACTGGGAGAAGTTGATGGAACTGGCTCCTTTGCTACCAGTGGCAAAGTCTCCCTTCCCCACCAGGCGCACAGGGAGCACTGTTTGGTTGCTCCAGAGAATCTGGCTTGAGCTGTTTTAAACAGAGCTGGTCAGGAATTTCTCAAAATGGTTTCTAAACGAAAAATGTGATTTTTTTTCATCAAAATCAAAAAGGTTCAAAAACACATCGAGATTTTGACAACGTTTTGTTTTAAAAACCAAAATTAAAGTATTTCAGAATGGAATGTTTTGATTGTTTCATTCCGAAACAACCTTTCCAAACAAAACTGATTTTCTATTTTAAAAAAGAATTAAAGATTGAAATTATTTTATGTTATTGAAACAAAACCTGTTGATTGACCCACAACTATTTGCAGGAGGGAGAAGGGGAGATTTCTTTTTGTGGGATCATTTTCCACAGCATTTCATTTTTCTTCCATTTTGAAACAGATATGAATGTCAAAATAGCAGAATTTCCTGCAAAATGGAAAATCCAGCTCTAAATGTAAAGAGTCAGACTAACAGTCCCTACTCTTGCCAATTACTGGGATTTAATTTGGTCATGTCATAATCCTACTAGCTCACCACATCTCCATTGTCTCCCCCTGAATAAATAGGGCAGACATGACCTTCATTTCTATTATAAAAAAAAAGAAAACAAGCCCCTAAGAAAACGTTTGAAATACTTTTTACATCATAAAGAAGCAATAAATATAAGAAATATGTTTCCCTTTACCTGTAAAAAAGTCCTTTTGGCAAACTGAGTGACGTAACTTGCATTCATGTTCCACATGTTCATCTAGTCCTCAAACATATCTCCGTGATTTATAAATCACTCGGACAAGAAATGCAACCCATTTCACCACTGCTAGGGGAGAAATGTCCTTTCAGTGTCTTAGGGATCATTGTCCAGTCTGGTTTGCATTTTTCTTTGGCCACCATATCAGGGACTGAACCCCAGGACCTCAGAGCACAATCTGCTACATAGTGAGCTGTAGAGCCCAGATACTGTAGCTGTGAACAATAGCAGCTCATAACCTTTGCCGATCGGCATAAAGGAAAAACTGGAACATGCCTTCATTAGTGGGTTACAGTATGATCACCCAATTGAATGCTAAAGTCCAGCTTCGGATCCCACCTAACATCTTTGAACCCAGAGTCCCATAGCATGTATATACTGGCCCAAATTGTGTAAAATGGTACACTTCCATTGACTTTGGAAGAGCTGTCCCAGTGTGAAAATTTGATCCCAGGTGGCTTGCATGCATTCCTTAAAATGAAGTGTTTATTTTTTCCAGTTTAAAATGAAAATTACTTGGATGAATAGTAGAAGCAAAAGACACAGTCTTGCACTGGGCTTTCAAAGGAGTTTTGCTTGAGTAAGATGTGTAAGACTGGGCACAATGCATTCCATCTACTTAGAATGTATTTGTTGGTCATAATAGATAATTGCAATGCCAGGATTGCATCAGTTGTCGCAATTTGGACTGAGTCCACCTCCCCTTTCATGGCTTGAAATGTGTGAAACTCAATTGCTCTGGTGAAGTCTTAATTTTATACCAATTTACTTACAAACGTTGAAAGGAAAATAAAATTTAAAACGTGCAAAAGATTAAAGCACTCTTGTGCTAATGAGTGCCATCTGTTTATTTCTTTTCTTTTCTTTTAAAAGCATTTTCAATAGGTGGAAATGAAAGACTTCAGACACATTTTCACATCTTGAGCCTCAGGAAAAAAAACAACCCACACAGACTCATCATCTTCAGTTAGCAAACTCATACTAAGGAAAGAAAAAAAAATCACCTCGCAGTGCCAATCACTCCTAGGCCCAGCTTTTAACTCTGCCATGAACTCAGGGGTGGTATGGCTATCAAAATGCATGGTCCGTGCACAGCTAAAATTCACAGATTAGTTATATGGACAATCACTCTTCTAGTTGTTCACACATTACCTGTATCACTCAATGTGCTCAATTTGTTGGCACTCTATCCTCTGGGTAACCAGTATCCCAGGGACTGACTCGGCCATGTTACCTGGAAGCCATGGACATATTGAAGTGACATACTGAAGCTTGTTTGGTTCGGTGGGATTACTCATAATGTTGTGCGGACAGACACTTCTGTCCAGAGAGGCATGGCTCTGTTAGTCAACCATATCTTAGAAGCCAAGGCCCCAGAGGAATCTCAGGACCCTTCTGACTATCTGGAGTGGGGAGACAAACAGGTCAAGGTGAGTTAAATCTTATGGAATCAAAGTGTGTAGCAATGGGTCACTGATCACCTGGATGAGAAAAAGAGAAAGCAAACTGCTACGCAAGGGGGACCATAAAGCCAATGAAAGTACAATACTTTTGAATGAAGAACTCTGATAAAGACCCCAGTCACTAGAATACCACGTTCCCATTGCAACACAGGCAAGGTTATCATGCTCATTTTATCCGGAAACAGACACATGCTGTGTTTAAGTGACTTACCAAAGGACACAATGTGAAAGAGTAGCAGAAACAGGAATCCCAATTTCTAGTGCCTTGCTTTAAGCAGACAACCTTTCCCCTAACTCTGAAACCTAGAGTTTCCCACAGGAAAACCAAAAGATGAATTGGTGACAGGTCCCTTGAGCTGCATGGAACTTCTGTTCATCACTTCATACAATTTTTCCTAACATTTTCCATATCTGGCCATATTTCTAGCCTCTGTCAAGTTCTAATAAATCTACATTCAGACAGTCTCTATTCTGGCACATGCTGAAGGAACTGAATGGGCAACAGAAGTCTGAATTATCAACCAAAGATATGGCACTGCCAAACCTGATTGACTTACGCAGAACCACGCTGGATGGTCAATGTTGAGAGAAGGCAAGAGCGAGGACAATGAGAAGTGTGATCAAATACAGAACCAATCTTACCTGAAGGAAGAAGAAAAGGAAAGCATATGTTTACTGCAAAAGAGATTTCCCCTCTAGATTTATATATAACAAAAGGTTTAATAAAAGAGTACACCTAGATAAACACAGCTTCAAAGAGCACAAACATCACTATGTTTTGTATTGTAACTGTTAACTATATACTGCCACACAACTGGAGTTGCAAGCTTTAGGGCTTTTGAGCACAAAGTTCTCAGTGCGTCATAATTACAGAAACAGTTGTGCTAAGTATCCATGTGCTGTTGCTCCTGGAGAATTAGCAGTGTATTCAATAGCCTTCACATTCCTGACTTCCTGTCCACGTCCAGTTGGATAGCATTAGGAGACTCACCATCTCGGAGTGACCCCTCTCAGCAAGACCCAGCGTTGCAATGGTCTGCCTTAATTTCCTCCCAATGATCTTCAGCCTACTCTCACCACAGGGGTGACATGGCCTTCTGGCCAAGGCATTTTATTAAAATGTTCAACACCTTCCAGAATATCAAGGTCCCTTAGTCCAAGTCTGAAACAACAATAAAAGAAGAGCGTCTTCATTCAGCCCTACAGGGCTCAGCTTTTAGCCTCCTACCTTAGAGGTGGGCTCCCATGGCAACAGCTGTCTCATTGTCAGTTCCTGGGCTCCTGTCATCTGAGTCAGATCTATCGTCCTACCAAGGGCCTCTGGGAGGCCACATCCGTCAGCCAGTTCCCAGCTCCTTGCCTCATATCAGAGTACTCTCCTTCTCAGCCAGCATTCAACTGCTGGGCTTTTCTCCTTTTAAGTCCCATGCCCTGCACAGGTGGATTAGGACAGGGCTAATTGGCCCAAGACCTCATGGCTCTTAAAGGAGCAAATCACCCTGTTCCAGATAGTATAAAGACATGGTCACAGTGGACTGCAAGCATAACAGATGGAAGGATACAGGAACCAGAGATCTTGAGAAGACCTGTGTATATAACAGACTGTTTGGTTTGCTGTCAGTTCCAAAATACAGGGAAGGTGGGGGGGTGGGGGAAATAGTTTTTGGTTGACCAAAATCAAAATGTTTCAGAAGTTTTAGGCAAATCAAAAAGTTGAAATTTTTTTCAGGTAAAGCTACAAGTTTTCCTGTGATTTGCAGCTTTTTAAAATGTTTTGGAATTTTGTTTTTAAAATAAAATTGTCAGAAATTTCAAAAGTCTTTTTGTCAGTCCCTGCAAATTGGAACATTTTGTTTCTAAAACATCAAAATGAAAGATTTTGACTTTTTCAGAATTATTTTTCGTTTTGCTTTTTGGCCAAAACTATTGGGAAACTGACATGAGTTTGCAAAATGTTGTGTTGCCAAATCTGCATTTTTCAAAACAGATTTTAAAGAAATTTTTTTTTGCCTGGCTTCACGATACATGCTGCCGCAGCATCTTATTTGAGTTCGAAATCAACAGTTGATAGCTTCTGCTATGATAGTTAGCACATGTAGAGAGGGTCTGAACACCAGTATTCGAGATGGTGCCGAAGAGAAAGTTGGAATCTTTGTAATAGTATCTGATTATTAACTTAGCACAGAGGCCCCTACTGAGATTGGGATCACATCTGCTAGACACTGGCTAATAGATGGCCGCTCCTATCCAGAGGAATTTATAATCTAGATAGACAAGACAAAGAGAGCGTGTGAGGGGATAAAAGATGCACATAGATAAACTGACACGACCAAGGTCACACAACAGATCAGTGGCAGTTCTCTTGTGCTAGTGCAGAGCCCTAGTCACTAGAACACACTGCTTTTCAAAAAGAGTGTACAAAATGATTCAGAAGAGATCCAGGGTTCACTTTGGAACTTCCAAGCTGCAAACGTCTGTAGCTTGTTGATGACGAGCTGAATGCATACTGGGAAAAATCCTGATGTTCTCACTCCAATGTCACCAATGGGAGTTCACCAAAATAACCACCATGTAAGGACCTTAGGCTGTAGTCCATTGTGAGGAGTGTGACTGACAGATAAACAAGCCTTCAACACAGATATCAGGTCAGCGATGTTTCTTTGTTCCTGAAAGCACATGAATATTTTGCAGTGATCCACCACCCAAAAAAAGATTGCATATTTGCAATAGCATTTCAGCTTTTATCCTTCTCCCTCCTCATTTAACTTGCCAAGATTAGTTGTCTAATAAATTAATACAACCTTGATTTGACAAGCTTTTCCCCAGTCCCATTACAATGTCAAACACCAGGGCCACTGCCTTCAGCACAGCCTTGACCATTTGTCATCTCCTTATAATTAATTACAGCTCTTTCAGCCAAGGCTGCTATAGAAAACGATAAGCATATTATACAGCTTTCTCCATTCACTGTAATGGGGATTTTCACTTTCCCATTGTTCTCTAAAGATGCAATGCCGGGGGCTCTGGATGCAAAATGCCCGCTGTTGTTATCAGGAGTGTTAAGCCTCTTTCCTTGTGCAGGGTTTTGTAGCCACCTATAATCTGGCACAACAAATAAAGCTATGGATATTATTCCTGGCATGCATGGAGCATCACTGGTTAGTTGGATCACTGCCAATATTTTCTCAGGTGCCGTTCAGTGGAAATAATTCTTTCAGTTGTAATGAGCCAAAATGTACTCAAAGATTGCACCTAAAGTTCTTTAACAAGTGATCCCTTTAAAATTGAGGATAGCTCGTGTACGGGACTCCTAGGATTGAATCAAGAGCCTGCACAGGTAAATGCCTGAGTCTCTCCAGCTTGAACTAAAGAGCCCAGGTGCTCTCTTCGAAGGCTGTAACAGACTCTGCATCTTCTGTGGAAAGAGTACAGAGGAGAACATGTCACTCACTCACTCACTCACACACACACACACACACACGGTCTAATGTGTTACATACACGCAACTGACTGTGGAACACATTCATCCCTGGGGTAATTCCCTTGAAGTTAGTAGTTGCACCAGGGATGCCTAGGGCTCTATATTAAGTTTTCAAACTTATTAATTTAAATCCCTTTAGCCACTTAAAAACTCACGTTTAGCCTCTTACAAATTCTGGTGCATTACAAAAGTGTCACACTGATTCTCTGCTAATACTTTAACAAAGCCCCTCTCCCCCCAAATAAAAGATTAGCCTACAAAAAACCCTCTGACCCAGGTATATCCATGCTGCAGGGAAGAACTGAAATATCTAGTCATTTGTTTTCTTATTTATACAATAATATCTTGAAATTTGGGCATGGATTTCTCAGTCTACACTTAAGTATATGCGGTAAATGAAAAGCAGATATTTCTGTCTCTTTGTTATCTATGATTTTCATTACAAGCAACTATTTATTCTACAATAGCATTAACCAAGAATAGGGCCACATTGCTCTGCACAAGACCAGAGAGAGAGAGAGAGAGAGAGAGAGAGAAAGTCTCACAATCTACACCTGACAGAAAAAAAAGTCCCGGGGGAAGCAGCAGTTCAGCGAGGTGAAGTCACTTGCCCATGGTCGCACAGAAGGTCAATGAAAGAGTGGGGAATAGAATCCCAGTTTTCTGACCCTCAGTTAAATGCTCTACCTGTTAGACCACACTGCCAGACATGACCTTCAATCAGAGAGGATCTGGCAGCTAGGTTTCTAAGGGCATAGTTGTACCACCATTTCCCCCATCGCATAGCCCACCGCTTTGAATATTTTGTGCACGAACTTCCAGTGCCACTACTTTAAGATGTAAAATTTCTTTTATTTTTATTACACAATTAGGTAAATTGGACAGATGTTCTACTTTATTTTCGCACTCTTTAGTGCTGGCATCTATCTGTGTCATCCCTTCCTCAGCCTCCTCCACTGAACTCCCCATGTTACTCACTTGGGTTACTAATTGTTACATTTTTGCTTCAATGGCGGCTGTTATTGATTGTGCATGGTAAGAATATTTGATTGAGTTCTGCAACAATGCAAACAACGAATCCTTCTAAGATGGCATCTCTGTCTTAGGACAGTATCCTGCCCTGGGTAAGTGGGGACACGTTGAGTTCAATAAGTTACTTACTTATACCGTGACTAAATTTGACATCGCAAGTATTTGTCATGAACATAGTAAGGTCCCTATACTTTTAGAGTGAAGGATGGATGCTTCTTGTTGTGTTGATTTAGGACCACCATGAAGAAATTTAAATTCAGCCAGATCAGCTTTATACAGCCTAGTATAAATTGCCAGAAGCAACTGCAAAAACAGATGTCAACTAAGCTCTATTTTATTAGTTATAATTTAAATTCTATTTGATGCAGAGATGCTTCTAAGGTCTCAAGGCATCTCCAGAGTGCTGCCAGAGTGTTCACTGAGAAGCATCGGGCCAGATACAAGAAAAGCCGTAAATGTGGGCTTTGAAACCTAAACATACTTACACAGGCCTCCAGTGAAATATTAAAATCTAATGTGAACATAGACCCTGATTGTGCAAATATCACCATTTCTAATCCCATGTCTGGAAAAGTACATCTGTGCTCCCTTCCTGATTACTATAGATGGTCGAAAAGTGTGCACTACTTTCCCAGGGAAATTTCTAAACCATCTCCACTGAAAGTATTTTGTGTTTTTTATGGAAAACCAAAAGTAAACCCTGAAAAATATTTGGCTTTTGAGAAACAATTTTTTTATTCATATTTACAAAAAAAATTCTGGTATCCAGTTTTCCAGTGAAAAGACAGAAAATTTCAACCAAAATGAAAAAAGTTCTGCAAAAACGCTTGCGTTAGTCTAAAAAGGTATTTGCTGTCGTCAAATATGGTTATTTCACAATGCAGACTTAGCAAGTGTAAACAAGGAGGGAGATAGCCAACTGACTTGGACAAAGTCAGAGAAAGTGACAGTGGACCTGCAATCTTATTTATCCTTCCTTTCTGGAGGAGTTTTCTCAAAGTTACAGTCATTCTTTCAGTCCATTTTCATTGGCACTTGGCTTTTTCTTTTTCTGGTCAAGACAGATATAGGAAACACTGGACTGCCATGGGAAAGATTCCTCTTGCAGAACTCCATTCCAATCAGGGTAGTCCATTCCAGTGAGATTCCCAATCCAGTTCTGCAGACTCAAGACATTCAGTTCAGCACTCAGACTTCTTGTGTCTTTAATCAAACTAAGCCTCCAAACCTTTCGATATTCAGTCTTTGGTAGCAATTATATTGGAAACATATGTGTATTGGTTAGAGCAAAGGATGGAGAGCGGTCATTCTTGGGTCTATTCCCTATACTGATATGGACATGGGACCCAGTCCTGCTGTCACTGAATTAAAACATCACTAGCACCATCCGAACAGGATCAGGTCTTTGATGTTTAACCATGGGCAATTCACTTCTCAAAGCCAAATTTCTGGTGGTGCAAATGGATGCAACTCCATTTACTTCAATGAAGCTTCTTCCATTGACACCAGTGGCATCTATGGCCCTTTGTTTGTTTTCCCGTTAGTAGAATGGTAGTAATAATACCTATCTCATAAATATCAGAGGGGTAGCCGTGTTAGTCTGGACATGGGTCTGACAAAGTGGGTATTCACCCATGAAAGCTTATACTCCAATACATCTGTTAGTCTACAAGGTGCCACAGGACTCTTTGTTGCTATCTCTTAAGGATGCCGAGAAACTTAAAGCATTGGGCATGCTTTTATTGAAAACTTCTAGCAAATTAATCTGCCAATCCATAATTACCAGACAAATATGTCAATGGAAAAATTAAAGTGTGGGGGATTTATATTTTAAGCTGAGACTGTCTCATTTGACATTGATTGTGTGTGGGATGCATTTGCATTGTCAAAGTATCCATTTGATGTTGAAAGAAAGAAGACTAGGATTGGAAGAGATGGTGATAGCATGCTAGCAGTCAGGGATTCATAGATTCATAGACTCTAGGACTGGAAGGGACCTCGAGAGGACATCGAGTCCAGTCCCCTGCCCTCATGGCAGGACTAAATACTGTCTAGACCATCCCTGATAGACATTTATCTAACCTACTCTTAAATATCTCCAGAGATGGAGATTCCACAACCTCCCAAGGCAATTCATTCCAGTGTTTAACTACCCTGACAGTTAGGAACTTTTTCCTAATGTCCAACCTAAATCTCCCTTGCTGCAGTTTAAGCCCATTGCTTCTTGTTCTATCATTAGAGGTTAAGGTGAACAAGTTTTCTCCCTCCTCCTGATGACACCCTTTTAGATACCTGAAAACTGCTATCATGTCCCCTCTCAGTCTTCTCTTTTCCAAATTAAATAAACCCAGTTCTTTCAGCCTTCCTTCTTAGGTCATGTTCTCAAGACCTTTAATCATTCTTGTTGCTCTTCTCTGGACCCTGTCCAATTTCTCCACATCTTTCTTGAAATGCGGTGCCCAGAACTGGACACAATACTCCAGTTGAGGCCTAACCAGTGCAGAGTAGAGCGGAAGAATGACTTCTCGTGTCTTGTTTATGATCTCTGCTTTTATTTAGTGTCCCCAAGGGTAAGTCATTTGAATGTTAAGGCACAGTTAAACTTGACACTAAATTATAGTTACTAATGGTTACAGAAGCATTTTCACAATAATTAAAGTGCTGTTCCTCTTTATTTGCCAAATTGACACTAACACAGCCATTAAAGTAATATGAGTTTCGTCTTGTATATAAGTAGGCTTGGAATGATTACATTTTTATTGATTAACATTGGTTTCACTCTTCACCCAAATGAAAAAATATTTCCATAGATAATAACCAAAATTTACAGATAGCCAAAGTAGAAGAATACAGTTTGAGGACTTAGAGTTTGATTTAGCATATTTACTCTGTATATTTCAACATGTGATGTAGACAATTTGTATTTTAGTGGTTATAAAACTTTAACATTTTGAAATCAACATCTACTGTCATTAAATAATTATGGTCTGATCTGCATTGTTGTCTGGCCCCCATCCCCGATTTCCTGTAATTGTGAAAATTTAAATGGATGAAAGTCATTTAAAATAAACATTGATATAATCAGTCAAAATAAAAATCAAATTCTTCCAAGCATACATGTAAGTGTGAACTGTTAAAGAGAGTAAGGATATTTATACAGAGACGAAAACTGAAATACATATGTTGGTATGATGAAAAACACACATATCTCCTCACTTGGAATTTTTCAGCTCCTGGAACTCCAAACTGAGCCTCTAGGGGGCCCTAGCAAAAAAATTACAATTATGATGGCTGCCAGAGCCCCTGGACCCCACTTCCTTCTGTCCCCACCCCTGACTCCAAGCATGCTGAGGAACTATAAACCCCTGCTGAGGGGAATAGAGAGATTTCACATATTGGTGATAGCTAGGACCAAGGAATGAAAAGGGCTTATGGCATATCTAGAGCGGGGTGTTATGAGCATGCGCACACACACACACACAAGAAGGCTAAAGGAAGTGGCA